>NW_027478164.1:8013257-8316287 GCF_051020975.1 Osmia lignaria lignaria
TTCTATGGTATTTTTTGATCAGATGCGTAGTTCTCGAGATATATCATGATATTTAAAAGTTCCGAAGCCGCACCAACATAATAGAGATACAGAAACACCGTGGCCCCTTTCTTTGAGATAACTCTGCACTATTGCGAGCTGTAAATGCCACTTCCAGCTTAGCTGTGCAGAAGAAGAACAACAAGAAGAAGAAATATCTCGAAATATGTCCGTCAGGCCCCTTCCCTTGAGATAAATCTGCAAATATCTCGTAAACGAAGCGAGCTGCGGCAAAATGTTAAGAGACCTTTTTTGTAGAGAATTAAGTTTCCTACTTTTTATGTTCTATGATATTTTTTGATCAGATGCGTAGTTCTCGAGATATATCAAGATATTTAAAAGTTCCGAAGCCGCACCAACATAATAGAGATACAGAAACACCGTGGCCCCTTTCTTTGAGATAACTCTGCACTACTGCGAGCTGCAAATGCCACTTCCAGCTTAGCTGTGCAGAAGAAGAACAACAAGAAGAAGAAATATCTCGAAATATGTCCGTCAGGCCCCTTCCCTTGAGATAAATCTGCAAATATCTCGGAAACGAAGAGAGCTATGACAAAATGTTAAGAGACCTTTTTTGTAGAGAATTAAGTTTCCTACTTTTTATGTTCTATGATATTTTTTGATCAGATGCGTAGTTCTCGAGATATATCAAGATATTTAAAAGTTCCGAAGCCGCACCAACATAATAGAGATACAGAAACACCGTGGCCCCTTTCTTTGAGGTAACTCTGCACTATTGCGAGCTGTAAATGCCACTTCCAGCTTAGCTGTGCAGAAGAAGAACAACAAGAAGAAGAAATATCTCGAAATATGTCCGTCAGGCCCCTTCCCTTGAGATATATCTGCAAATATCTCGGAAACGAAGCGAGCTATGGCAAAATGTTAAGAGACCTTTTTTGTAGAGAATTATGTTTCCTACAATTTATGTTCTACGATATTTTTTGATCAGAAGCGTAGTTTTCGAGATATATCGAGATATTTAAAAGTTCCGAAGCCGCACCAACATAATAGAGATACAGAAACACCGTGGCCCCTTTCTTTGAGATAACTCTGCACTATTGCGAGCTGTAAATGCCACTTCCAGCTTAGCTGTGCAGAAGAAGAACAACAAGAAGAAGAAATATCTCGAAATATGTCCGTCAGGCCCCTTCCCTTGAGATATATCTGCAAATATCTCGGAAACGAAGCGAGCTATGGCAAAATGTTAAGAGACCTTTTTTGTAGAGAATTATGCTTCCTACAATTTATGTTCTACGATATTTTTTGATCAGAAGCGTAGTTTTCGAGATATATCGAGATATTTAAAAGTTCCGAAGCCGCACCAACATAATAGAGATACAGAAACACCGTGGCCCCTTTCTTTGAGATAACTCTGCACTAGTGCGAGCTGCAAATGCCACTTCCAGCTTAGCTGTGCAGAAAAAGAACAACAAGAAGAAGAAATATCTCGAAATATGTCCGTCAGGCCCCTTCCCTTGAGATAAATCTGCAAATATCTCGGAAACGAAGCGAGCTATGGCAAAATGTTAAGAGACCTTTTTTGTAGAGAATTAAGTTTCCTACTTTTTATGTTCTATGATATTTTTTGATCAGATGCGTAGTTCTCGAGATATATCAAGATATTTAAAAGTTCCGAAGCCGCACGAACATAATAGAGATACAGAAACACCGTGGCCCCTTTCTTTGAGATATCTCTGCACTATTGCGAGCTGCAAATGCCACTTCCAGCTTAGCTGTGCACAAAGGGGAACAACAAGAAGAAGAAATATCTCGAAATATGTCCGTCAGGCCCCTTCCCTTGAGATATATCTGCAAATATCTCGGAAACGAAGCGAGCTATGGCAAAATGTTAAGAGACCTTTTTTGTAGAGAATTATGTTTCCTACAATTTATGTTCTACGATATTTTTTGATCAGAAGCGTAGTTTTCGAGATATATCGAGATATTTAAAAGTTCCGAAGCCGCACCAACATAATAGAGATACAGAAACACCGTGGCCCCTTTCTTTGAGATAACACTGCACTAGTGCGAGCTGCAAATGCCACTTCCAGCTTAGCTGTGCAGAAGAAGAACAACAAGAAGAAGAAATATCTCGTAATATGTCCGTCAGGCCCCTTCCCTTGAGATAAATCTGCACATATCTCGGAAACGAAGTGAGCTATGGCAAAATGTTAAGAGACCTTTTTTGTAGAGAATTAAGTTTCCTACTTTTTATGTTCTATGATATTTTTTGATCAGATGCGTAGTTCTCGAGATATATCAAGATATTTAAAAGTTCCGAAGCCGCACCAACATAATAGGGATACAGAAACACCGTGGCCCCTTTCTTTGAGATCACTCTGCACTAGTGCGAGCCGCAAATGCCACTTCCAGCTTAGCTGTGCAGAAGAAGAACAACAAGAAGAAGAAATATCTCGAAATATGTCCGTCAGGCCCCTTCCCTTGAGATAAATCTGCAAATATCTCGGAAACGAAGCGAGCTATGGCAAAATGTTAGGAGACCTTTTTTGTAGAGAATTAAGTTTCCTACTTTTTGTGTTGTATGATATTTTTCGATCAGAGGCGTAGTTCTCGAGATATATCAAGATATTTAAAAGTTCCGAAGCCGCACCAACATAATAGAGATACAGAAACACCGTGGCCCCTTTCTTTGAGATTACTCTGCACGATTGCGAGCTGGAAATGCCACTTCCAGTTTAGCTGTGCAGAAGAAGAACAACAAGAAGAAGAAATATCTCGAAATATGTCCATCAGGACCCTTCCCTTGAGATAAATCTGCAAATATCTCGGAAACGAAGCGAGCGATGGCAAAATGTTAAGAGACCTTTTTTGTAGAGAATTATGTTTCCTACAATTTATGTTCTATGATATTTTTTGATCAGAAGCGTAGTTTTCGAGATATATCGAGATATTTAAAAGTGCCGAAGCCGCACCAACATAATAGAGATACAGAAACACCGTGGCCCCTTTCTTTGGGATAACTCTGCACTATTGCGAGCTGGAAATGCCACTTCCAGTTTAGCTGTGCGGAAGAAGAACAACAAGAAGAAGAAATATCTCGAAATATGTCCGTCAGGCCCCTTCCCTTGAGATAAATCTGCACATATCTCGGAAACGAAGTGAGCTATGGCAAAATGTTAAGAGACCTTTTTTGTAGAGAATTAAGTTTCCTACTTTTTATGTTCTATGATATTTTTTGATCAGATGCGTAGTTCTCGAGATATATCAAGATATTTAAAAGTTCCGAAGCCGCACCAACATAATAGGGATACAGAAACACCGTGGCCCCTTTCTTTGAGATAACTCTGCACTAGTGCGAGCCGCAAATGCCACTTCCAGCTTAGCTGTGCAGAAGAAGAACAACAAGAAGAAGAAATATCTCGAAATATGTCCGTCAGGCCCCTTCCCTTGAGATAAATCTGCAAATATCTCGGAAACGAAGCGAGCTATGGCAAAATGTTAAGAGACCTTTTTTGTAGAGAATTAAGTTTCCTACTTTTTATGCTCTATGATATTTTTTGATCAGATGCGTAGTTCTCGAGATATATCAAGATATTTAAAAGTTCCGAAGCCGCACCAACATAATAGAGATACAGAAACACCGTGGCCCCTTTCTTTGAGATAACTCTGCACTATTGCGAGCTGTAAATGCCACTTCCAGCTTAGCTGTGCAGAAGAAGAACAACAAGAAGAAGAAATATCTGGAAATATGTCCGTCAGGCCCCTTCCCTTGAGATAAATCTGCAAATATCTCGGAAACGAAGCGAGCTATGGCAAAATGTTGAGAGACCTTTTTTGTGGAGAATTAAGTTTCCTACTATTTATGTTCTATGATATTTTTGGATCAGATGCGTAGTCCTCGAGATATATCAAGATATTTAAAAGTTCCGAAGCCGCACCAACATAATAGAGATACAGAAACACCGTGGCCCCTTTCTTTGAGATAACTCTGCACTAGTGCGAGCCGCAAATGCCACTTCCAGCTTAGCTGTGCAGAAGAAGAACAACAAGAAGAAGAAATATCTCGAAATATGTCCGTCAGGCCACTTCCCTTGAGATAAATCTGCAAATATCTCGGAAACGAAGCGAGCTATGGCAAAATGTTGAGAGACCTTTTTTGTAGAGAATTATGTTTCCTACTTTTTATGTTCTATGATATTTT
Organism: Osmia lignaria lignaria; assembly: GCF_051020975.1. NCBI lineage: Eukaryota > Metazoa > Arthropoda > Insecta > Hymenoptera > Megachilidae > Osmia > Osmia lignaria. The sequence continues at coordinate 8,017,459 of NW_027478164.1, forward strand.
TTGATCAGACGCGTAGTTCTCGAGATATATCAAGATATTTAAAAGTTCCGAAGCCGCACCAACATAATAGAGATACAGAAACACCGTGGCCCCTTTCTTTGAGATATCTCTGCACTATTGCGAGCTGCAAATGCCTCTTCCAGCTTAGCTGTGCAGAAGAAGAACAACAAGAAGAAGAAATATCTCGAAATATGTCCGTCAGGCCCCTTCCCTTGAGATAAATCTGCAAATATCTCGGAAACGAAGAGAGCTATGACAAAATGTTAAGAGACCTTTTTTGTAGAGAATTAAGTTTCCTACTTTTTATGTTCTATGGTATTTTTTGATCAGATGCGTAGTTCTCGAGATATATCAAGATATTTAAAAGTTCCGAAGCCGCACCAACATAATAGAGATACAGAAACACCGTGGCCCCTTTCTTTGAGATAACTCTGCACTATTGCGAGCTGGAAATGCCACTTCCAGTTTAGCTGTGCGGAAGAAGAACAACAAGAAGAAGAAATATCTCGAAATATGTCCGTCAGGCCCCTTCCCTTGAGATAAATCTGCACATATCTCGGAAACGAAGTGAGCTATGGCAAAATGTTAAGAGACCTTTTTTGTAGAGAATTAAGTTTCCTACTTTTTATGTTCTCTGATATTTTTTGATCAGATGCGTAGTTTTCGAGATATATCAAGATATTTAAAAGTTCCGAAGCCGCACCAACATAATAGGGATACAGAAACACCGTGGCCCCTTTCTTTGAGATAACTCTGCACTAGTGCGAGCCGCAAATGCCACTTCCAGCTTAGCTGTGCAGAAGAAGAACAACAAGAAGAAGAAATATCTCGAAATATGTCCGTCAGGCCCCTTCCCTTGAGATAAATCTGCAAATATCTCGGAAACGAAGCGAGCTATGGCAAAATGTTAAGAGACCTTTTTTGTAGAGAATTAAGTTTCCTACTTTTTATGTTCTATGACATTTTTTGATCAGATGCGTAGTTCTCGAGATATATCAAGATATTTAAAAGTTCCGAAGCCGCACCAACATAATAGAGATACAGAAACACCGTGGCCCCTTTCTTTGAGATAACTCTGCACTATTGCGAGCTGTAAATGCCACTTCCAGCTTAGCTGTGCAGAAGAAGAACAACAAGAAGAAGAAATATCTCGAAATATGTCCGTCAGGCCCCTTCCCTTGAGATATATCTGCAAATATCTCGGAAACGAAGCGAGCTATGGCAAAATGTTAAGAGACCTATTTTGTAGAGAATTAAGTTTCCTACTTTTTATGTTCTATGATATTTTTTGATCAGATGCGTAGTTCTCGAGATATATCAAGATATTTAAAAGTTCCGAAGCCGCACGAACATAATAGAGATACAGAAACACCGTGGCCCCTTTCTTTGAGATAACTCTGCACTATTGCGAGCTGCAAATGCCACTTCCAGCTTAGCTGTGCAGAAGAAGAACAACAAGAAGAAGAAATATCTGGAAATATGTCCGTCAGGCCCCTTCCCTTGAGATAAATCTGCAAATATCTCGGAAACGAAGCGAGCTATGGCAAAATGTTGAGAGACCTTTTTTGTGGAGAATTAAGTTTCCTACTATTTATGTTCTATGATATTTTTGGATCAGATGCGTAGTTCTCGAGATATATCAAGATATTTAAAAGTTCCGAAGCCGCACCAACATAATAGAGATACAGAAACACCGTGGCCCCTTTCTTTGAGATAACTCTGCACTAGTGCGAGCTGTAAATGCCACTTCCAGCTTAGCTGTGCAGAAGAAGAACAACAAGAAGAAGAAGTATCTCGAAATATGTCCGTCAGGCCCCTTCCCTTGAGATATATCTGCAAATATCTCGGAAACGAAGCGAGCTATGGCAAAATGTTAAGAGACCTTTTTTGTAGAGAATTATGTTTCCTACAATTTGTGTTCTACGATATTTTTTGATCAGAAGCGTAGTTTTCGAGATATATCGAGATATTTAAAAGTTCCGAAGCCGCACCAACATAATAGAGATACAGAAACACCGTGGCCCCTTTCTTTGAGATATCTCTGCACTATTGCGAGCTGCAAATGCCACTTCCAGCTTAGCTGTGCAGAAGAAGAACAACAAGAAGAAGAAATATCTCGAAATATGTCCGTCAGGCCCCTTCCCTTGAGATAAATCTGCAAATATCTCGGAAACGAAGCGAGCTGCGGCAAAATGTTAAGAGACCTTTTTTGTAGAGAATTAAGTTTCCTACTTTTTATGTTCTATGATATTTTTTGATCAGATGCGTAGTTCTCGAGATATATCAAGATATTTAAAAGTTCCGAAGCCGCACCAACATAATAGAGATACGGAAACACCGTGGCCCCTTTCTTTGAGATAACTCTGCACTACTGCGAGCTGCAAATGCCACTTCCAGCTTAGCTGTGCGGAAGAAGAACAACAAGAAGAAGAAATATCTCGAAATATGTCCGTCAGGCCCCTTCCCTTGAGATAAATCTGCACATATCTCGGAAACGAAGTGAGCTATGGCAAAATGTTAAGAGACCTTTTTTGTAGAGAATTAAGTTTCCTACTTTTTATGTTCTATGATATTTTTTGATCAGATGCGTAGTTTTCGAGATATATCAAGATATTTAAAAGTTCCGAAGCCGCACCAACATAATAGGGATACAGAAACACCGTGGCCCCTTTCTTTGAGATAACTCTGCACTAGTGCGAGCCGCAAATGCCACTTCCAGCTTAGCTGTGCAGAAGAAGAACAACAAGAAGAAGAAATATCTCGAAATATGTCCGTCAGGCCCCTTCCCTTGAGATAAATCTGCAAATATCTCGGAAACGAAGCGAGCTATGGCAAAATGTTAAGAGACCTTTTTTGTAGAGAATTAAGTTTCCTACTTTTTATGTTCTATGATATTTTTTGATCAGATGCGTAGTTCTCGAGATATATCAAGATATTTAAAAGTTCCGAAGCCGCACCAACATAATAGAGATACAGAAACACCGTGGCCCCTTTCTTTGAGATAACTCTGCACTACTGCGAGCTGCAAATGCCACTTCCAGCTTAGCTGTGCAGAAGAAGAACAACAAGAAGAAGAAATATCTCGAAATATGTCCGTCAGGCCCCTTCCCTTGAGATAAATCTGCACATATCTCGGAAACGAAGTGAGCTATGGCAAAATGTTAAGAGACCTTTTTTGTAGAGAATTAAGTTTCCTACTTTTTATGTTCTATGATATTTTTTGATCAGATGCGTAGTTTTCGAGATATATCAAGATATTTAAAAGTTCCGAAGCCGCACCAACATAATAGGGATACAGAAACACCGTGGCCCCTTTCTTTGAGATAACTCTGCACTAGTGCGAGCCGCAAATGCCACTTCCAGCTTAGCTGTGCAGAAGAAGAACAACAAGAAGAAGAAATATCTCGAAATATGTCCGTCAGGCCCCTTCCCTTGAGATAAATCTGCAAATATCTCGGAAACGAAGCGAGCTATGGCAAAATGTTAAGAGACCTTTTTTGTAGAGAATTAAGTTTCCTACTTTTTATGTGCTATGATATTTTTTGATCAGATGCGTAGTTCTCGAGATATATCAAGATATTTAAAAGTTCCGAAGCCGCACCAACATAATAGAGATACAGAAACACCGTGGCCCCTTTCTTTGAGATAACTCTGCACTATTGCGAGCTGTAAATGCCACTTCCAGCTTAGCTGTGCAGAAGAAGAACAACAAGAAGAAGAAATATCTCGAAATATGTCCGTCAGGCCCCTTCCCTTGAGATATATCTGCAAATATCTCGGAAACGAAGCGAGCTATGGCAAAATGTTAAGAGACCTTTTTTGTAGAGAATTAAGTTTCCTACTTTTTATGTTCTATGATATTTTTTGATCAGATGCGTAGTTCTCGAGATATATCAAGATATTTAAAAGTTCCGAAGCCGCACGAACATAATAGAGATACAGAAACACCGTGGCCCCTTTCTTTGAGATAACTCTGCACTATTGCGAGCTGCAAATGCCACTTCCAGCTTAGCTGTGCAGAAGAAGAACAACAAGAAGAAGAAATATCTGGAAATATGTCCGTCAGGCCCCTTCCCTTGAGATAAATCTGCAAATATCTCGGAAACGAAGCGAGCTATGGCAAAATGTTGAGAGACCTTTTTTGTGGAGAATTAAGTTTCCTACTATTTATGTTCTATGATATTTTTGGATCAGATGCGTAGTTCTCGAGATATATCAAGATATTTAAAAGTTCCGAAGCCGCACCAACATAATAGAGATACAGAAACACCGTGGCCCCTTTCTTTGAGATAACTCTGCACTAGTGCGAGCCGCAAATGCCACTTCCAGCTTAGCTGTGCAGAAGAAGAACAACAAGAAGAAGAAATATCTCGAAATATGTCCGTCAGGCCACTTCCCTTGAGATAAATCTGCAAATATCTCGGAAACGAAGCGAGCTATGGCAAAATGTTGAGAGACCTTTTTTGTAGAGAATTATGTTTCCTACTTTTTATGTTCTATGATATTTTTTGATCAGACGCGTAGTTCTCGAGATATATCAAGATATTTAAAAGTTCCGAAGCCGCACCAACATAATAGAGATACAGAAACACCGTGGCCCCTTTCTTTGAGATATCTCTGCACTATTGCGAGCTGCAAATGCCACTTCCAGCTTAGCTGTGCAGAAGAAGAACAACAAGAAGAAGAAATATCTCGAAATATGTCCGTCAGGCCCCTTCCCTTGAGATAAATCTGCAAATATCTCGGAAACGAAGCGAGCTATGGCAAAATGTTAAGAGACCTTTTTTGTAGAGAATTAAGTTTCCTACTTTTTATGTTCTATGATATTTTTTGATCAGATGCGTAGTTCTCGAGATATATCAAGGTATTTAAAAGTTCCGAAGCCGCACGAACATAATAGAGATACAGAAACACCGTGGCCCCTTTCTTTGAGATATCTCTGCACTATTGCGAGCTGCAAATGCCACTTCCAGCTTAGCTGTGCAGAAGAAGAACAACAAGAAGAAGAAATATCTCGAAATATGTCCGTCAGGCCCCTTCCCTTGAGATAAATCTGCAAATATCTCGGAAACGAAGCGAGCTGCGGCAAAATGTTAAGAGACCTTTTTTGTAGAGAATTAAGTTTCCTACTTTTTATGTTCTATGATATTTTTTGATCAGATGCGTAGTTCTCGAGATATATCAAGATATTTAAAAGTTCCGAAGCCGCACCAACATAATAGAGATACAGAAACACCGTGGCCCCTTTCTTTGAGATAACTCTGCACTACTGCGAGCTGCAAATGCCACTTCCAGCTTAGCTGTGCAGAAGAAGAACAACAAGAAGAAGAAATATCTCGAAATATGTCCGTCAGGCCCCTTCCCTTGAGATAAATCTGCAAATATCTCGGAAACGAAGAGAGCTATGACAAAATGTTAAGAGACCTTTTTTGTAGAGAATTAAGTTTCCTACTTTTTATGTTCTATGATATTTTTTGATCAGATGCGTAGTTCTCGAGATATATCAAGATATTTAAAAGTTCCGAAGCCGCACCAACATAATAGAGATACAGAAACACCGTGGCCCCTTTCTTTGAGATATCTCTGCACTATTGCGAGCTGCAAATGCCACTTCCAGCTTAGCTGTGCAGAAGAAGAACAACAAGAAGAAGAAATATCTCGAAATATGTCCGTCAGGCCCCTTCCCTTGAGATAAATCTGCAAATATCTCGGAAACGAAGAGAGCTATGACAAAATGTTAAGAGACCTTTTTTGTAGAGAATTAAGTTTCCTACTTTTTATGTTCTATGGTATTTTTTGATCAGATGCGTAGTTCTCGAGATATATCAAGATATTTAAAAGTTCCGAAGCCGCACCAACATAATAGAGATAGAGAAACACCGTGGCCCCTTTCTTTGAGATAACTCTGCACTATTGCGAGCTGTAAATGCCACTTCCAGCTTAGCTGTGCAGAAGAAGAACAACAAGAAGAAGAAATATCTCGAAATATGTCCGTCAGGCCCCTTCCCTTGAGATATATCTGCAAATATCTCGGAAACGAAGCGAGCTATGGCAAAATGTTAAGAGACCTTTTTTGTAGAGAATTATGTTTCCTACAATTTATGTTCTACGATATTTTTTGATCAGAAGCGTAGTTTTCGAGATATATCGAGATATTTAAAAGTTCCGAAGCCGCACCAACAAAATAGAGATACAGAAACACCGTGGCCCCTTTCTTTGAGATAACTCCGCACTAGTGCGAGCCGCAGATGCCACTTCCAGCTTAGCTGTGCAGAAGAAGAACAACAAGAAGAAGAAATATCTCGAAATATTTCCGTCAGGCCCCTTCCCTTGAGATAAATCTGCAAATATCTCGGAAACGAAGCGAGCTATGGCAAAATGTTAAGAGACCTTTTTTGTAGACAATTAAGTTTCCTACTTTTTACGTTCTATGATATTTTTTGATCAGATGCGTAGTTCTCGAGATATATCAAGATATTTAAAAGCTCCGAAGCCGCACCAACATAATAGAGATACAGAAACACCGTGGCCCCTTTCTTTGAGATAACTCTGCACTATTGCGAGCTGGAAATGCCACTTCCAGTTTAGCTGTGCAGAAGAAGAACAACAAGAAGAAGAAATATCTCGAAATATGTCCATCAGGACCCTTCCCTTGAGATAAATCTGCAAATATCTCGGAAACGAAGCGAGCTATGGCAAAATGTTAAGAGACCTTTTTTGTAGAGAATTAAGTTTCCTACTTTTTATGTTCTATGATATTTTTTGATCAGAAGCGTAGTTTTAGAGATATATCGAGATATTTAAAAGTTCCGAAGCCGCACCAACATAATAGAGATACAGAAACACCGTGGCCCCTTTCTTTGAGATAACTCTGCACTAGTGCGAGCCACAAATGCCACTTCCAGCTTAGCTGTGCAGAAGAAGAACAACAAGAAGAAGAAATATCTCGAAATATGTCCGTCAGGCCCCTTCCCTTGATATAAATCTGCAAATATCTCGGAAACGAAGCGAGCTATGGCAAAATGTTAAGAGACCTTTTTTGTAGAGAATTAAGTTTCCTACTTTTTATGTTCTATGATATTTTTTGATCAGATGCGTAGTTCTCGAGATATATCAAGATATTTAAAAGTTCCGAAGCCGCACCAACATAATAGAGATACAGAAACACCGTGGCCCCTTTCTTTGAGATAACTCTGCACTATTGCGAGCTGTAAATGCCACTTCCAGCTTAGCTGTGCAGAAGAAGAAGAACAAGAAGAAGAAATATCTCGAAATATGTCCGTCAGGCCCCTTCCCTTGAGATATATCTGCAAATATCTCGGAAACGAAGCGAGCTATGGCAAAATGTTAAGAGACCTTTTTTGTAGAGAATTATGTTTCCTACAATTTATGTTCTATGACATTTTTTGAACAGAAGCGTAGTTTTCGAGATATATCGAGATATTTAAAAGTTCCGAAGCCGCACAAACAAAATAGAGATACAGAAACACCGTCGCCCCTTTCTTTGAGATAACTCTGCACTAGTGCGAGCCGCAGATGCCACTTCCAGCTTAGCTGTGCAGAAGAAGAACAACAAGAAGAAGAAATATCGAAATATTTCCGTCAGGCCCCTTCCCTTGAGATAAATCTGCAAATATCTCGGAAACGAAGCGAGCTATGGCAAAATGTTAAGAGACCTTTTTTGTAGAGAATTAAGTTTCCTACTTTTTATGTTCTATGATATTTTTTGATCAGATGCGTAGTTCTCGAGATATATCAAGATATTTAAAAGTTCCGAAGCCGCGCCAACATAATAGTGATACAGAAACACCGTGGCCCCTTTCTTTGAGATAACTCTGCACTATTGCGAGCTGTAAATGCCACTTCCAGCTTAGCTGTGCAGAAGAAGAACAACAAGAAGAAGAAATATCTCGAAATATGTCCGTCAGGCCCCTTCCCTTGAGATATATCTGCAAATATCTCGGAAACGAAGCGAGCTATGGCAAAATGTTAAGAGACCTTTTTTGTAGAGAATTATGTTTCCTACAATTTATGTTCTACGATACTTTTTGATCAGAAGCGTAGTTTTCGAGATATATCGAGATATTTAAAAGTTCCGAAGCCGCACCAACATAATAGAGATACAGAAACACCGTGGCCCCTTTCTTTGAGATAACTCTGCACTATTGCGAGCTGCAAATGCCACTTCCAGCTTAGCTGTGCAGAAGAAGAACAACAAGAAGAAGAAATATCTGGAAATATGTCCGTCAGGCCCCTTCCCTTGAGATAAATCTGCAAATATCTCGGAAACGAAGCGAGCTATGGCAAAATGTTGAGAGACCTTTTTTGTGGAGAATTAAGTTTCCTACTATTTATGTTCTATGATATTTTTGGATCAGATGCGTAGTTCTCGAGATATATCAAGATATTTAAAAGTTCCGAAGCCGCACCAACATAATAGAGATACAGAAACACCGTGGCCCCTTTCTTTGAGATAACTCTGCACTAGTGCGAGCCGCAAATGCCACTTCCAGCTTAGCTGTGCAGAAGAAGAACAACAAGAAGAAGAAATATCTCGAAATATGTCCGTCAGGCCCCTTCCCTTGAGATAAATCTGCAAATATCTCGGAAACGAAGCGAGCTATGGCAAAATGTTAAGAGACCTTTTTTGTAGAGAATTAAGTTTCCTACTTTTTATGTTCTATGATATTTTTTGATCAGATGCGTAGTTCTCGAGATATATCAAGATATTTAAAAGTTCCGAAGCCGCGCCAACATAATAGTGATACAGAAACACCGTGGCCCCTTTCTTTGAGATAACTCTGCACTATTGCGAGCTGTAAATGCCACTTCCAGCTTAGCTGTGCAGAAGAAGAACAACAAGAAGAAGAAATATCTCGAAATATGTCCGTCAGGCCCCTTCCCTTGAGATATATCTGCAAATATCTCGGAAACGAAGCGAGCTATGGCAAAATGTTAAGAGACCTTTTTTGTAGAGAATTATGTTTCCTACAATTTATGTTCTACGATACTTTTTGATCAGAAGCGTAGTTTTCGAGATATATCGAGATATTTAAAAGTTCCGAAGCCGCACCAACATAATAGAGATACAGAAACACCGTGGCCCCTTTCTTTGAGATAACTCTGCACTATTGCGAGCTGCAAATGCCACTTCCAGCTTAGCTGTGCAGAAGAAGAACAACAAGAAGAAGAAATATCTGGAAATATGTCCGTCAGGCCCCTTCCCTTGAGATAAATCTGCAAATATCTCGGAAACGAAGCGAGCTATGGCAAAATGTTGAGAGACCTTTTTTGTGGAGAATTAAGTTTCCTACTATTTATGTTCTATGATATTTTTGGATCAGATGCGTAGTTCTCGAGATATATCAAGATATTTAAAAGTTCCGAAGCCGCACCAACATAATAGAGATACAGAAACACCGTGGCCCCTTTCTTTGAGATAACTCTGCACTAGTGCGAGCCGCAAATGCCACTTCCAGCTTAGCTGTGCAGAAGAAGAACAACAAGAAGAAGAAATATCTCGAAATATGTCCGTCAGGCCACTTCCCTTGAGATAAATCTGCAAATATCTCGGAAACGAAGCGAGCTATGGCAAAATGTTGAGAGACCTTTTTTGTAGAGAATTATGTTTCCTACTTTTTATGTTCTATGATATTTTTTGATCAGACGCGTAGTTCTCGAGATATATCAAGATATTTAAAAGTTCCGAAGCCGCACCAACATAATAGAGATACAGAAACACCGTGGCCCCTTTCTTTGAGATATCTCTGCACTATTGCGAGCTGCAAATGCCACTTCCAGCTTAGCTGTGCAGAAGAAGAACAACAAGAAGAAGAAATATCTCGAAATATGTCCGTCAGGCCCCTTCCCTTGAGATAAATCTGCAAATATCTCGGAAACGAAGAGAGCTATGACAAAATGTTAAGAGACCTTTTTTGTAGAGAATTAAGTTTCCTACTTTTTATGTTCTATGGTATTTTTTGATCAGATGCGTAGTTCTCGAGATATATCAAGATATTTAAAAGTTCCGAAGCCGCACCAACATAATAGAGATAGAGAAACACCGTGGCCCCTTTCTTTGAGATAACTCTGCACTATTGCGAGCTGTAAATGCCACTTCCAGCTTAGCTGTGCAGAAGAAGAACAACAAGAAGAAGAAATATCTCGAAATATGTCCGTCAGGCCCCTTCCCTTGAGATATATCTGCAAATATCTCGGAAACGAAGCGAGCTATGGCAAAATGTTAAGAGACCTTTTTTGTAGAGAATTATGTTTCCTACAATTTATGTTCTACGATATTTTTTGATCAGAAGCGTAGTTTTCGAGATATATCGAGATATTTAAAAGTTCCGAAGCCGCACCAACATAATAGAGATACAGAAACACCGTGGCCCCTTTCTTTGAGCTAACTCTGCACCAGTGCGAGCTGCAAATGCCACTTCCAGCTTAGCTGTGCAGAAGAAGAACAACAAGAAGAAGAAATATCTCGAAATATGTCCGTCAGGCCCCTTCCCTTGAGATAAATCTGCAAATATCTCGGAAACGAAGCGAGCTATGGCAAAATGTTAAGAGACCTTTTTTGTAGAGAATTAAGTTTCCTACTTTTTATGTTCTATGATATTTTTTGATCAGATGCGTAGTTCTCGAGATATATCAAGGTATTTAAAAGTTCCGAAGCCGCACGAACATAATAGAGATACAGAAACACCGTGGCCCCTTTCTTTGAGATATCTCTGCACTATTGCGAGCTGCAAATGCCACTTCCAGCTTAGCTGTGCAGAAGAAGAACAACAAGAAGAAGAAATATCTCGAAATATGTCCGTCAGGCCCCTTCCCTTGAGATAAATCTGCAAATATCTCGGAAACGAAGCGAGCTGCGGCAAAATGTTAAGAGACCTTTTTTGTAGAGAATTAAGTTTCCTACTTTTTATGTTCTATGATATTTTTTGATCAGATGCGTAGTTCTCGAGATATATCAAGATATTTAAAAGTTCCGAAGCCGCACCAACATAATAGAGATACAGAAACACCGTGGCCCCATTCTTTGAGATAACTCTGCACTACTGCGAGCTGCAAATGCCACTTCCAGCTTAGCTGTGCAGAAGAAGAACAACAAGAAGAAGAAATATCTCGAAATATGTCCGTCAGGCCCCTTCCCTTGAGATAAATCTGCAAATATCTCGGAAACGAAGAGAGCTATGACAAAATGTTAAGAGACCTTTTTTGTAGAGAATTAAGTTTCCTACTTTTTATGTTCTATGATATTTTTTGATCAGATGCGTAGTTCTCGAGATATATCAAGATATTTAAAAGTTCCGAAGCCGCACCAACATAAGAGAGATAGAGAAACACCGTGGCCCCTTTCTTTGAGATAACTCTGCACTATTGCGAGCTGTAAATGCCACTTCCAGCTTAGCTGTGCAGAAGAAGAACAACAAGAAGAAGAAATATCTCGAAATATGTCCGTCAGGCCCCTTCCCTTGAGATATATCTGCAAATATCTCGGAAACGAAGCGAGCTATGGCAAAATGTTAAGAGACCTTTTTTGTAGAGAATTATGTTTCCTACAATTTATGTTCTACGATATTTTTTGATCAGAAGCGTAGTTTTCGAGATATATCGAGATATTTAAAAGTTCCGAAGCCGCACCAACATAATAGAGATACAGAAACACCGTGGCCCCTTTCTTTGAGATAACTCTGCACTAGTGCGAGCTGCAAATGCCACTTCCAGCTTAGCTGTGCAGAAGAAGAACAACAAGAAGAAGAAATATCTCGAAATATGTCCGTCAGGCCCCTTCCCTTGAGATAAATCTGCAAATATCTCGGAAACAAAGCGAGCTATGGCAAAATGTTAAGAGCCCTTTTTTGTAGAGAATTAAGTTTCCTACTTTTTATGTTCTATGATATTTTTTGATCAGATGCGTAGTTCTCGAGATATATCAAGATATTTAAAAGTTCCGAAGCTGCACGAACATAATAGAGATACAGAAACACCGTGGCCCCTTTCTTTGAGATATCTCTGCACTATTGCGAGCTGCAAATGCCACTTCCAGCTTAGCTGTGCAGAAGAAGAACAACAAGAAGAAGAAATATCTGGAAATATGTCCGTCAGGCCCCTTCCCTTGAGATAAATCTGCAAATATCTCGGAAACGAAGCGAGCTATGGCAAAATGTTGAGAGACCTTTTTTGTGGAGAATTAAGTTTCCTACTATTTATGTTCTATGATATTTTTGGATCAGATGCGTAGTTCTCGAGATATATCAAGATATTTAAAAGTTCCGAAGCCGCACCAACATAATAGAGATACAGAAACACCGTGGCCCCTTTCTTTGAGATAACTCTGCACTAGTGCGAGCCGCAAATGCCACTTCCAGCTTAGCTGTGCAGAAGAAGAACAACAAGAAGAAGAAATATCTCGAAATATGTCCGTCAGGCCCCTTCCCTTGAGATAAATCTGCAAATATCTCGGAAACAAAGCGAGCTATGGCAAAATGTTAAGAGACCTTTTTTGTAGAGAATTAAGTTTCCTACTTTTTATGTTCTATGATATTTTTTGATCAGATGCGTAGTTTTCGAGATATATAGAGATATTTAAAAGTTCCGAAGCCGCACCAACATAATAGAGATACAGAAACACCGTGGCCCCTTTCTTTGAGATAACTCTGCACTATTGCGAGCTGTAAATGCCACTTCCAGCTTAGCTGTGCAGAAGAAGAACAACAAGAAGAAGAAATATCTCGAAATATGTCCGTCAGGCCCCTTCCCTTGAGATATATCTGCAAATATCTCGGAAACGAAGCGAGCTATGGCAAAATGTTAAGAGACCTATTTTGTAGAGAATTAAGTTTCCTACTTTTTATGTTCTATGATATTTTTTGATCAGATGCGTAGTTCTCGAGATATATCAAGATATTTAAAAGTTCCGAAGCCGCACGAACATAATAGAGATACAGAAACACCGTGGCCCCTTTCTTTGAGATAACTCTGCACTATTGCGAGCTGCAAATGCCACTTCCAGCTTAGCTGTGCAGAAGAAGAACAACAAGAAGAAGAAATATCTGGAAATATGTCCGTCAGGCCCCTTCCCTTGAGATAAATCTGCAAATATCTCGGAAACGAAGCGAGCTATGGCAAAATGTTGAGAGACCTTTTTTGTGGAGAATTAAGTTTCCTACTATTTATGTTCTATGATATTTTTGGATCAGATGCGTAGTTCTCGAGATATATCAAGATATTTAAAAGTTCCGAAGCCGCACCAACATAATAGAGATACAGAAACACCGTGGCCCCTTTCTTTGAGATAACTCTGCACTAGTGCGAGCTGTAAATGCCACTTCCAGCTTAGCTGTGCAGAAGAAGAACAACAAGAAGAAGAAGTATCTCGAAATATGTCCGTCAGGCCCCTTCCCTTGAGATATATCTGCAAATATCTCGGAAACGAAGCGAGCTATGGCAAAATGTTAAGAGACCTTTTTTGTAGAGAATTATGTTTCCTACAATTTGTGTTCTACGATATTTTTTGATCAGAAGCGTAGTTTTCGAGATATATCGAGATATTTAAAAGTTCCGAAGCCGCACCAACATAATAGAGATACAGAAACACCGTGGCCCCTTTCTTTGAGATAACTCTGCACTAGTGCGAGCTGCAAATGCCACTTCCAGCTTAGCTGTGCAGAAGAAGAACAACAAGAAGAAGAAATATCTCGAAATATGTCCGTCAGGCCCCTTCCCTTGAGATAAATCTGCAAATATCTCGGAAACGAAGCGAGCTATGGCAAAATGTTAAGAGACCTTTTTTGTAGAGAATTAAGTTTCCTACTTTTTATGTTCTATGATATTTTTTGATCAGATGCGTAGTTCTCGAGATATATCAAGATATTTAAAAGTTCCGAAGCCGCACGAACATAATAGAGATACAGAAACACCGTGGCCCCTTTCTTTGAGATATCTCTGCACTATTGCGAGCTGCAAATGCCACTTCCAGCTTAGCTGTGCAGAAGAAGAACAACAAGAAGAAGAAATATCTCGAAATATGTCCGTCAGGCCCCTTCCCTTGAGATAAATCTGCAAATATCTCGGAAACGAAGCGAGCTGCGGCAAAATGTTAAGAGACCTTTTTTGTAGAGAATTAAGTTTCCTACTTTTTATGTTCTATGATATTTTTTGATCAGATGCGTAGTTCTCGAGATATATCAAGATATTTAAAAGTTCCGAAGCCGCACCAACATAATAGAGATACGGAAACACCGTGGCCCCTTTCTTTGAGATAACTCTGCACTACTGCGAGCTGCAAATGCCACTTCCAGCTTAGCTGTGCGGAAGAAGAACAACAAGAAGAAGAAATATCTCGAAATATGTCCGTCAGGCCCCTTCCCTTGAGATAAATCTGCACATATCTCGGAAACGAAGTGAGCTATGGCAAAATGTTAAGAGACCTTTTTTGTAGAGAATTAAGTTTCCTACTTTTTATGTTCTATGATATTTTTTGATCAGATGCGTAGTTTTCGAGATATATCAAGATATTTAAAAGTTCCGAAGCCGCACCAACATAATAGGGATACAGAAACACCGTGGCCCCTTTCTTTGAGATAACTCTGCACTAGTGCGAGCCGCAAATGCCACTTCCAGCTTAGCTGTGCAGAAGAAGAACAACAAGAAGAAGAAATATCTCGAAATATGTCCGTCAGGCCCCTTCCCTTGAGATAAATCTGCAAATATCTCGGAAACGAAGCGAGCTATGGCAAAATGTTAAGAGACCTTTTTTGTAGAGAATTAAGTTTCCTACTTTTTATGTTCTATGATATTTTTTGATCAGATGCGTAGTTCTCGAGATATATCAAGATATTTAAAAGTTCCGAAGCCGCACCAACATAATAGAGATACAGAAACACCGTGGCCCCTTTCTTTGAGATAACTCTGCACTACTGCGAGCTGCAAATGCCACTTCCAGCTTAGCTGTGCAGAAGAAGAACAACAAGAAGAAGAAATATCTCGAAATATGTCCGTCAGGCCCCTTCCCTTGAGATAAATCTGCACATATCTCGGAAACGAAGTGAGCTATGGCAAAATGTTAAGAGACCTTTTTTGTAGAGAATTAAGTTTCCTACTTTTTATGTTCTATGATATTTTTTGATCAGATGCGTAGTTTTCGAGATATATCAAGATATTTAAAAGTTCCGAAGCCGCACCAACATAATAGGGATACAGAAACACCGTGGCCCCTTTCTTTGAGATAACTCTGCACTAGTGCGAGCCGCAAATGCCACTTCCAGCTTAGCTGTGCAGAAGAAGAACAACAAGAAGAAGAAATATCTCGAAATATGTCCGTCAGGCCCCTTCCCTTGAGATAAATCTGCAAATATCTCGGAAACGAAGCGAGCTATGGCAAAATGTTAAGAGACCTTTTTTGTAGAGAATTAAGTTTCCTACTTTTTATGTGCTATGATATTTTTTGATCAGATGCGTAGTTCTCGAGATATATCAAGATATTTAAAAGTTCCGAAGCCGCACCAACATAATAGAGATACAGAAACACCGTGGCCCCTTTCTTTGAGATAACTCTGCACTATTGCGAGCTGTAAATGCCACTTCCAGCTTAGCTGTGCAGAAGAAGAACAACAAGAAGAAGAAATATCTCGAAATATGTCCGTCAGGCCCCTTCCCTTGAGATATATCTGCAAATATCTCGGAAACGAAGCGAGCTATGGCAAAATGTTAAGAGACCTTTTTTGTAGAGAATTAAGTTTCCTACTTTTTATGTTCTATGATATTTTTTGATCAGATGCGTAGTTCTCGAGATATATCAAGATATTTAAAAGTTCCGAAGCCGCACGAACATAATAGAGATACAGAAACACCGTGGCCCCTTTCTTTGAGATAACTCTGCACTATTGCGAGCTGCAAATGCCACTTCCAGCTTAGCTGTGCAGAAGAAGAACAACAAGAAGAAGAAATATCTGGAAATATGTCCGTCAGGCCCCTTCCCTTGAGATAAATCTGCAAATATCTCGGAAACGAAGCGAGCTATGGCAAAATGTTGAGAGACCTTTTTTGTGGAGAATTAAGTTTCCTACTATTTATGTTCTATGATATTTTTGGATCAGATGCGTAGTTCTCGAGATATATCAAGATATTTAAAAGTTCCGAAGCCGCACCAACATAATAGAGATACAGAAACACCGTGGCCCCTTTCTTTGAGATAACTCTGCACTAGTGCGAGCCGCAAATGCCACTTCCAGCTTAGCTGTGCAGAAGAAGAACAACAAGAAGAAGAAATATCTCGAAATATGTCCGTCAGGCCACTTCCCTTGAGATAAATCTGCAAATATCTCGGAAACGAAGCGAGCTATGGCAAAATGTTGAGAGACCTTTTTTGTAGAGAATTATGTTTCCTACTTTTTATGTTCTATGATATTTTTTGATCAGACGCGCAGTTCTCGAGATATATCAAGATATTTAAAAGTTCCGAAGCCGCACCAACATAATAGAGATACAGAAACACCGTGGCCCCTTTCTTTGAGATATCTCTGCACTATTGCGAGCTGCAAATGCCACTTCCAGCTTAGCTGTGCAGAAGAAGAACAACAAGAAGAAGAAATATCTCGAAATATGTCCGTCAGGCCCCTTCCCTTGAGATAAATCTGCAAATATCTCGGAAACGAAGCGAGCTATGGCAAAATGTTAAGAGACCTTTTTTGTAGAGAATTAAGTTTCCTACTTTTTATGTTCTATGATATTTTTTGATCAGATGCGTAGTTCTCGAGATATATCAAGGTATTTAAAAGTTCCGAAGCCGCACGAACATAATAGAGATACAGAAACACCGTGGCCC
Organism: Osmia lignaria lignaria; assembly: GCF_051020975.1. Taxonomy (NCBI): domain Eukaryota; kingdom Metazoa; phylum Arthropoda; class Insecta; order Hymenoptera; family Megachilidae; genus Osmia; species Osmia lignaria. Next base: position 8,034,293 of record NW_027478164.1, read on the forward strand.
CTTTCTTTGAGATATCTCTGCACTATTGCGAGCTGCAAATGCCACTTCCAGCTTAGCTGTGCAGAAGAAGAACAACAAGAAGAAGAAATATCTCGAAATATGTCCGTCAGGCCCCTTCCCTTGAGATAAATCTGCAAATATCTCGGAAACGAAGCGAGCTGCGGCAAAATGTTAAGAGACCTTTTTTGTAGAGAATTAAGTTTCCTACTTTTTATGTTCTATGATATTTTTTGATCAGATGCGTAGTTCTCGAGATATATCAAGATATTTAAAAGTTCCGAAGCCGCACCAACATAATAGAGATACAGAAACACCGTGGCCCCTTTCTTTGAGATAACTCTGCACTACTGCGAGCTGCAAATGCCACTTCCAGCTTAGCTGTGCAGAAGAAGAACAACAAGAAGAAGAAATATCTCGAAATATGTCCGTCAGGCCCCTTCCCTTGAGATAAATCTGCAAATATCTCGGAAACGAAGAGAGCTATGACAAAATGTTAAGAGACCTTTTTTGTAGAGAATTAAGTTTCCTACTTTTTATGTTCTATGATATTTTTTGATCAGATGCGTAGTTCTCGAGATATATCAAGATATTTAAAAGTTCCGAAGCCGCACCAACATAATAGAGATACAGAAACACCGTGGCCCCTTTCTTTGAGATATCTCTGCACTATTGCGAGCTGCAAATGCCACTTCCAGCTTAGCTGTGCAGAAGAAGAACAACAAGAAGAAGAAATATCTCGAAATATGTCCGTCAGGCCCCTTCCCTTGAGATAAATCTGCAAATATCTCGGAAACGAAGAGAGCTATGACAAAATGTTAAGAGACCTTTTTTGTAGAGAATTAAGTTTCCTACTTTTTATGTTCTATGGTATTTTTTGATCAGATGCGTAGTTCTCGAGATATATCAAGATATTTAAAAGTTCCGAAGCCGCACCAACATAATAGAGATAGAGAAACACCGTGGCCCCTTTCTTTGAGATAACTCTGCACTATTGCGAGCTGTAAATGCCACTTCCAGCTTAGCTGTGCAGAAGAAGAACAACAAGAAGAAGAAATATCTCGAAATATGTCCGTCAGGCCCCTTCCCTTGAGATATATCTGCAAATATCTCGGAAACGAAGCGAGCTATGGCAAAATGTTAAGAGACCTTTTTTGTAGAGAATTATGTTTCCTACAATTTATGTTCTACGATATTTTTTGATCAGAAGCGTAGTTTTCGAGATATATCGAGATATTTAAAAGTTCCGAAGCCGCACCAACAAAATAGAGATACAGAAACACCGTGGCCCCTTTCTTTGAGATAACTCCGCACTAGTGCGAGCCGCAGATGCCACTTCCAGCTTAGCTGTGCAGAAGAAGAACAACAAGAAGAAGAAATATCTCGAAATATTTCCGTCAGGCCCCTTCCCTTGAGATAAATCTGCAAATATCTCGGAAACGAAGCGAGCTATGGCAAAATGTTAAGAGACCTTTTTTGTAGACAATTAAGTTTCCTACTTTTTACGTTCTATGATATTTTTTGATCAGATGCGTAGTTCTCGAGATATATCAAGATATTTAAAAGCTCCGAAGCCGCACCAACATAATAGAGATACAGAAACACCGTGGCCCCTTTCTTTGAGATAACTCTGCACTATTGCGAGCTGGAAATGCCACTTCCAGTTTAGCTGTGCAGAAGAAGAACAACAAGAAGAAGAAATATCTCGAAATATGTCCATCAGGACCCTTCCCTTGAGATAAATCTGCAAATATCTCGGAAACGAAGCGAGCTATGGCAAAATGTTAAGAGACCTTTTTTGTAGAGAATTAAGTTTCCTACTTTTTATGTTCTATGATATTTTTTGATCAGAAGCGTAGTTTTAGAGATATATCGAGATATTTAAAAGTTCCGAAGCCGCACCAACATAATAGAGATACAGAAACACCGTGGCCCCTTTCTTTGAGATAACTCTGCACTAGTGCGAGCCACAAATGCCACTTCCAGCTTAGCTGTGCAGAAGAAGAACAACAAGAAGAAGAAATATCTCGAAATATGTCCGTCAGGCCCCTTCCCTTGATATAAATCTGCAAATATCTCGGAAACGAAGCGAGCTATGGCAAAATGTTAAGAGACCTTTTTTGTAGAGAATTAAGTTTCCTACTTTTTATGTTCTATGATATTTTTTGATCAGATGCGTAGTTCTCGAGATATATCAAGATATTTAAAAGTTCCGAAGCCGCACCAACATAATAGAGATACAGAAACACCGTGGCCCCTTTCTTTGAGATAACTCTGCACTATTGCGAGCTGTAAATGCCACTTCCAGCTTAGCTGTGCAGAAGAAGAAGAACAAGAAGAAGAAATATCTCGAAATATGTCCGTCAGGCCCCTTCCCTTGAGATATATCTGCAAATATCTCGGAAACGAAGCGAGCTATGGCAAAATGTTAAGAGACCTTTTTTGTAGAGAATTATGTTTCCTACAATTTATGTTCTATGACATTTTTTGAACAGAAGCGTAGTTTTCGAGATATATCGAGATATTTAAAAGTTCCGAAGCCGCACAAACAAAATAGAGATACAGAAACACCGTCGCCCCTTTCTTTGAGATAACTCTGCACTAGTGCGAGCCGCAGATGCCACTTCCAGCTTAGCTGTGCAGAAGAAGAACAACAAGAAGAAGAAATATCGAAATATTTCCGTCAGGCCCCTTCCCTTGAGATAAATCTGCAAATATCTCGGAAACGAAGCGAGCTATGGCAAAATGTTAAGAGACCTTTTTTGTAGAGAATTAAGTTTCCTACTTTTTATGTTCTATGATATTTTTTGATCAGATGCGTAGTTCTCGAGATATATCAAGATATTTAAAAGTTCCGAAGCCGCGCCAACATAATAGTGATACAGAAACACCGTGGCCCCTTTCTTTGAGATAACTCTGCACTATTGCGAGCTGTAAATGCCACTTCCAGCTTAGCTGTGCAGAAGAAGAACAACAAGAAGAAGAAATATCTCGAAATATGTCCGTCAGGCCCCTTCCCTTGAGATATATCTGCAAATATCTCGGAAACGAAGCGAGCTATGGCAAAATGTTAAGAGACCTTTTTTGTAGAGAATTATGTTTCCTACAATTTATGTTCTACGATACTTTTTGATCAGAAGCGTAGTTTTCGAGATATATCGAGATATTTAAAAGTTCCGAAGCCGCACCAACATAATAGAGATACAGAAACACCGTGGCCCCTTTCTTTGAGATAACTCTGCACTATTGCGAGCTGCAAATGCCACTTCCAGCTTAGCTGTGCAGAAGAAGAACAACAAGAAGAAGAAATATCTGGAAATATGTCCGTCAGGCCCCTTCCCTTGAGATAAATCTGCAAATATCTCGGAAACGAAGCGAGCTATGGCAAAATGTTGAGAGACCTTTTTTGTGGAGAATTAAGTTTCCTACTATTTATGTTCTATGATATTTTTGGATCAGATGCGTAGTTCTCGAGATATATCAAGATATTTAAAAGTTCCGAAGCCGCACCAACATAATAGAGATACAGAAACACCGTGGCCCCTTTCTTTGAGATAACTCTGCACTAGTGCGAGCCGCAAATGCCACTTCCAGCTTAGCTGTGCAGAAGAAGAACAACAAGAAGAAGAAATATCTCGAAATATGTCCGTCAGGCCCCTTCCCTTGAGATAAATCTGCAAATATCTCGGAAACGAAGCGAGCTATGGCAAAATGTTAAGAGACCTTTTTTGTAGAGAATTAAGTTTCCTACTTTTTATGTTCTATGATATTTTTTGATCAGATGCGTAGTTCTCGAGATATATCAAGATATTTAAAAGTTCCGAAGCCGCGCCAACATAATAGTGATACAGAAACACCGTGGCCCCTTTCTTTGAGATAACTCTGCACTATTGCGAGCTGTAAATGCCACTTCCAGCTTAGCTGTGCAGAAGAAGAACAACAAGAAGAAGAAATATCTCGAAATATGTCCGTCAGGCCCCTTCCCTTGAGATATATCTGCAAATATCTCGGAAACGAAGCGAGCTATGGCAAAATGTTAAGAGACCTTTTTTGTAGAGAATTATGTTTCCTACAATTTATGTTCTACGATACTTTTTGATCAGAAGCGTAGTTTTCGAGATATATCGAGATATTTAAAAGTTCCGAAGCCGCACCAACATAATAGAGATACAGAAACACCGTGGCCCCTTTCTTTGAGATAACTCTGCACTATTGCGAGCTGCAAATGCCACTTCCAGCTTAGCTGTGCAGAAGAAGAACAACAAGAAGAAGAAATATCTGGAAATATGTCCGTCAGGCCCCTTCCCTTGAGATAAATCTGCAAATATCTCGGAAACGAAGCGAGCTATGGCAAAATGTTGAGAGACCTTTTTTGTGGAGAATTAAGTTTCCTACTATTTATGTTCTATGATATTTTTGGATCAGATGCGTAGTTCTCGAGATATATCAAGATATTTAAAAGTTCCGAAGCCGCACCAACATAATAGAGATACAGAAACACCGTGGCCCCTTTCTTTGAGATAACTCTGCACTAGTGCGAGCCGCAAATGCCACTTCCAGCTTAGCTGTGCAGAAGAAGAACAACAAGAAGAAGAAATATCTCGAAATATGTCCGTCAGGCCACTTCCCTTGAGATAAATCTGCAAATATCTCGGAAACGAAGCGAGCTATGGCAAAATGTTGAGAGACCTTTTTTGTAGAGAATTATGTTTCCTACTTTTTATGTTCTATGATATTTTTTGATCAGACGCGTAGTTCTCGAGATATATCAAGATATTTAAAAGTTCCGAAGCCGCACCAACATAATAGAGATACAGAAACACCGTGGCCCCTTTCTTTGAGATATCTCTGCACTATTGCGAGCTGCAAATGCCACTTCCAGCTTAGCTGTGCAGAAGAAGAACAACAAGAAGAAGAAATATCTCGAAATATGTCCGTCAGGCCCCTTCCCTTGAGATAAATCTGCAAATATCTCGGAAACGAAGAGAGCTATGACAAAATGTTAAGAGACCTTTTTTGTAGAGAATTAAGTTTCCTACTTTTTATGTTCTATGGTATTTTTTGATCAGATGCGTAGTTCTCGAGATATATCAAGATATTTAAAAGTTCCGAAGCCGCACCAACATAATAGAGATAGAGAAACACCGTGGCCCCTTTCTTTGAGATAACTCTGCACTATTGCGAGCTGTAAATGCCACTTCCAGCTTAGCTGTGCAGAAGAAGAACAACAAGAAGAAGAAATATCTCGAAATATGTCCGTCAGGCCCCTTCCCTTGAGATATATCTGCAAATATCTCGGAAACGAAGCGAGCTATGGCAAAATGTTAAGAGACCTTTTTTGTAGAGAATTATGTTTCCTACAATTTATGTTCTACGATATTTTTTGATCAGAAGCGTAGTTTTCGAGATATATCGAGATATTTAAAAGTTCCGAAGCCGCACCAACATAATAGAGATACAGAAACACCGTGGCCCCTTTCTTTGAGATAACTCTGCACCAGTGCGAGCTGCAAATGCCACTTCCAGCTTAGCTGTGCAGAAGAAGAACAACAAGAAGAAGAAATATCTCGAAATATGTCCGTCAGGCCCCTTCCCTTGAGATAAATCTGCAAATATCTCGGAAACGAAGCGAGCTATGGCAAAATGTTAAGAGACCTTTTTTGTAGAGAATTAAGTTTCCTACTTTTTATGTTCTATGATATTTTTTGATCAGATGCGTAGTTCTCGAGATATATCAAGGTATTTAAAAGTTCCGAAGCCGCACGAACATAATAGAGATACAGAAACACCGTGGCCCCTTTCTTTGAGATATCTCTGCACTATTGCGAGCTGCAAATGCCACTTCCAGCTTAGCTGTGCAGAAGAAGAACAACAAGAAGAAGAAATATCTCGAAATATGTCCGTCAGGCCCCTTCCCTTGAGATAAATCTGCAAATATCTCGGAAACGAAGCGAGCTGCGGCAAAATGTTAAGAGACCTTTTTTGTAGAGAATTAAGTTTCCTACTTTTTATGTTCTATGATATTTTTTGATCAGATGCGTAGTTCTCGAGATATATCAAGATATTTAAAAGTTCCGAAGCCGCACCAACATAATAGAGATACAGAAACACCGTGGCCCCTTTCTTTGAGATAACTCTGCACTACTGCGAGCTGCAAATGCCACTTCCAGCTTAGCTGTGCAGAAGAAGAACAACAAGAAGAAGAAATATCTCGAAATATGTCCGTCAGGCCCCTTCCCTTGAGATAAATCTGCAAATATCTCGGAAACGAAGAGAGCTATGACAAAATGTTAAGAGACCTTTTTTGTAGAGAATTAAGTTTCCTACTTTTTATGTTCTATGATATTTTTTGATCAGATGCGTAGTTCTCGAGATATATCAAGATATTTAAAAGTTCCGAAGCCGCACCAACATAAGAGAGATAGAGAAACACCGTGGCCCCTTTCTTTGAGATAACTCTGCACTATTGCGAGCTGTAAATGCCACTTCCAGCTTAGCTGTGCAGAAGAAGAACAACAAGAAGAAGAAATATCTCGAAATATGTCCGTCAGGCCCCTTCCCTTGAGATATATCTGCAAATATCTCGGAAACGAAGCGAGCTATGGCAAAATGTTAAGAGACCTTTTTTGTAGAGAATTATGTTTCCTACAATTTATGTTCTACGATATTTTTTGATCAGAAGCGTAGTTTTCGAGATATATCGAGATATTTAAAAGTTCCGAAGCCGCACCAACATAATAGAGATACAGAAACACCGTGGCCCCTTTCTTTGAGATAACTCTGCACTAGTGCGAGCTGCAAATGCCACTTCCAGCTTAGCTGTGCAGAAGAAGAACAACAAGAAGAAGAAATATCTCGAAATATGTCCGTCAGGCCCCTTCCCTTGAGATAAATCTGCAAATATCTCGGAAACAAAGCGAGCTATGGCAAAATGTTAAGAGCCCTTTTTTGTAGAGAATTAAGTTTCCTACTTTTTATGTTCTATGATATTTTTTGATCAGATGCGTAGTTCTCGAGATATATCAAGATATTTAAAAGTTCCGAAGCTGCACGAACATAATAGAGATACAGAAACACCGTGGCCCCTTTCTTTGAGATATCTCTGCACTATTGCGAGCTGCAAATGCCACTTCCAGCTTAGCTGTGCAGAAGAAGAACAACAAGAAGAAGAAATATCTGGAAATATGTCCGTCAGGCCCCTTCCCTTGAGATAAATCTGCAAATATCTCGGAAACGAAGCGAGCTATGGCAAAATGTTGAGAGACCTTTTTTGTGGAGAATTAAGTTTCCTACTATTTATGTTCTATGATATTTTTGGATCAGATGCGTAGTTCTCGAGATATATCAAGATATTTAAAAGTTCCGAAGCCGCACCAACATAATAGAGATACAGAAACACCGTGGCCCCTTTCTTTGAGATAACTCTGCACTAGTGCGAGCCGCAAATGCCACTTCCAGCTTAGCTGTGCAGAAGAAGAACAACAAGAAGAAGAAATATCTCGAAATATGTCCGTCAGGCCCCTTCCCTTGAGATAAATCTGCAAATATCTCGGAAACAAAGCGAGCTATGGCAAAATGTTAAGAGACCTTTTTTGTAGAGAATTAAGTTTCCTACTTTTTATGTTCTATGATATTTTTTGATCAGATGCGTAGTTTTCGAGATATATAGAGATATTTAAAAGTTCCGAAGCCGCACCAACATAATAGAGATACAGAAACACCGTGGCCCCTTTCTTTGAGATAACTCTGCACTATTGCGACCTGCAAATGCCACTTCCAGCTCAGCTGTGCAGAAGAAGAACAACAAGAAGAAGAAATATCTCGAAATATGTCCGTCAGGCCCCTTCCCTTGAGATAAATCTGCAAATATCTCGGAAACGAAGCGAGCTATGGCAAAGTGTTAAGAGACCTTTTTTGTAGAGAATTAAGTTTCCTACTTTTTATGTTCTATGATATTTTTTGATCAGATGCGTAGTTCTCGAGATATATCAAGATATTTAAAAGTTCCGAAGCCGCACCAACATAATGGAGATACAGAAACACCGTGGCCCCTTTCTTTGAGACAACTCTGCACTATTGCGAGCTGGAAATGCCACTTCCAGTTTAGCTGTGCAGAAGAAGAACAACAAGAAGAAGAAATATCTCGAAATATGTCCGTTAGGCCCCTTCCCTTGAGATAAATCTGCAAATATCTCGGAAACGAAGCGAGCTATGGCAAAATGTTAAGAGACCTTTTTTGTAGAGAATTAAGTTTCCTACTTTTTATGTTCTATGATATTTTTTGATCAGAAGCGTTGTTTTCGAGATATATCGAGATATTTAAAAGTTCCGAAGCCGCACCAACATAATAAAGATACAGAAACACCGTGGCCCCTTTCTTTGAGATAACTCTGCACTAGTGCGAGTCGCAAATGCCACTTCCAGCTTAGCTGTGCAGAAGAAGAACAACAAGAAGAAGAAATATCTCGAAATATGTCCGTCAGGCCAGTTCCTTTGAGCTGAATCTGCAAATATCTCGGAAACGAAGCGAGCTATGGCAAAATGTTAAGAGACGTTTTTTGTAGAGAATTATATTTCCTACAATTTATGTTCTATGATATTTTTTGATCAGAAGCGTAGTTCTCGAGATAGATCAAGATACTTAAAAGTTCCGAAGCCGCACCAAACATAATAGAGATACAGAAACACCGTGGCCCCTCTCTTTGAGATAACTCTGCACTATTGCGAGCTGCAAATGCCACTTCCAGCTTAGCTGTGCAGAAGAAGAACAACAAGAAGAAGAAATATCTCGAAATATGTCCGTCAGGCCCCTTCCCTTGAGATAAATCTGCAAATATCTCGGAAACGAAGCGAGCTATGGCAAAATGTTAAGAGACCTTTTTTGTGGATAATTAAGTTTCCTACTTTTTATGTTCTATGATATTTTTCGATCAGAGGCGTAGTTCTCGAGATATATCAAGATATTTAAAAGTTGCGAAGCCGCACCAACATAATAGAGATACAGAAACACCGTGGCCCCTTTCTTTGAGATAACTCTGCACGATTGCGAGCTGGAAATGCCACTTCCAGTTTAGCTGTGCAGAAGAAGAACAACAAGAAGAAGAAATATCTCGAAATATGTCCATCAGGACCCTTCCCTTGAGATAAATCTGCAAATATCTCGGAAACGAAGCGAGCTATGGCAAAATGTTAAGAGACCTTTTTTGTAGAGAATAATATTTCCTACAATTTACGTTCTATGATATTTTTTGATCAGAAGCGTAGTTTTCGAGATATATCGAGATATTTAAAAGTTCCGAAGCCGCACCAACATAATAGAGATACAGAAACACCGTGGCCCCTTTCTTTGAGATAACTCTGCACTATTGCGACCTGCAAATGCCACTTCCAGCTCAGCTGTGCAGAAGAAGAACAACAAGAAGAAGAAATATCTCGAAATATGTCCGTCAGGCCCCTTCCCTTGAGATAAATCTGCAAATATCTCGGAAACGAAGCGAGCTATGGCAAAGTGTTAAGAGACCTTTTTTGTAGAGAATTAAGTTTCCTACTTTTTATGTTCTATGATATATTTTGATCAGATGCGTAGTTCTCGAGATATATCAAGATATTAAAAAGTTCCGAAGCCGCACCAACATAATAGGGATACAGAAATACCGTGGCCCCTTTCTTTGAGATAACTCTGCACTAGTGCGAGCCGCAAATGCCACTTCCAGCTTAGCTGTGCAGAAGAAGAACAACAAGAAGAAGAAATATCTCGAAATATGTCCGTCAGGCCACTTCCCTTGAGATAAATCTGCAAATATCTCGGAAACGAAGCGAGCTATGGCAAAATGTTAAGAGACGTTTTTTGTAGAGAATTATGTTTCCTACAATTTATGCTCTATGATATTTTTTGATCAGAAGCGTAATTTTCGAGATATATCGAGATATTTAAAAGTTCCGAAGCCGCACCAACATAATAGGGATACAGAAACACCGTGGCCCCTTTCTTTGAGATAACTCTGCACTAGTGCGAGCCGCAAATGCCACTTCCAGCTTAGCTGTGCAGAAGAAGAACAACAAGAAGAAGAAATATCTCGAAATATGTCCGTCAGGCCACTTCCCTTGAGATAAATCTGCAAATATCTCGGAAACGAAGCGAGCTATGGCAAAATGTTAAGAGACGTTTTTTGTAGAGAATTATATTTCCTACAATTTATGTTCTATGATATTTTTTGATCAGAAGCGTAGTTCTCGAGATAGATCAAGATACTTAAAAGTTCCGAAGCCGCACCAAACATAATAGAGATACAGAAACACCGTGGCCCCTCTCTTTGAGATAACTCTGCACTATTGCGAGCTGCAAATGCCACTTCCAGCTTAGCTGTGCAGAAGAAGAACAACAAGAAGAAGAAATATCTCGAAATATGTCCGTCAGGCCCCTTCCCTTGAGATAAATCTGCAAATATCTCGGAAACGAAGCGAGCTATGGCAAAATGTTAAGAGACCTTTTTTGTAGATAATTAAGTTTCCTACTTTTTATGTTCTATGATATTTTTCGATCAGCGGCGTAGTTCTCGAGATATATCAAGATATTTAAAAGTTCCGAAGCCGCACCAACATAATAGAGATACAGAAACACCGTGGCCCCTTTCTTTGAGATAACTCTGCACGATTGCGAGCTGGAAATGCCACTTCCAGTTTAGCTGTGCAGAAGAAGAACAACAAGAAGAAGAAATATCTCGAAATATGTCCATCAGGACCCTTCCCTTGGGATAAATCTGCAAATATCTCGGAAACGAAGCGAGCTATGGCAAAATGTTAAGAGACCTTTTTTGTAGAGAATAATATTTCCTACAATTTACGTTCTATGATATTTTTTGATCAGAAGCGTAGTTTTCGAGATATATCGAGATATTTAAAAGTTCCGAAGCCGCACCAACATAATAGAGATACAGAAACACCGTGGCCCCTTTCTTTGAGATAACTCTGCACTATTGCGACCTGCAAATGCCACTTCCAGCTCAGCTGTGCAGAAGAAGAACAACAAGAAGAAGAAATATCTCGAAATATGTCCGTCAGGCCCCTTCCCTTGAGATAAATCTGCAAATATCTCGGAAACGAAGCGAGCTATGGCAAAGTGTTAAGAGACCTTTTTTGTAGAGAATTAAGTTTCCTACTTTTTATGTTCTATGATATTTTTTGATCAGATGCGTAGTTCTCGAGATATATCAAGATATTTAAAAGTTCCGAAGCCGCACCAACATAATAGAGATACAGAAACACCGTGGCCCCTTTCTTTGAGATAACTCTGCACTATTGCGAGCTGGAAATGCCACTTCCAGTTTTGCTGTGCAGAAGAAGAACAACAAGAAGAAGAAATATCTCGAAATATGTCCGTCAGGCCCCTTCCCTTGAGATAAATCTGCAAATATCTCGGAAACGAAGCGAGCTATGGCAAAGTGTTAAGAGACCTTTTTTGTAGATAATTAAGTTTCCTACTTTTTATGTTCGATGATATTTTTTGATCAGATGCGTAGTTCTCGAGATATATCGAGATATTTAAAAGTTCCGAAGCCGCACCAACATAATAAAGATACAGAAACACCGTGGCCCCTTTCTTTGAGATAACTCTGCACTAGTGCGAGCCGCAAATGCCACTTCCAGCTTAGCTGTGCAGAAGAAGAACAACAAGAAGAAGAAATATCTCGAAATATGTCCGTCAGGCCCCTTCCCTTGAGATAAATATGCAAATATCTCGGAAACGAAGCGAGCTATGGCAAAATGTTAAGAGACCTTTTTTGTATAGAATTAAGTTTCCTACTTTTTATGTTCTATGATATTTTTTGATCAGATGCGTAGTTCTCGAGATATATCAAGATATTCAAAAGTTCCGAAGCCGCACCAACATAATAGAGATACAGAAACACCGTGGCCCCTTTCTTTGAGATAACTCTGCACTATTGCGAGCTGCAAATGCCACTTCCAGCTTAGCTGCGCAGAGGAAGAACAACAAGAAGAAGAAATATCTCGAAATATGTCCGTCAGGCCAGTTCCTTTGAGCTGTATCTGCAAATATGTCGGAAACGAAGCGAGCTATGGCAAAATGTTAAGAGAACTTTTTTGTAGAGAATTATGTTTCCTACAATTTATGTTCTATAATATTTTTTGATGAGAAGCGTAGTTTTCGAGATATATCGAGATATTTAAAAGTTCCGAAGCCGCACCAACATAATAGAGATACAGAAACACCGTGGCCCCTTTCTTTGAGATAACTCTGCACTAGTGCGAGCCGCAAATGCCACTTCCAGCTTAGCTGTGCAGAAGAAGAACAACAAGAAGAAGAAATATCTCGAAATATGTCCGTTAGGCCCCTTCCCTTGAGATAAACCTGCAAATATCTCGGAAACGAAGCGAGCTATGGCAAAATGTTAAGAGACCTTTTTTGTAGAGAATTAAGTTTCCTACTTTTTATGTTCTATGATATTTTTTGATCAGATGCGTAGTTCTCGAGATATATCAAGATATTTAAAAGTTCCGAAGCCGCACCAACATAATAGAGATACAGAAACACCGTGGCCCCTTTCTTTGAGATAACTCTGCACTATTGCGAGCTGCAAATGCCACTTCCAGGTTAGCTATGCAGAAGAAGAACAACAAGAAGAAGAAATATCTCGAAATATGTCCGTCAGGCCCCTTCCCTTGAGATATATCTGCAAATATCACGGAAACGAAGCGAGCTATGGCAAAATGTTAAGAGAACTTTTTTGTAGAGAATTATGTTTCCTACAATTTATGTTCTATGATATTTTTTGATCAGAAGCGTAGTTTTCGAGATATATCGAGATATTTAAAAGTTCCGAAGCCGCACCAACATAATAGAGATACAGAAACACCGTGGCCCCTTTCTTTGAGATAACTCTGCACTAGTGCGAGCCGCAAATGCCACTTCCAGCTTAGCTGTGCAGAAGAAGAACAACAAGAAGAAGAAATATCTCGAAATATGTCCGTCATGCCCCTTCCCTTGAGATAAATCTGCACATATCTCGGAAACGAAGCGAGCTATGGCAAAATGTTAAGAGACCTTTTTTGTAGAGAATTAAGTTTCCTACTTTTTATGTTCTATCATATTTTTTGATCAGATGCGTAGTTCTCGAGATATATCAAGATATTTAAAAGTTCCGAAGCCGCACCAACATAATAGAGATACAGAAACACCGTGGCCCCTTTCTTTGAGATAACGCTGCACTAGTGCGAGCCGCAAATGCCACTTCCAGCTTAGCTGTGCAGAAGAAGAACAACAAGAAGAAGAAATATCTCGAAATATGTCCGTTAGGCCCCTTCCCTTGAGATAAACCTGCAAATATCTCGGAAACGAAGCGAGCTATGGCAAAATGTTAAGAGACCTTTTTTGTAGAGAATTAAGTTTTCTACTTTTTATGTTCTATGATATTTTTTGATCAGATGCGTAGTTCTCGAGATATATCAAGATATTTAAAAGTTCCGAAGCCGCACCAACATAATAGAGATACAGAAACACCGTGGCCCCTTTCTTTGACATAACTCTGCACTATTGCGAGCTGCAAATGCCACTTCCAGCTTAGCTGTGCAGAAGAAGAACAACAAGAAGAAGAAATATCTCGAAATATGTCCGTCAGGCCCCTTCCCTTGAGATAAATCTGCAAATATCTCGGAAACGAAGAGAGCTATGGCAAAATGTTAAGAGACCTTTTTTGTAGAGAATTAAGTTTCCTACAATTTATGTTCTATGATATTTTTTGATCAGAAGCGTAGTTTTCGAGATATATCGAGATATTTAAAAGTTCCGAAGCCGCACCAACATAATAGAGATACAGAAACACCGTGGCCCCTTTCTTTGAGATAACTTTGCACTATTGCGACCTGTAAATGCCACTTTCAGCTTAGCTGTGCAGAAGAAGAACAACAAGAAGAAGAAATATCTCGAAATATGTCCGTCAGGCCCCTTCCCTTGAGATATATCTGCAAATATCTCGGAAACGAAGCGAGCTATGGCAAAATGTTAAGAGACCTTTTTTGTAGAGAATTATGTTTCCTACAATTTATGTTCTATGATATTTTTTGATCAGAAGCGTAGTTTTCGAGATATATCGAGATATTTAAAAGTTCCGAAGCCGCACCAACATAATAGAGATACAGAAACACCGTGGCCCCTTTCTTTGAGATAACTCTGCACTAGTGCGAGCCGCAAATGCCACTTCCAGCTTAGCTGTGCAGAAGAAGAACAACAAGAAGAAGAAATATCTCGAAATATGTCCGTCATGCCCCTTCCCTTGAGATAAATCTGCAAATATCTCGGAAACGAAGCGAGCTATGGCAAAATGTTAAGAGACCTTTTTTGTAGAGAATTAAGTTTCCTACTTTTTATGTTCTATCATATTTTTTGATCAGATGCGTAGTTCTCGAGATATATCAAGATATTTAAAAGTTCCGAAGCCGCACCAACATAATAGAGATACAGAAACACCGTGGCCCCTTTCTTTGAGATAACGCTGCACTAGTGCGAGCCGCAAATGCCACTTCCAGCTTAGCTGTGCAGAAGAAGAACAACAAGAAGAAGAAATATCTCGAAATAAGTCCGTCAGGCCCCTTCCCTTGAGATAAATCTGCAAATATCTCGGAAACGAAGCGAGCTATGGCAAAATGTTAAGAGATCTTTTTTGTAGAGAATTAAGTTTCCTACTTTTTATGTTCTATGATATTTTTTGATCAGATGCGTAGTTCTCGAGATATATCAAGATATTTAAAAGTTCCGAAGCCGCACCAACATAATAGAGATACAGAAACACCGTGGCCCCTTTCTTTGAGATAATTCTGCACTATTGCGAGCTGCAAATGCCACTTCCAGCTTAGCTGTGCAGAAGAAGAACAACAAGAATAAGAAATATCTCGAAATATGTCCGTCAGGCCCCTTCCCTTGAGATAAATCTGCAAATATCTCGGAAACGAAGAGAGCTATGGCAAAATGTTGAGAGACCTTTTTTGTAGAGAATTAAGTTTCCTACTATTTATGTTCTATGATATTTTTTGATCAGATGCGTAGTTCTCGAGATATATCAAGATATTTAAAAGTTCCGAAGCCGCACCAACATAATAGAGATACAGAAACACCGTGGCCCCTTTCTTTGAGATAACTCTGCACTAGTGCGAGCCGCAAATGCCACTTCCAGCTTAGCTGTGCAGAAGAAGAACAACAAGAAGAAGAAATATCTCGAAATATGTCCGTCAGGCCCCTCCCCTTGAGATAAATCTGCAAATATCTCGGAAACGAAGCGAGCTATGGCAAAATGTTAAGAGACCGTATTTGTAGAGAATTATGTTTCCTACAATTTATGTTCTATGATATTTTTTGATCAGAAGCGTAGTTTTCGAGATATATCGAGATATTTAAAAGTTCCGAAGCCGCACCAACATAATAGAGATACAGAAACACCGTGGCCCCTTTCTTTGAGATAACTGTGCACTAGTGCGAGCCGCAAATGCCACTTCCAGCTTAGCTGTGCAGAAGAAGAACAACAAGAAGAAGAAATATCTCGAAATATGTCCGTTAGGCCCCTTCCCTTGAGATAAACCTGCAAATATCTCGGAAACGAAGCGAGCTATGGCAAAATGTTAAGAGACCTTTTTTGTAGAGAATTAAGTTTTCTACTTTTTATGTTCTATGATATTTTTTGATCAGATGCGTAGTTCTCGAGATATATCAAGATATTTAAAAGTTCCGAAGCCGCACCAACATAATAGAGATACAGAAACACCGTGGCCCCTTTCTTTGAGATAACTCTGCACTATTGCGAGCTGCAAATGCCACTTCCAGCTTATCTGTGCAGAAGAAGAACAACAAGAAGAAGAAATATCTCGAAATATGTCCGTCAGGTCCCTTCCCTTGAGATAAATCTGCAAATATCTCGGAAACGAAGAGAGCTATGGCAAAATGTTAAGAGACCTTTTTTGTAGAGAATTAAGTTTCCTACAATTTATGTTCTATGATATTTTTTGATCAGAAGCGTAGTTTTCGAGATATATCGAGATATTTAAAAGTTCCGAAGCCGCACCAACATAATAGAGATACAGAAACACCGTGGCCCCTTTCTTTGAGATAACTTTGCACTATTGCGAGCTGTAAATGCCACTTTCAGCTTAGCTGTGCAGAAGAAGAACAACAAGAAGAAGAAATATCTCGAAATATGTCCGTCAGGCCCCTTCACTTGAGATATATCTGCAAATATCTCGGAAACGAAGCGAGCTATGGCAAAATGTTAAGAGACCTTTTTTGTAGAGAATTATGTTTCCTACAATTTATGTTCTATGATATTTTTTGATCAGAAGCGTAGTTTTCGAGATATATCGAGATATTTAAAAGTTCCGAAGCCGCACCAACATAATAGAGATACAGAAACACCGTGGCCCCTTTCTTTGAGATAACTTTACACTATTGCGAGCTGTAAATGCCACTTTCAGCTTAGCTGTGCAGAAGAAGAACAACAAGAAGAAGAAATATCTCGAAATATGTCCGTCAGGCCCCTTCCCTTGAGATATATCTGCAAATATCTCGGAAACGAAGCGAGCTATGGCAAAATGTTAAGAGACCTTTTTTGTAGAGAATTAAGTTTCCTACTTTTTATGTTCTATGATATTTTTTGATCAGATGCGTAGTTCTCGAGATATATCAAGATATTTAAAAGTTCCGAAGCTGCACGAACATAATAGAGATACAGAAACACCGTGGCCCCTTTCTTTGAGATATCTCTGCACTATTGCGAGCTGCAAATGCCACTTCCAGCTTAGCTGTGCAGAAGAAGAACAACAAGAAGAAGAAATATCTCGAAATATGTCCGTCAGGCCCCTTCCCTTGAGATAAATCTGCAAATATCTCGGAAACGAAGAGAGCTATGACAAAATGTTAAGAGACCTTTTTTGTAGAGAATTAAGTTTCCTACTTTTTATGTTCTATGATATTTTTTGATCAGATGCGTAGTTCTCGAGATATATCAAGATATTTAAAAGTTCCGAAGCCGCACCAACATAATAGAGATACAGAAACACCGTGGCCCCTTTCTTTGAGATAACTCTGCACTATTGCGAGCTGTAAATGCCACTTCCAGCTTAGCTGTGCAGAAGAAGAACAACAAGAAGAAGAAATATCTCGAAATATGTCCGTCAGGCCCCTTCCCTTGAGATATATCTGCAAATATCTCGGAAACGAAGCGAGCTATGGCAAAATGTTAAGAGACCTTTTTTGTAGAGAATTATGTTTCCTACAATTTATGTTCTACGATATTTTTTGATCAGAAGCGTAGTTTTCGAGATATATCGAGATATTTAAAAGTTCCGAAGCCGCACCAACATAATAGAGATACAGAAACACCGTGGCCCCTTTCTTTGAGATAACTCTGCACTATTGCGAGCTGTAAATGCCACTTCCAGCTTAGCTGTGCAGAAGAAGAACAACAAGAAGAAGAAATATCTCGAAATATGTCCGTCAGGCCCCTTCCCTTGAGATATATCTGCAAATATCTCGGAAACGAAGCGAGCTATGGCAAAATGTTAAGAGACCTTTTTTGTAGAGAATTATGTTTCCTACAATTTATGTTCTACGATATTTTTTGATCAGAAGCGTAGTTTTCGAGATATATCGAGATATTTAAAAGTTCCGAAGCCGCACCAACATAATAGAGATACAGAAACACCGTGGCCCCTTTCTTTGAGATAACTCTGCACTATTGCGAGCTGTAAATGCCACTTCCAGCTTAGCTGTGCAGAAGAAGAACAACAAGAAGAAGAAATATCTCGAAATATGTCCGTCAGGCCCCTTCCCTTGAGATATATCTGCAAATATCTCGGAAACGAAGCGAGCTATGGCAAAATGTTAAGAGACCTTTTTTGTAGAGAATTAAGTTTCCTACTTTTTATGTTCTATGATATTTTTTGATCAGATGCGTAGTTCTCGAGATATATCAAGATATTTAAAAGTTCCGAAGCCGCACGAACATAATAGAGATACAGAAACACCGTGGCCCCTTTCTTTGAGATAGCTCTGCACTATTGCGAGCTGCAAATGCCACTTCCAGCTTAGCTGTGCAGAAGAAGAACAACAAGAAGAAGAAATATCTGGAAATATGTCCGTCAGGCCCCTTCCCTTGAGATAAATCTGCAAATATCTCGGAAACGAAGCGAGCTATGGCAAAATGTTGAGAGACCTTTTTTGTGGAGAATTAAGTTTCCTACTATTTATGTTCTATGATATTTTTGGATCAGATGCGTAGTTCTCGAGATATATCAAGATATTTAAAAGTTCCGAAGCCGCACCAACATAATAGAGATACAGAAACACCGTGGCCCCTTTCTTTGAGATAACTCTGCACTAGTGCGAGCCGCAAATGCCACTTCCAGCTTAGCTGTGCAGAAGAAGAACAACAAGAAGAAGAAATATCTCGAAATATGTCCGTCAGGCCACTTCCCTTGAGATAAATCTGCAAATATCTCGGAAACGAAGCGAGCTATGGCAAAATGTTGAGAGACCTTTTTTGTAGAGAATTATGTTTCCTACTTTTTATGTTCTATGATATTTTTTGATCAGACGCGTAGTTCTCGAGATATATCAAGATATTTAAAAGTTCCGAAGCCGCACCAACATAATAGAGATACAGAAACACCGTGGCCCCTTTCTTTGAGATATCTCTGCACTATTGCGAGCTGCAAATGCCACTTCCAGCTTAGCTGTGCAGAAGAAGAACAACAAGAAGAAGAAATATCTCGAAATATGTCCGTCAGGCCCCTTCCCTTGAGATAAATCTGCAAATATCTCGGAAACGAAGAGAGCTATGACAAAATGTTAAGAGACCTTTTTTGTAGAGAATTAAGTTTCCTACAATTTATGTTCTATGATATTTTTTGATCAGAAGCGTAGTTTTCGAGATATATCGAGATATTTAAAAGTTCCGAAGCCGCACCAACATAATAGAGATACAGAAACACCGTGGCCCCTTTCTTTGAGATAACTCTGCACCAGTGCGAGCTGCAAATGCCACTTCCAGGTTAGCTGTGCAGAAGAAGAACAACAAGAAGAAGAAATATCTCGAAATATGTCCGTCAGGCCCCTTCCCTTGAGATATATCTGCAAATATCTCGGAAACGAAGCGAGCTATGGCAAAATGTTAAGAGACCTTTTTTGTAGAGAATTATGTTTCCTACAATTTATGTTCTACGATATTTTTTGATCAGAAGCGTAGTTTTCGAGATATATCGAGATATTTAAAAGTTCCGAAGCCGCACCAACATAATAGAGATACAGAAACACCGTGGCCCCTTTCTTTGAGATAACTCTGCACTAGTGCGAGCTGCAAATGCCACTTCCAGCTTAGCTGTGCAGAAGAAGAACAACAAGAAGAAGAAATATCTCGAAATATGTCCGTCAGGCCCCTTCCCTTGAGATAAATCTGCAAATATCTCGGAAACGAAGAGAGCTATGACAAAATATTAAGAGACCTTTTTTGTAGAGAATTAAGTTTCCTACTTTTTACGTTCTATGATATTTTTTGATCAGATGCGTAGTTCTCGAGATATATCAAGATATTTAAAAGTTCCGAAGCCGCACCAACATAAGAGAGATAGAGAAACACCGTGGCCCCTTTCTTTGAGATAACTCTGCACTATTGCGAGCTGTAAATGCCACTTCCAGCTTAGCTGTGCAGAAGAAGAACAACAAGAAGAAGAAATATCTCGAAATATGTCCGTCAGGCCCCTTCCCTTGAGATATATCTGCAAATATCTCGGAAACGAAGCGAGCTATGGCAAAATGTTAAGAGACCTTTTTTGTAGAGAATTATGTTTCCTACAATTTATGTTCTACGATATTTTTTGATCAGAAGCGTAGTTTTCGAGATATATCGAGATATTTAAAAGTTCCGAAGCCGCACCAACATAATAGAGATACAGAAACACCGTGGCCCCTTTCTTTGAGATAACTCTGCACTAGTGCGAGCTGCAAATGCCACTTCCAGCTTAGCTGTGCAGAAGAAGAACAACAAGAAGAAGAAATATCTCGAAATATGTCCGTCAGGCCCCTTCCCTTGAGATAAATCTGCAAATATCTCGGAAACGAAGCGAGCTATGGCAAAATGTTAAGAGACCTTTTTTGTAGAGAATTAAGTTTCCTACTTTTTATGTTCTATGATATTTTTTGATCAGATGCGTAGTTCTCGAGATATATCAAGATATTTAAAAGTTCCGAAGCTGCACGAACATAATAGAGATACAGAAACACCGTGGCCCCTTTCTTTGAGATATCTCTGCACTATTGCGAGCTGCAAATGCCACTTCCAGCTTAGCTGTGCAGAAGAAGAACAACAAGAAGAAGAAATATCTCGAAATATGTCCGTCAGGCCCCTTCCCTTGAGATAAATCTGCAAATATCTCGGAAACGAAGAGAGCTATGACAAAATGTTTAGAGACCTTTTTTGTAGAGAGTTAAGTTTCCTACTTTTTATGTTCTATGATATTTTTTGATCAGATGCGTAGTTCTCGAGATATATCAAGATATTTAAAAGTTCCGAAGCCGCACCAACATAATAGAGATACAGAAACACCGTGGCCCCTTTCTTTGAGATAACTCTGCACTATTGCGAGCTGTAAATGCCACTTCCAGCTTAGCTGTGCAGAAGAAGAACAACAAGAAGAAGAAATATCTCGAAATATGTCCGTCAGGCCCCTTCCCTTGAGATATATCTGCAAATATCTCGGAAACGAAGCGAGCTATGGCAAAATGTTAAGAGACCTTTTTTGTAGAGAATTATGTTTCCTACAATTTATGTTCTACGATATTTTTTGATCAGAAGCGTAGTTTTCGAGATATATCGAGATATTTAAAAGTTCCGAAGCCGCACCAACATAATAGAGATACAGAAACACCGTGGCCCCTTTCTTTGAGATAACTCTGCACTATTGCGAGCTGTAAATGCCACTTCCAGCTTAGCTGTGCAGAAGAAGAACAACAAGAAGAAGAAATATCTCGAAATATGTCCGTCAGGCCCCTTCCCTTGAGATATATCTGCAAATATCTCGGAAACGAAGCGAGCTATGGCAAAATGTTAAGAGACCTTTTTTGTAGAGAATTATGTTTCCTACAATTTATGTTCTACGATATTTTTTGATCAGAAGCGTAGTTTTCGAGATATATCGAGATATTTAAAAGTTCCGAAGCCGCACCAACATAATAGAGATACAGAAACACCGTGGCCCCTTTCTTTGAGATAACTCTGCACTATTGCGAGCTGTAAATGCCACTTCCAGCTTAGCTGTGCAGAAGAAGAACAACAAGAAGAAGAAATATCTCGAAATATGTCCGTCAGGCCCCTTCCCTTGAGATATATCTGCAAATATCTCGGAAACGAAGCGAGCTATGGCAAAATGTTAAGAGACCTTTTTTGTAGAGAATTAAGTTTCCTACTTTTTATGTTCTATGATATTTTTTGATCAGATGCGTAGTTCTCGAGATATATCAAGATATTTAAAAGTTCCGAAGCCGCACGAACATAATAGAGATACAGAAACACCGTGGCCCCTTTCTTTGAGATAGCTCTGCACTATTGCGAGCTGCAAATGCCACTTCCAGCTTAGCTGTGCAGAAGAAGAACAACAAGAAGAAGAAATATCTGGAAATATGTCCGTCAGGCCCCTTCCCTTGAGATAAATCTGCAAATATCTCGGAAACGAAGCGAGCTATGGCAAAATGTTGAGAGACCTTTTTTGTGGAGAATTAAGTTTCCTACTATTTATGTTCTATGATATTTTTGGATCAGATGCGTAGTTCTCGAGATATATCAAGATATTTAAAAGTTCCGAAGCCGCACCAACATAATAGAGATACAGAAACACCGTGGCCCCTTTCTTTGAGATAACTCTGCACTAGTGCGAGCCGCAAATGCCACTTCCAGCTTAGCTGTGCAGAAGAAGAACAACAAGAAGAAGAAATATCTCGAAATATGTCCGTCAGGCCACTTCCCTTGAGATAAATCTGCAAATATCTCGGAAACGAAGCGAGCTATGGCAAAATGTTGAGAGACCTTTTTTGTAGAGAATTATGTTTCCTACTTTTTATGTTCTATGATATTTTTTGATCAGACGCGTAGTTCTCGAGATATATCAAGATATTTAAAAGTTCCGAAGCCGCACCAACATAATAGAGATACAGAAACACCGTGGCCCCTTTCTTTGAGATATCTCTGCACTATTGCGAGCTGCAAATGCCACTTCCAGCTTAGCTGTGCAGAAGAAGAACAACAAGAAGAAGAAATATCTCGAAATATGTCCGTCAGGCCCCTTCCCTTGAGATAAATCTGCAAATATCTCGGAAACGAAGAGAGCTGTGACAAAATGTTAAGAGACCTTTTTTGTAGAGAATTAAGTTTCCTACAATTTATGTTCTATGATATTTTTTGATCAGAAGCGTAGTTTTCGAGATATATCGAGATATTTAAAAGTTCCGAAGCCGCACCAACATAATAGAGATACAGAAACACCGTGGTCCCTTTCTTTGAGATAACTCTGCACCAGTGCGAGCTGCAAATGCCACTTCCAGCTTAGCTGTGCAGAAGAAGAACAACAAGAAGAAGAAATATCTCGAAATATGTCCGTCAGGCCCCTTCCCTTGAGATATATCTGCAAATATCTCGGAAACGAAGCGAGCTATGGCAAAATGTTAAGAGACCTTTTTTGTAGAGAATTATGTTTCCTACAATTTATGTTCTACGATATTTTTTGATCAGAAGCGTAGTTTTCGAGATATATCGAGATATTTAAAAGTTCCGAAGCCGCACCAACATAATAGAGATACAGAAACACCGTGGCCCCTTTCTTTGAGATAACTCTGCACTAGTGCGAGCTGCAAATGCCACTTCCAGCTTAGCTGTGCAGAAGAAGAACAACAAGAAGAAGAAATATCTCGAAATATGTCCGTCAGGCCCCTTCCCTTGAGATAGATCTGCACATATCTCGGAAACGAAGTGAGCTATGGCAAAATGTTAAGAGACCTTTTTTGTAGAGAATTAAGTTTCCTACTTTTTATGTTCTATGATATTTTTTGATCAGATGCGTAGTTCTCGAGATATATCAAGATATTTAAAAGTTCCGAAGCCGCACCAACATAATAGGGATACAGAAACACCGTGGCCCCTTTCTTTGAGATAACTCTGCACTAGTGCGAGCCGCAAATGCCACTTCCAGCTTAGCTGTGCAGAAGAAGAACAACAAGAAGAAGAAATATCTCGAAATATGTCCGTCAGGCCCCTTCCCTTGAGATAAATCTGCAAATATCTCGGAAACGAAGCGAGCTATGGCAAAATGTTAAGAGACCTTTTTTGTAGAGAATTAAGTATCCCACTTTTTATGTTCTATGATATTTTTTGATCAGATGCGTAGTTCTCGAGATATATCAAGATATTTAAAAGTTCCGAAGCCGCACCAACATAATAGAGATACAGAAACACCGTGGCCCCTTTCTTTGAGATAACTCTGCACTATTGCGAGCTGTAAATGCCACTTCCAGCTTAGCTGTGCAGAAGAAGAACAACAAGAAGAAGAAATATCTCGAAATATGTCCGTCAGGCCCCTTCCCTTGAGATATATCTGCAAATATCTCGGAAACGAAGCGAGCTATGGCAAAATGTTAAGAGACCTTTTTTGTAGAGAATTATGTTTCCTACAATTTATGTTCTATGATATTTTTTGATCAGAAGCGTAGTTTTCGAGATATATCGAGATATTTAAAAGTTCCGAAGCCGCACCAACAAAATAGAGATACAGAAACACCGTGGCCCCTTTCTTTGAGATAACTCCGCACTAGTGCGAGCCGCAGATGCCACTTCCAGCTTAGCTGTGCAGAAGAAGAACAACAAGAAGAAGAAATATCTCGAAATATGTCCGTCAGGCCCCTTCCCTTGAGATAAATCTACAAATATCTCGGAAACGAAGCGAGCTATGGCAAAATGTTAAGAGACCTTTTTTGTAGAGAATTAAGTTTCCTACTTTTTATGTTCTATGATATTTTTTGATCAGATGCGTAGTTTGTCGAGATATATCAAGATATTTAAAAGTTCCGAAGCCGCACCAACATAATAGAGATACAGAAACACAGTGGCCCCTTTCTTTGAGATAACTCTGCACTATTGCGAGCTGCAAATGCCACT
The DNA here is from genome assembly GCF_051020975.1 of Osmia lignaria lignaria. Taxonomy (NCBI): domain Eukaryota; kingdom Metazoa; phylum Arthropoda; class Insecta; order Hymenoptera; family Megachilidae; genus Osmia; species Osmia lignaria. The sequence continues at coordinate 8,058,490 of NW_027478164.1, forward strand.
TCCAGCTTAGCTGTGCAGAAGAAGAACAACAAGAAGAAGAAATATCTCGAAATATGTCCGTCAGGCCCCTTCCCTTGAGATAAATCTGCAAATATCTCGGAAACGAAGCGAGCTATGGCAAAATGTTAAGAGACCTTTTTTGTAGGGAATTAAGTTTCCTACTTTTTATCTTCTATGATATTTTTTGATCAGATGCGTAGTTCTCGAGATATATCAAGATATTTAAAAGTTCCGAAGCCGCACCAACATAATAGAGATACAGAAACACCGTGGCCCCTCTCGTTGAGATAACTCTGCACTATTGCGAGCTGTAAATGCCACTTCCAGCTTAGCTGTGCAGAAGAAGAACAACAAGAAGAAGAAATATCTCGAAATATGTCCGTCAGGCCCCTTCCCTTGAGATATATCTGCAAATATCTCGGAAACGAAGCGAGCTATGGCAAAATGTTAAGAGACGTTTTTTGTAGAGAATTATGTTTCCTACAATTTATGTTCTATGACATTTTTTGAACAGAAGCGTAGTTTTCGAGATATATCGAGATATTTAAAAGTTCCGAAGCCGCACAAACAAAATAGAGATACAGAAACACCGTGGCCCCTTTCTTTGAGATAACTCTGCACTAGTGCGAGCCGCATATGCCACTTCCAGCTTAGCTGTGCAGAAGAAGAACAACAAGAAGAAGAAATATCTCGAAATATTTCCGTCAGGCCCCTTCCCTTGAGATAAATCTGCAAATATCTCGGAAACGAAGCGAGCTATGGCAAAATGTTAAGAGACCTTTTTTGTAGAGAATTAAGTTTCCTACTTTTTATGTTCTATGATATTTTTTGATCAGATGCGTAGTTCTCGAGATATATCAAGATATTTAAAAGTTCCGAAGCCGCACCAACATAATAGAGATACAGAAACACCGTGGCCCCTTTCTTTGAGATAACTCTGCACTATTGCGAGCTGTAAATGCCACTTCCAGCTTAGCTGTGCAGAAGAAGAACAACAAGAAGAAGAAATATCTCGAAATATGTCCGTCAGGCCCCTTCCCTTGAGATAAATCTGCAAATATCTCGGAAACGAAGCGAGCTATGGCAAAATGTTAAGAGACCTTTTTTGTAGAGAATTAAGTTTCCTATTTTTTATGTTCTATGATATTTTTTGATCAGATGCGTAGGTCTCGAGATATATCAAGATATTTAAAAGTTCCGAAGCCGCACCAACATAATAGAGATACAGAAACACCGTGGCCCCTTTCTTTGAGATAACTCTGCACTATTGCGAGCTGCAAATGCCACTTCCAGCTTAGCTGTGCAGAAGAAGAACAACAAGAAGAAGAAATATCTCGAAATATGTCCGTCAGGCCCCTTCCCTTGAGATAAATCTGCACATATCTCGGAAACGAAGTGAGCTATGGCAAAATGTTAAGAGACCTTTTTTGTAGAGAATTAAGTTTCCTACTTTTCATGTTCTATGATATTTTTTGATCAGATGCGTAGTTCTCGAGATATATCAAGATATTTAAAAGTTCCGAAGCCGCACCAACATAATAGGGATACAGAAACACCGTGGCCCCTTTCTTTGAGATAACTCTGCACTAGTGCGAGCCGCAAATGCCACTTCCAGCTTAGCTGTGCAGAAGAAGAACAACAAGAAGAAGAAATATCTCGAAATATGTCCGTCAGGCCCCTTCCCTTGAGATAAATCTGCAAATATCTCGGAAACGAAGCGAGCTATGGCAAAATGTTAAGAGACCTTTTTTGTAGAGAATAATATTTCCTACAATTTATGTTCTATGATATTTTTTGATCAGAAGCGTAGTTTTCGAGATATATAGAGATATTTAAAAGTTCCGAAGCCGCACCAACATAATAGAGATACAGAAACACCGTGGCCCCTTTCTTTGAGATAACTCTGCACTATTGCGACCTGCAAATGCCACTTCCAGCTCAGCTGTGCAGAAGAAGAACAACAAGAAGAAGAAATATCTCGAAATATGTCCGTCAGGCCCCTTCCCTTGAGATAAATCTGCAAATATCTCGGAAACGAAGCGAGCTATGGCAAAGTGTTAAGAGACCTTTTTTGTAGAGAATTAAGTTTCCTACTTTTTATGTTCTATGATATTTTTTGATCAGATGCGTAGTTCTCGAGATATATCAAGATATTTAAAAGTTCCGAAGCCGCACCAACATAATAGAGATACAGAAACACCGTGGCCCCTTTCTTTGAGACAACTCTGCACTATTGCGAGCTGGAAATGCCACTTCCAGTTTAGCTGTGCAGAAGAAGAACAACAAGAAGAAGAAATATCTCGAAATATGTCCGTTAGGCCCCTTCCCTTGAGATAAATCTGCAAATATCTCGGAAACGAAGTGAGCTATGGCAAAATGTTAAGAGACCTTTTTTGTAGAGAATTAAGTTTCCTACTTTTTATGTTCTATGATATTTTTTGATCAGAAGCGTTGTTTTCGAGATATATCGAGATATTTAAAAGTTCCGAAGCCGCACCAACATAATAAAGATACAGAAACACCGTGGCCCCTTTCTTTGAGATAACTCTGCACTAGTGCGAGTCGCAAATGCCACTTCCAGCTTAGCTGTGCAGAAGAAGAACAACAAGAAGAAGAAATATCTCGAAATATGTCCGTCAGGCCAGTTCCTTTGAGCTGAATCTGCAAATATCTCGGAAACGAAGCGAGCTATGGCAAAATGTTAAGAGACGTTTTTTGTAGAGAATTATGTTTCCTACAATTTATGTTCTATGATATTTTTTGATCAGAAGCGTAGTTTTCGAGATATATCGAGATATTTAAAAGTTCCGAAGCCGCACCAACATAATAGGGATACAGAAACACCGTGGCCCCTTTCTTTGAGATAACACTGCACTAGTGCGAGCCGCAAATGCCACTTCCAGCTTAGCTGTGCAGAAGAAGAACAACAAGAAGAAGAAATATCTCGAAATATGTCCGTCAGGCCACTTCCCTTGAGATAAATCTGCAAATATCTCGGAAACGAAGCGAGCTATGGCAAAATGTTAAGAGACGTTTTTTGTAGAGAATTATATTTCCTACAATTTATGTTCTATGATATTTTTTGATCAGAAGCGTAGTTCTCGAGATAGATCAAGATACTTAAAAGTTCCGAAGCCGCACCAAACATAATAGAGATACAGAAACACCGTGGCCCCTCTCTTTGAGATAACTCTGCACTATTGCGAGCTGCAAATGCCACTTCCAGCTTAGCTGTGCAGAAGAAGAACAACAAGAAGAAGAAATATCTCGAAATATGTCCGTCAGGCCCCTTCCCTTGAGATAAATCTGCAAATATCTCGGAAACGAAGCGAGCTATGGCAAAATGTTAAGAGACCTTTTTTGTGGATAATTAAGTTTCCTACTTTTTATGTTCTATGATATTTTTCGATCAGAGGCGTAGTTCTCGAGATATATCAAGATATTTAAAAGTTGCGAAGCCGCACCAACATAATAGAGATACAGAAACACCGTGGCCCCTTTCTTTGAGATAACTCTGCACGATTGCGAGCTGGAAATGCCACTTCCAGTTTAGCTGTGCAGAAGAAGAACAACAAGAAGAAGAAATATCTCGAAATATGTCCATCAGGACCCTTCCCTTGAGATAAATCTGCAAATATCTCGGAAACGAAGCGAGCTATGGCAAAATGTTAAGAGACCTTTTTTGTAGAGAATAGTATTTCCTACAATTTATGTTCTATGATATTTTTTGATCAGAAGCGTAGTTTTCGAGATATATAGAGATATTTAAAAGTTCCGAAGCCGCACCAACATAATAGAGATACAGAAACACCGTGGCCCCTTTCTTTGAGATAACTCTGCACTATTGCGACCTGCAAATGCCACTTCCAGCTCAGCTGTGCAGAAGAAGAACAACAAGAAGAAGAAATATCTCGAAATATGTCCGTCAGGCCCCTTCCCTTGAGATAAATCTGCAAATATCTCGGAAACGAAGCGAGCTATGGCAAAGTGTTAAGAGACCTTTTTTGTAGAGAATTAAGTTTCCTACTTTTTATGTTCTATGATATTTTTTGATCAGATGCGTAGTTCTCGAGATATATCAAGATATTTAAAAGTTCCGAAGCCGCACCAACATAATAGAGATACAGAAACACCGTGGCCCCTTTCTTTGAGACAACTCTGCACTATTGCGAGCTGGAAATGCCACTTCCAGTTTAGCTGTGCAGAAGAAGAACAACAAGAAGAAGAAATATCTCGAAATATGTCCGTTAGGCCCCTTCCCTTGAGATAAATCTGCAAATATCTCGGAAACCAAGCGAGCTATGGCAAAATGTTAAGAGACCTTTTTTGTAGAGAATTAAGTTTCCTACTTTTTATGTTCTATGATATTTTTTGATCAGAAGCGTTGTTTTCGAGATATATCGAGATATTTAAAAGTTCCGAAGCCGCACCAACATAATAGGGATACAGAAACACCGTGGCCCCTTTCTTTGAGATAACTCTGCACTAGTGCGAGTCGCAAATGCCACTTCCAGCTTAGCTGTGCAGAAGAAGAACAACAAGAAGAAGAAATATCTCGAAATATGTCCGTCAGGCCAGTTCCTTTGAGCTGAATCTGCAAATACCTCGGAAACGAAGCGAGCTATGGCAAAATGTTAAGAGACGTTTTTTGTAGAGAATTATGTTTCCTACAATTTATGTTCTATGATATTTTTTGATCAGAAGCGTAGTTTTCGAGATATATCGAGATATTTAAAAGTTCCGAAGCCGCACCAACATAATAGGGATACAGAAACACCGTGGCCCCTTTCTTTGAGATAACTCTGCACTAGTGCGAGCCGCAAATGCCACTTCCAGCTTAGCTGTGCAGAAGAAGAACAACAAGAAGAAGAAATATCTCGAAATATGTCCGTCAGGCCACTTCCCTTGAGATAAATCTGCAAATATCTCGGAAACGAAGCGAGCTATGGCAAAATGTTAAGAGACGTTTTTTGTAGAGAATTATATTTCCTACAATTTATGTTCTATGATATTTTTTGATCAGAAGCGTAGTTCTCGAGATAGATCAAGATACTTAAAAGTTCCGAAGCCGCACCAAACATAATAGAGATACAGAAACACCGTGGCCCCTCTCTTTGAGATAACTCTGCACTATTGCGAGCTGCAAATGCCACTTCCAGCTTAGCTGTGCAGAAGAAGAACAACAAGAAGAAGAAATATCTCGAAATATGTCCGTCAGGCCCCTTCCCTTGAGATAAATCTGCAAATATCTCGGAAACGAAGCGAGCTATGGCAAAATGTTAAGAGACCTTTTTTGTAGATAATTAAGTTTCCTATTTTTTATGTTCTATGATATTTTTCGATCAGAGGCGTAGTTCTCGAGATATATCAAGATATTTAAAAGTTCCGAAGCCGCACCAACATAATAGAGATACAGAAACACCGTGGCCCCTTTCTTTGAGATAACTCTGCACGATTGCGAGCTGGAAATGCCACTTCCAGTTTAGCTGTGCAGAAGAAGAACAACAAGAAGAAGAAATATCTCGAAATATGTCCATCAGGACCCTTCCCTTGAGATAAATCTGCAAATATCTCGGAAACGAAGCGAGCTATGGCAAAATGTTAAGAGACCTTTTTTGTAGAGAATAATATTTCCTACAATTTACGTTCTATGATATTTTTTGATCAGAAGCGTAGTTTTCGAGATATATCGAGATATTTAAAAGTTCCGAAGCCGCACCAACATAATAGAGATACAGAAACACCGTGGCCCCTTTCTTTGAGATAACTCTGCACTATTGCGACCTGCAAATGCCACTTCCAGCTCAGCTGTGCAGAAGAAGAACAACAAGAAGAAGAAATATCTCGAAATATGTCCGTCAGGCCCCTTCCCTTGAGATAAATCTGCAAATATCTCGGAAACGAAGCGAGCTATGGCAAAGTGTTAAGAGACCTTTTTTGTAGAGAATTAAGTTTCCTACTTTTCATGTTCTATGATATTTTTTGATCAGATGCGTAGTTCTCGAGATATATCAAGATATTTAAAAGTTCCGAAGCCGCACCAACATAATAGAGATACAGAAACACCGTGGCCCCTTTCTTTGAGATAACTCTGCACTATTGCGAGCTGGAAATGCCACTTCCAGTTTTGCTGTGCAGAAGAAGAACAACAAGAAGAAGAAATATCTCGAAAAATGTCCGTCAGGCCCCTTCCCTTGAGATAAATCTGCAAATATCTCGGAAACGAAGCGAGCTATGGCAAAGTGTTAAGAGACCTTTTTTGTAGAGAATTAAGTTTCCTACTTTTTATGTTCTATGATATTTTTTGATCAGATGCGTAGTTCTCGAGATATATCAAGATATTCAAAAGTTCCGAAGCCGCACCAACATAATAGAGATACAGAAACACCGTGGCCCCTTTCTTTGAGATAACTCTGCACTATTGCGAGCTGCAAATGCCACTTCCAGCTTAGCTGCGCAGAGGAAGAACAACAAGAAGAAGAAATATCTCGAAATATGTCCGTCAGGCCAGTTCCTTTGAGCTGTATCTGCAAATATGTCGGAAACGAAGCGAGCTATGGCAAAATGTTAAGAGAACTTTTTTGTAGAGAATTATGTTTCCTACAATTTATGTTCTATGATATTTTTTGATGAGAAGCGTAGTTTTCGAGATATATCGAGATATTTAAAAGTTCCGAAGCCGCACCAACATAATAGAGATACAGAAACACCGTGGCCCCTTTCTTTGAGATAACTCTGCACTAGTGCGAGCCGCAAATGCCACTTCCAGCTTAGCTGTGCAGAAGAAGAACAACAAGAAGAAGAAATATCTCGAAATATGTCCGTTAGGCCCCTTCCCTTGAGATAAACCTGCAAATATCTCGGAAACGAAGCGAGCTATGGCAAAATGTTAAGAGACCTTTTTTGTAGAGAATTAAGTTTCCTACTTTTTATGTTCTATGATATTTTTTGATCAGATGCGTAGTTCTCGAGATATATCAAGATATTTAAAAGTTCCGAAGCCGCACCAACATAATAGAGATACAGAAACACCGTGGCCCCTTTCTTTGAGATAACTCTGCACTATTGCGAGCTGCAAATGCCACTTCCAGGTTAGCTATGCAGAAGAAGAACAACAAGAAGAAGAAATATCTCGAAATATGTCCGTCAGGCCCCTTCCCTTGAGATATATCTGCAAATATCACGGAAACGAAGCGAGCTATGGCAAAATGTTAAGAGAACTTTTTTGTAGAGAATTATGTTTCCTACAATTTATGTTCTATGATATTTTTTGATCAGAAGCGTAGTTTTCGAGATATATCGAGATATTTAAAAGTTCCGAAGCCGCACCAACATAATAGAGATACAGAAACACCGTGGCCCCTTTCTTTGAGATAACTCTGCACTAGTGCGAGCCGCAAATGCCACTTCCAGCTTAGCTGTGCAGAAGAAGAACAACAAGAAGAAGAAATATCTCGAAATATGTCCGTCATGCCCCTTCCCTTGAGATAAATCTGCAAATATCTCGGAAACGAAGCGAGCTATGGCAAAATGTTAAGAGACCTTTTTTGTAGAGAATTAAGTTTCCTACTTTTTATGTTCTATCATATTTTTTGATCAGATGCGTAGTTCTCGAGATATATCAAGATATTTAAAAGTTCCGAAGCCGCACCAACATAATAGAGATACAGAAACACCGTGGCCCCTTTCTTTGAGATAACGCTGCACTAGTGCGAGCCGCAAATGCCACTTCCAGCTTAGCTGTGCAGAAGAAGAACAACAAGAAGAAGAAATATCTCGAAATAAGTCCGTCAGGCCCCTTCCCTTGAGATAAATCTGCAAATATCTCGGAAACGAAGCGAGCTATGGCAAAATGTTAAGAGATCTTTTTTGTAGAGAATTAAGTTTCCTACTTTTTATGTTCTATGATATTTTTTGATCAGATGCGTAGTTCTCGAGATATATCAAGATATTTAAAAGTTCCGAAGCCGCACCAACATAATAGAGATACAGAAACACCGTGGCCCCTTTCTTTGAGATAACTCTGCACTAGTGCGAGCCGCAAATGCCACTTCCAGCTTAGCTGTGCAGAAGAAGAACAACAAGAAGAAGAAATATCTCGAAATATGTCCGTTAGGCCCCTTCCCTTGAGATAAACCTGCAAATATCTCGGAAACGAAGCGAGCTATGGCAAAATGTTAAGAGACCTTTTTTGTAGAGAATTAAGTTTTCTACTTTTTATGTTCTATGATATTTTTTGATCAGATGCGTAGTTCTCGAGATATATCAAGATATTTAAAAGTTCCGAAGCCGCACCAACATAATAGAGATACAGAAACACCGTGGCCCCTTTCTTTGACATAACTCTGCACTATTGCGAGCTGCAAATGCCACTTCCAGCTTAGCTGTGCAGAAGAAGAACAACAAGAATAAGAAATATCTCGAAATATGTCCGTCAGGCCCCTTCCCTTGAGATAAATCTGCAAATATCTCGGAAACGAAGAGAGCTATGGCAAAATGTTGAGAGACCTTTTTTGTAGAGAATTAAGTTTCCTACTATTTATGTTCTATGATATTTTTTGATCAGATGCGTAGTTCTCGAGATATATCAAGATATTTAAAAGTTCCGAAGCCGCACCAACATAATAGAGATACAGAAACACCGTGGCCCCTTTCTTTGAGATAACTCTGCACTAGTGCGAGCTGCAACTGCCACTTCCAGCTTAGCTGTGCAGAAGAAGAACAACAAGAAGAAGAAATATCTCGAAATATGTCCGTCAGGCCCCTCCCCTTGAGATAAATCTGCAAATATCTCGGAAACGAAGCGAGCTATGGCAAAATGTTAAGAGACCTTATTTGTAGAGAATTATGTTTCCTACAATTTATGTTCTATGATATTTTTTGATCAGAAGCGTAGTTTTCGAGATATATCGAGATATTTAAAAGTTCCGAAGCCGCACCAACATAATAGAGATACAGAAACACCGTGGCCCCTTTCTTTGAGATAACTGTGCACTAGTGCGAGCCGCAAATGCCACTTCCAGCTTAGCTGTGCAGAAGAAGAACAACAAGAAGAAGAAATATCTCGAAATATGTCCGTCAGGCCCCTTCCCTTGAGATAAATCTGCAAATATCTCGGAAACGAAGCGAGCTATGGCAAAATGTTAAGAGACCGTTTTTGTAGAGAATTAAGTTTCCTACTTTTTATGTTCTATGATATTTTTTGATCAGATGCGTAGTTCTCGAGATATATCAAGATATTTAAAAGTTCCGAAGCCGCACCAACATAATAGAGATACAGAAACACCGTGGCCCCTTTCTTTGAGATAACGCTGCACTAGTGCGAGCCGCAAATGCCACTTCCAGCTTAGCTGTGCAGAAGAAGAACAACAAGAAGAAGAAATATCTCGAAATAAGTCCGTCAGGCCCCTTCCCTTGAGATAAATCTGCAAATATCTCGGAAACGAAGCGAGCTATGGCAAAATGTTAAGAGATCTTTTTTGTAGAGAATTAAGTTTCCTACTTTTTATGTTCTATGATATTTTTTGATCAGATGCGTAGTTCTCGAGATATATCAAGATATTTAAAAGTTCCGAAGCCGCACCAACATAATAGAGATACAGAAACACCGTGGCCCCTTTCTTTGAGATAACTTTGCACTATTGCGAGCTGTAAATGCCACTTTCAGCTTAGCTGTGCAGAAGAAGAACAACAAGAAGAAGAAATATCTCGAAATATGTCCGTCAGGCGCCTTCCCTTGAGATATATCTGCAAATATCTCGGAAACGAAGCGAGCTATGGCAAAATGTTAAGAGACCTTTTTTGTAGAGAATTAAGTTTCCTACTTATTATGTTCTATGATATTTTTTGATCAGATGCGTAGTTCTCGAGATATATCAAGATATTTATAAGTTCCGAAGCCGCACCAACAGAATAGAGATACAGAAACACCGTGGCTCCTTTCTTTGAGATAACTCTGCACTATTGCGAGCTGGAAATGCCACTTCCAGTTTAGCTGTGCAGAAGAAGAACAACAAGAAGAAGAAATATCTCGAAATATGTCCGTCAGGCCCCTTCCCTTGAGATATATCTGCAAATATCTCGGAAACGAAGCGAGCTATGGCAAAATGTTAAGAGACCTTTTTTGTAGAGAATTATGTTTCCTACAATTTATGTTCTATGATATTTTTTGATCAGAAGCGTAGTTTTCGAGATATATCGAGATATTTAAAAGTTCCGAAGCCGCACCAACATAATAGAGATACAGAAACACCGTGGCCCCTTTCTTTGAGATAACTCTGCACTAGTGCGAGCCGCAAATGCCACTTCCAGCTTAGCTGTGCAGAAGAAGAACAACAAGAAGAAGAAATATCTCGAAGTATGTCCGTCATGCCCCTTCCCTTGAGATAAACCTGCAAATATCTCGGAAACGAAGCGAGCTATGGCAAAATGTTAAGAGACCTTTTTTGTAGAGAATTAAGTTTTCTACTTTTTATGTTCTATGATATTTTTTGATGAGATGCGTAGTTCTCGAGATATATCAAGATATTTAAAAGTTCCGAAGCCGCACCAACATAATAGAGATACAGAAACACCGTGGCCCCTTTCTTTGAGATAACTCTGCACTATTGCGAGCTGCAAATGCCACTTCCAGCTTAGCTGTGCAGAAGAAGAACAACAAGAAGAAGAAATATCTCGAAATATGTCCGTCAGGCCCCTTCCCTTGAGATAAATCTGCAAATATCTCGGAAACGAAGAGAGCTATGGCAAAATGTTAAGAGACCTTTTTTGTAGAGAATTAAGCTTCCTACAATTTATGTTCTATGATATTTTTTGATCAGAAGCGTAGTTTTCGAGATATATCGAGATATTTAAAAGTTCCGAAGCCGCACCAACATAATAGAGATACAGAAACACCGTGGCCCCTTTCTTTGAGATAACTTTGCACTATTGCGAGCTGTAAATGCCACTTTCAGCTTAGCTGTGCAGAAGAAGAACAACAAGAAGAAGAAATATCTCGAAATATGTCCGTCAGGCCCCTTCCCTTGAGATATATCTGCAAATATCTCGGAAACGAAGCGAGCTATGGCAAAATGTTAAGAGACCTTTTTTGTAGAGAATTATGTTTCCTACAATTTATGTTCTATGATATTTTTTGATCAGAAGCGTAGTTTTCGAGATATATCGAGATATTTAAAAGTTCCGAAGCCGCACCAACATAATAGAGATACAGAAACACCGTGGCCCCTTTCTTTGAGATAACTCTGCACTAGTGCGAGCCGCAAATGCCACTTCCAGCTTAGCTGTGCAGAAGAAGAACAACAAGAAGAAGAAATATCTCGAAATATGTCCGTCATGCCCCTTCCCTTGAGATAAATCTGCAAATATCGCGGAAACGAAGCGAGCTATGGCAAAATGTTAAGACACCTTTTTTGTAGAGAATTAAGTTTCCTACTTTTTATGTTCTATGATATTTTTTGATCAGATGCGTAGTTCTCGAGATATATCAAGATATTTAAAAGTTCCGAAGACGCACCAACATAATAGAGATACAGAAACACCGTGGCCCCTTTCTTTGAGATATCTCTGCACTATTGCGAGCTGCACATGCCACTTCCAGCTTAGCTGTGCAGAAGAAGAACAACAAGAAGAAGAAATATCTCGAAATATGTCCGTCAGGCCCCTTCCCTTGAGATAAATCTGCAAATATCTCGGAAACGAAGCGAGCTATGGCAAAATGTTAAGAGACCTTATTTGTAGAGAATTATGTTTCCTACAATTTATGTTCTATGATATTTTTTGATCAGATGCGTAGTTCTCGAGATATATCAAGATATTTAAAAGTTCCGAAGCCGCACCAACAGAATAGAGATACAGAAACTCCGTGGCCCCTTTCTTTGAGATAACTTTGCACTATTGCGAGCTGTAAATGCCACTTTCAGCTTAGCTGTGCAGAAGAAGAACAACAAGAAGAAGAAATATCTCGAAATATGTCCGTCAGGCCCCTTCCCTTGAGATATATCTGCAAATATCTCGGAAACGAAGCGAGCTATGGCAAAATGTTAAGAGACCTTTTTTGTAGAGAATTATGTTTCCTACAATTTATGTTCTATGATATTTTTTGATCAGAATCGTAGTTTTCGAGATATATCGAGATATTTAAAAGTTCCGAAGCCGCACCAACATAGTAGCGATACAGAAACACCGTGGCCCCTTTCTTTGAGATATCTCTGCACTATTGCGAGCTGCACATGCCACTTCCAGCTTAGCTGTGCAGAAGAAGAACAACAAGAAGAAGAAATATCTCGAAATATGTCCGTCAGGCCCCTTCCCTTGAAATAAATCTGCAAATATCTCGGAAACGAAGCGAGCTATGGCAAAATGTTAAGAGACCTTATTTGTAGAGAATTATGTTTCCTACAATTTATGTTCTATGATATTTTTTGATCAGAAGCGTAGTTTTCGAGATATATCGAGATATTTAAAAGTTCCGAAGCCGCACCAACATAATAGAGATACAGAAACACCGTGGCCCCTTTCTTTGAGATAACTTTGCACTATTGCGAGCTGTAAATGCCACTTTCAGCTTAGCTGTGCAGAAGAAGAACAACAAGAAGAAGAAATATCTCGAAATATGTCCGTCAGGCCCCTTCCCTTGAGATATATCTGCAAATATCTCGGAAACGAAGCGAGCTATGGCAAAATGTTAAGAGACCTTTTTTGTAGAGAATTATGTTTCCTACAATTTATTTTTTATGATATTTTTTGATCAGAAGCGTAGTTTTCGAGATATATCGAGATATTTAAAAGTTCCGAAGCCGCACCAACATAATAGAGATACAGAAACACCGTGGCCCTTTTCTTTGAGATAACTCTGCACTAGTGCGAGCCGCAAATGCCACTTCCAGCTTAGCTGTGCAGAATAAGAACAACAAGAAGAAGAAATATCTCGAAATATGTCCGTCATGCCCCTTCCCTTGAGATAAATCTGCAAATATCTCGGAAACGAAGCGAGCTATGGCAAAATGTTAAGAGACCTTATTGGTAGAGAATTATGTTTCCTACAATTTATGTTCTATGATATTTTTTGATCAGAAGCGTAGTTTTCGAGATATATCGAGATATTTAAAAGTTCCGAAGCCGCACCAACATAATAGAGATACAGAAACACCGTGGCCCCTTTCTTTGAGATAACTGTGCACTAGTGCGAGCCGCAAATGCCACTTCCAGCTTAGCTGTGCAGAAGAAGAACAACAAGAAGAAGAAATATCTCGAAATATGTCCGCTGGGCCCCTTCCCTTGAGATAAACCTGCAAATATCACGGAAACGAAGCGAGCTATGGCAAAATGTTAAGAGACCTTTTTTGTAGAGAATTAAGTTTCCTACTTTTTATGTTCTATGATATTTTTGTGATCAGATGCGTATTTCTCGAGATATATCAAGATATTTAAAAGTTCCGAAGCCGCACCAACATAATAGAGATACAGAAACACCGTGGCCCCTTTCTTTGAGACAACTCTGCACTAGTGCGAGCCGCAAATGCCACTTCCAGCTTAGCTGTGCAGAAGAAGAACAACAAGAAGAAGAAATATCTCGAAATATGTCCGTCAGGCCCCTTCCCTTGAGATAAATCTGCAAATATCTCGGAAACGAAGCGAGCTATGGCAAAATGTTAAGAGACCTTTTTTGTAGAGAATTAAGTTTCCTACTTATTATGTTCTATGATATTTTTTGATCAGATGCGTAGTTCTCGAGATATATCAAGATATTTAAAAGTTCCGAAGCCGCACCAACAGAATAGAGATACAGAAACACCGTGGCCCCTTTCTTTGAGATAACTTTGCACTATTGCGAGCTGTAAATGCCACTTTCAGCTTAGCTGTGCAGAAGAAGAACAACAAGAAGAAGAAATATCTCGAAATATGTCCGTCAGGCCCCTGCCCTTGAGATATATCTGCAAATATCTCGGAAACGAAGCGAGCTATGGCAAAATGTTAAGAGACCTTTTTTGTAGAGAATTATGTTTCCTACAATTTATGTTCTATGATATTTTTTGATCAGAAGCGTAGTTTTCGAGATATATCGAGATATTTAAAAGTTCCGAAGCCGCACCAACATAATAGAGATACAGAAACACCGTGGCCCCTTTCTTTGAGATATCTCTGCACTATTGCGAGCTGCACATGCCACTTCCAGCTTAGCTGTGCAGAAGAAGAACAACAAGAAGAAGAAATATCTCGAAATATGTCCGTTAGGCCCCTTCCCTTGAGATAAACCTGCAAATATCTCGGAAACCAAGCGAGCTATGGCAAAATGTTAAGAGACCTTTTTTGTAGAGAATTAAGTTTCCTACTTTTTATGTTCTATGATATTTTTTGATCAGATGCGTAGTTCTCGAGATATATCAAGATATTTAAAAGTTCCGAAGCCGCACCAACATAATAGAGATACAGAAACACCGTGGCCCCTTTCTTTGAGATAACTCTGCACTATTGCGAGCTGGAAATGCCACTTCCAGTTTAGCTGTGCAGAAGAAGAACAACAAGAAGAAGAAATATCTCGAAATATGTCCGTTAGGCCCCTTCCTTTGAGATAAACCTGCAAATATTTCGGAAACGAAGCGAGCTATGGCAAAATGTTAAGAGACCTTTTTTGTAGAGAATTAAGTTTCCTACTTTTTATGTTCTATGATATTTTTTGATCAGATGCGTAGTTCTCGAGATATATCAAGATATTTAAAAGTTCCGAAGCCGCACCAACATAATAGAGATACAGAAACACCGTGGCCCCTTTCTTTGAGATATCTCTGCACTATTGCGAGCTGCACATGCCACTTCCAGCTTAGCTGTGCAGAAGAAGAACAACAAGAAGAAGAAATATCTCGAAATATGTCCGTCAGGCCCCTTCCCTTGAAATAAATCTGCAAATATCTCGGAAACGAAGCGAGCTATGGCAAAATGTTAAGAGACCTTATTTGTACAGAATTATGTTTCCTACAATTTATGTTCTATGATATTCTTTGATCAGAAGCGTACTTTTCGAGATATATCGAGATATTTAAAAGTTCCGACGCCGCACCAACATAATAGAGATACAGAAACACCGTGGCCCCTTTCTTTGAGATAACTGTGCACTAGTGCGAGCCGCAAATGCCACTTCCAGCTTAGCTGTGCAGAAGAAGAACAACAAGAAGAAGAAATATCTCGAAATATGTCCGTCAGGCCCCTTCCCTTGAGATAAATCTGCAAATATCTCGGAAACGAAGAGAGCTATGGCAAAATGTGAAGAGACCTTTTTTGTAGAGAATTAAGTTTCCTACAATTTATGTTCTATGATATTTTTTGATCAGAAGCGTAGTTTTCGAGATATATCGAGATATTTAAAAGTTCCGAAGCCGCACCAACATAATAGAGATACAGAAACACCGTGGCCCCTTTCTTTGAGATAACTTTGCACTATTGCGAGCTGTAAATGCCACTTTCAGCTTAGCTGTGCAGAAGAAGAACAACAAGAAGAAGAAATATCTCGAAATATGTCCGTCAGGCCCCTTCCCTTGAGATATATCTGCAAATATCTCGGAAACGAAGCGAGCTATGGCAAAATGTTAAGAGACCTTTTTTGTAGAGAATTATGTTTCCTACAATTTATGTTCTATGATATTTTTTGATCAGAAGCGTAGTTTTCGAGATATATCGAGATATTTAAAAGTTCCGAAGCCGCACCAACATAATAGAGATACAGAAACACCGTGGCCCCTTTCTTTGAGATATCTCTGCACTATTGCGAGCTGCACATGCCACTTCCAGCTTAGCTGTGCAGAAGAAGAACAACAAGAAGAAGAAATATCTCGAAATATGTCCGTCAGGCCCCTTCCCTTGAAATAAATCTGCAAATATCTCGGAAACGAAGCGAGCTATGGCAAAATGTTAAGAGACCTTTTTTGTAGAGAATTAAGTTTCCTACTTTTTATGTTCTATGATATTTTTGTGATCAGATGCGTATTTCTCGAGATATATCAAGATATTTAAAAGTTCCGAAGCCGCACCAACATAATAGAGATACAGAAACACCGTGGCCCCTTTCTTTGAGACAACTCTGCACTAGTGCGAGCCGCAAATGCCACTTCCAGCTTAGCTGTGCAGAAGAAGAACAACAAGAAGAAGAAATATCTCGAAATATGTCCGTCAGGCCCCTTCCCTTGAGATAAATCTGCAAATATCTCGGAAACGAAGCGAGCTATGGCAAAATGTTAAGAGACCTTTTTTGTAGAGAATTAAGTTTCCTACTTATTATGTTCTATGATATTTTTTGATCAGATGCGTAGTTCTCGAGATATATCAAGATATTTAAAAGTTCCGAAGCCGCACCAACAGAATAGAGATACAGAAACACCGTGGCCCCTTTCTTTGAGATAACTTTGCACTATTGCGAGCTGTAAATGCCACTTTCAGCTTAGCTGTGCAGAAGAAGAACAACAAGAAGAAGAAATATCTCGAAATATGTCCGTCAGGCCCCTGCCCTTGAGATATATCTGCAAATATCTCGGAAACGAAGCGAGCTATGGCAAAATGTTAAGAGACCTTTTTTGTAGAGAATTATGTTTCCTACAATTTATGTTCTATGATATTTTTTGATCAGAAGCGTAGTTTTCGAGATATATCGAGATATTTAAAAGTTCCGAAGCCGCACCAACATAATAGAGATACAGAAACACCGTGGCCCCTTTCTTTGAGATATCTCTGCACTATTGCGAGCTGCACATGCCACTTCCAGCTTAGCTGTGCAGAAGAAGAACAACAAGAAGAAGAAATATCTCGAAATATGTCCGTTAGGCCCCTTCCCTTGAGATAAACCTGCAAATATCTCGGAAACCAAGCGAGCTATGGCAAAATGTTAAGAGACCTTTTTTGTAGAGAATTAAGTTTCCTACTTTTTATGTTCTATGATATTTTTTGATCAGATGCGTAGTTCTCGAGATATATCAAGATATTTAAAAGTTCCGAAGCCGCACCAACATAATAGAGATACAGAAACACCGTGGCCCCTTTCTTTGAGATAACTCTGCACTATTGCGAGCTGGAAATGCCACTTCCAGTTTAGCTGTGCAGAAGAAGAACAACAAGAAGAAGAAATATCTCGAAATATGTCCGTTAGGCCCCTTCCTTTGAGATAAACCTGCAAATATTTCGGAAACGAAGCGAGCTATGGCAAAATGTTAAGAGACCTTTTTTGTAGAGAATTAAGTTTCCTACTTTTTATGTTCTATGATATTTTTTGATCAGATGCGTAGTTCTCGAGATATATCAAGATATTTAAAAGTTCCGAAGCCGCACCAACATAATAGAGATACAGAAACACCGTGGCCCCTTTCTTTGAGATATCTCTGCACTATTGCGAGCTGCACATGCCACTTCCAGCTTAGCTGTGCAGAAGAAGAACAACAAGAAGAAGAAATATCTCGAAATATGTCCGTCAGGCCCCTTCCCTTGAAATAAATCTGCAAATATCTCGGAAACGAAGCGAGCTATGGCAAAATGTTAAGAGACCTTATTTGTACAGAATTATGTTTCCTACAATTTATGTTCTATGATATTCTTTGATCAGAAGCGTACTTTTCGAGATATATCGAGATATTTAAAAGTTCCGACGCCGCACCAACATAATAGAGATACAGAAACACCGTGGCCCCTTTCTTTGAGATAACTGTGCACTAGTGCGAGCCGCAAATGCCACTTCCAGCTTAGCTGTGCAGAAGAAGAACAACAAGAAGAAGAAATATCTCGAAATATGTCCGTCAGGCCCCTTCCCTTGAGATAAATCTGCAAATATCTCGGAAACGAAGAGAGCTATGGCAAAATGTGAAGAGACCTTTTTTGTAGAGAATTAAGTTTCCTACAATTTATGTTCTATGATATTTTTTGATCAGAAGCGTAGTTTTCGAGATATATCGAGATATTTAAAAGTTCCGAAGCCGCACCAACATAATAGAGATACAGAAACACCGTGGCCCCTTTCTTTGAGATAACTTTGCACTATTGCGAGCTGTAAATGCCACTTTCAGCTTAGCTGTGCAGAAGAAGAACAACAAGAAGAAGAAATATCTCGAAATATGTCCGTCAGGCCCCTTCCCTTGAGATATATCTGCAAATATCTCGGAAACGAAGCGAGCTATGGCAAAATGTTAAGAGACCTTTTTTGTAGAGAATTATGTTTCCTACAATTTATGTTCTATGATATTTTTTGATCAGAAGCGTAGTTTTCGAGATATATCGAGATATTTAAAAGTTCCGAAGCCGCACCAACATAATAGAGATACAGAAACACCGTGGCCCCTTTCTTTGAGATATCTCTGCACTATTGCGAGCTGCACATGCCACTTCCAGCTTAGCTGTGCAGAAGAAGAACAACAAGAAGAAGAAATATCTCGAAATATGTCCGTCAGGCCCCTTCCCTTGAAATAAATCTGCAAATATCTCGGAAACGAAGCGAGCTATGGCAAAATGTTAAGAGACCTTATTTGTAGAGAATTATGTTTCCTACAATTTATGTTCTATGATATTTTTTGATCAGAAGCGTAGTTTTCGAGATATATCGAGATATTTAAAAGTTCCGAAGCCGCACCAACATAATAGAGATACAGAAACACCGTGGCCCCTTTCTTTGAGATAACTTTGCACTATTGCGAGCTGTAAATGCCACTTTCAGCTTAGCTGTGCAGAAGAAGAACAACAAGAAGAAGAAATATCTCGAAATATGTCCGTCAGGCCCCTTCCCTTGAGATATATCTGCAAATATCTCGGAAACGAAGCGAGCTATGGCAAAATGTTAAGAGACCTTTTTTGTAGAGAATTATGTTTCCTACAATTTATTTTTTATGATATTTTTTGATCAGAAGCGTAGTTTTCGAGATATATCGAGATATTTAAAAGTTCCGAAGCCGCACCAACATAATAGAGATACAGAAACACCGTGGCCCTTTTCTTTGAGATAACTCTGCACTAGTGCGAGCCGCAAATGCCACTTCCAGCTTAGCTGTGCAGAATAAGAACAACAAGAAGAAGAAATATCTCGAAATATGTCCGTCATGCCCCTTCCCTTGAGATAAATCTGCAAATATCTCGGAAACGAAGCGAGCTATGGCAAAATGTTAAGAGACCTTATTGGTAGAGAATTATGTTTCCTACAATTTATGTTCTATGATATTTTTTGATCAGAAGCGTAGTTTTCGAGATATATCGAGATATTTAAAAGTTCCGAAGCCGCACCAACATAATAGAGATACAGAAACACCGTGGCCCCTTTCTTTGAGATAACTGTGCACTAGTGCGAGCCGCAAATGCCACTTCCAGCTTAGCTGTGCAGAAGAAGAACAACAAGAAGAAGAAATATCTCGAAATATGTCCGCTGGGCCCCTTCCCTTGAGATAAACCTGCAAATATCACGGAAACGAAGCGAGCTATGGCAAAATGTTAAGAGACCTTTTTTGTAGAGAATTAAGTTTCCTACTTTTTATGTTCTATGATATTTTTGTGATCAGATGCGTATTTCTCGAGATATATCAAGATATTTAAAAGTTCCGAAGCCGCACCAACATAATAGAGATACAGAAACACCGTGGCCCCTTTCTTTGAGACAACTCTGCACTAGTGCGAGCCGCAAATGCCACTTCCAGCTTAGCTGTGCAGAAGAAGAACAACAAGAAGAAGAAATATCTCGAAATATGTCCGTCAGGCCCCTTCCCTTGAGATAAATCTGCAAATATCTCGGAAACGAAGCGAGCTATGGCAAAATGTTAAGAGACCTTTTTTGTAGAGAATTAAGTTTCCTACTTATTATGTTCTATGATATTTTTTGATCAGATGCGTAGTTCTCGAGATATATCAAGATATTTAAAAGTTCCGAAGCCGCACCAACAGAATAGAGATACAGAAACACCGTGGCCCCTTTCTTTGAGATAACTTTGCACTATTGCGAGCTGTAAATGCCACTTTCAGCTTAGCTGTGCAGAAGAAGAACAACAAGAAGAAGAAATATCTCGAAATATGTCCGTCAGGCCCCTGCCCTTGAGATATATCTGCAAATATCTCGGAAACGAAGCGAGCTATGGCAAAATGTTAAGAGACCTTTTTTGTAGAGAATTATGTTTCCTACAATTTATGTTCTATGATATTTTTTGATCAGAAGCGTAGTTTTCGAGATATATCGAGATATTTAAAAGTTCCGAAGCCGCACCAACATAATAGAGATACAGAAACACCGTGGCCCCTTTCTTTGAGATATCTCTGCACTATTGCGAGCTGCACATGCCACTTCCAGCTTAGCTGTGCAGAAGAAGAACAACAAGAAGAAGAAATATCTCGAAATATGTCCGTTAGGCCCCTTCCCTTGAGATAAACCTGCAAATATCTCGGAAACCAAGCGAGCTATGGCAAAATGTTAAGAGACCTTTTTTGTAGAGAATTAAGTTTCCTACTTTTTATGTTCTATGATATTTTTTGATCAGATGCGTAGTTCTCGAGATATATCAAGATATTTAAAAGTTCCGAAGCCGCACCAACATAATAGAGATACAGAAACACCGTGGCCCCTTTCTTTGAGATAACTCTGCACTATTGCGAGCTGGAAATGCCACTTCCAGTTTAGCTGTGCAGAAGAAGAACAACAAGAAGAAGAAATATCTCGAAATATGTCCGTTAGGCCCCTTCCTTTGAGATAAACCTGCAAATATTTCGGAAACGAAGCGAGCTATGGCAAAATGTTAAGAGACCTTTTTTGTAGAGAATTAAGTTTCCTACTTTTTATGTTCTATGATATTTTTTGATCAGATGCGTAGTTCTCGAGATATATCAAGATATTTAAAAGTTCCGAAGCCGCACCAACATAATAGAGATACAGAAACACCGTGGCCCCTTTCTTTGAGATATCTCTGCACTATTGCGAGCTGCACATGCCACTTCCAGCTTAGCTGTGCAGAAGAAGAACAACAAGAAGAAGAAATATCTCGAAATATGTCCGTCAGGCCCCTTCCCTTGAAATAAATCTGCAAATATCTCGGAAACGAAGCGAGCTATGGCAAAATGTTAAGAGACCTTATTTGTAGAGAATTATGTTTCCTACAATTTATGTTCTATGATATTTTTTGATCAGAAGCGTAGTTTTCGAGATATATCGAGATATTTAAAAGTTCCGAAGCCGCACCAACATAATAGAGATACAGAAACACAGTGGCCCCTTTCTTTGAGATAACTGTGCACTAGTGCGAGCCGCAAATGCCACTTCCAGCTTAGCTGTGCAGAAGAAGAACAACAAGAAGAAGAAATATCTCGAAATATGTCCGTCAGGCCCCTTCCCTTGAGATAAATCTGCAAATATCTCGGAAACGAAGAGAGCTATGGCAAAATGTTAAGAGACCTTTTTTGTAGAGAATTAAGTTTCCTACAATTTATGTTCTATGATATTTTTTGATCAGAAGCGTAGTTTTCGAGATATATCGAGATATTTAAAAGTTCCGAAGCCGCACCAACATAATAGAGATACAGAAACACCGTGGCCCCTTTCTTTGAGATAACTCTGCACTAGTGCGAGCCGCAAATGCCACTTCCAGCTTAGCTGTGCAGAAGAAGAACAACAAGAAGAAGAAATATCTCGAAATATGTCCGTCAGGCCCCTTCCCTTGAGATAAATCTGCAAATATCTCGGAAACGAAGCGAGCTATGGCAAAATGTTAAGAGACCTTTTTTGTAGAGAATTAAGTTTCCTACTTTTTATGTTCTATGATATTTTTTGATCAGATGCGTAGTTCTCGAGATATATCAAGATATTTAAAAGTTCCGAAGCCGCACCAACATAATAGAGATACAGAAACACCGTGGCCCCTTTCTTTGAGATAACTCTGCACTAGTGCGAGCCGCAAATGCCACTTCCAGCTTAGCTGTGCAGAAGAAGAACAACAAGAAGAAGAAATATCTCGAAATATGTCCGTGAGGCCCCTTCCCTTGAGATAAATCTGCAAATATCTCGGAAACGAAGCGAGCTATGGCAAAATGTTGAGAGACCTTTTTTGTAGAGAATTAAGTTTCCTACTTTTTATGTTCTATGATATTTTTTGATCAGATGCGTAGTTCTCGAGATATATCAAGATATTTAAAAGTTCCGAAGCCGCACCAACATAATAGAGATACAGAAACACCGTCGCCCCTTTCTTTGAGATAACTTTGCACTATTGCGAGCTGTAAATGCCACTTCCAGCTTAGCTGTGCAGAAGAAGTACAACAAGAAGAAGAAATATCTCGAAATATGTCCGTCAGGCCCCTTCCCTTGAGATATATCTGCAAATATCTCGGAAACGAAGCGAGCTATGGCAAAATGTTAAGAGACCTTTTTTGTAGAGAATTATGTTTCCTACAATTTATGTTCTATGATATTTTTTGATCAGAAGCGTAGTTTTCGAGATATATCGAGATATTTAAAAGTTCCGAAGCCGCACCAACATAATAGAGATACAGAAACACAGTGGCCCCTTTCTTTGAGATAACTGTGCACTAGTGCGAGCCGCAAATGCCACTTCCAGCTTAGCTGTGCAGAAGAAGAACAACAAGAAGAAGAAATATCTCGAAATATGTCCGTCAGGCCCCTTCCCTTGAGATAAATCTGCAAATATCTCGGAAACGAAGAGAGCTATGGCAAAATGTTAAGAGACCTTTTTTGTAGAGAATTAAGTTTCCTACAATTTATGTTCTATGATATTTTTTGATCAGAAGCGTAGTTTTCGAGATATATCGAGATATTTAAAAGTTCCGAAGCCGCACCAACATAATAGAGATACAGAAACACCGTGGCCCCTTTCTTTGAGATAACTCTGCACTAGTGCGAGCCGCAAATGCCACTTCCAGCTTAGCTGTGCAGAAGAAGAACAACAAGAAGAAGAAATATCTCGAAATATGTCCGTCAGGCCCCTTCCCTTGAGATAAATCTGCAAATATCTCGGAAACGAAGCGAGCTATGGCAAAATGTTAAGAGACCTTTTTTGTAGAGAATTAAGTTTCCTACTTTTTATGTTCTATGATATTTTTTGATCAGATGCGTAGTTCTCGAGATATATCAAGATATTTAAAAGTTCCGAAGCCGCACCAACATAATAGAGATACAGAAACACCGTGGCCCCTTTCTTTGAGATAACTCTGCACTAGTGCGAGCCGCAAATGCCACTTCCAGCTTAGCTGTGCAGAAGAAGAACAACAAGAAGAAGAAATATCTCGAAATATGTCCGTGAGGCCCCTTCCCTTGAGATAAATCTGCAAATATCTCGGAAACGAAGCGAGCTATGGCAAAATGTTGAGAGACCTTTTTTGTAGAGAATTAAGTTTCCTACTTTTTATGTTCTATGATATTTTTTGATCAGATGCGTAGTTCTCGAGATATATCAAGATATTTAAAAGTTCCGAAGCCGCACCAACATAATAGAGATACAGAAACACCGTCGCCCCTTTCTTTGAGATAACTTTGCACTATTGCGAGCTGTAAATGCCACTTCCAGCTTAGCTGTGCAGAAGAAGTACAACAAGAAGAAGAAATATCTCGAAATATGTCCGTCAGGCCCCTTCCCTTGAGATATATCTGCAAATATCTCGGAAACGAAGCGAGCTATGGCAAAATGTTAAGAGACCTTTTTTGTAGAGAATTATGTTTCCTACAATTTATGTTCTATGATATTTTTTGATCAGAAGCGTAGTTTTCGAGATATATCGAGATATTTAAAAGTTCCGAAGCCGCACCAACATAATAGAGATATAGAAACACCGTGGCCCCTTTCTTTGAGATAACTGTGCACTAGTGCGAGCCGCAAATGCCACTTCCAGCTTAGCTGTGCAGAAGAAGAACAACAAGAAGAAGAAATATCTCGAAATATGTCCGCTGGGCCCCTTCCCTTGAGATAAACCTGCAAATATCACGGAAACGAAGCGAGCTATGGCAAAATGTTAAGAGACCTTTTTTGTAGAGAATTAAGTTTCCTACTTTTTATGTTCTATGATATTTTTGTGATCAGATGCGTATTTCTCGAGATATATCAAGATATTTAAAAGTTCCGAAGCCGCACCAACATAATAGAGATACAGAAACACCGTGGCCCCTTTCTTTGAGACAACTCTGCACTAGTGCGAGCCGCAAATGCCACTTCCAGCTTAGCTGTGCAGAAGAAGAACAACAAGAAGAAGAAATATCTCGAAATATGTCCGTCAGGCCCCTTCCCTTGAGATAAATCTGCAAATATCTCGGAAACGAAGCGAGCTATGGCAAAATGTTAAGAGACCTTTTTTGTAGAGAATTAAGTTTCCTACTTATTATGTTCTATGATATTTTTTGATCAGATGCGTAGTTCTCGAGATATATCAAGATATTTAAAAGTTCCGAAGCCGCACCAACAGAATAGAGATACAGAAACACCGTGGCCCCTTTCTTTGAGATAACTTTGCACTATTGCGAGCTGTAAATGCCACTTTCAGCTTAGCTGTGCAGAAGAAGAACAACAAGAAGAAGAAATATCTCGAAATATGTCCGTCAGGCCCCTGCCCTTGAGATATATCTGCAAATATCTCGGAAACGAAGCGAGCTATGGCAAAATGTTAAGAGACCTTTTTTGTAGAGAATTATGTTTCCTACAATTTATGTTCTATGATATTTTTTGATCAGAAGCGTAGTTTTCGAGATATATCGAGATATTTAAAAGTTCCGAAGCCGCACCAACATAATAGAGATACAGAAACACCGTGGCCCCTTTCTTTGAGATATCTCTGCACTATTGCGAGCTGCACATGCCACTTCCAGCTTAGCTGTGCAGAAGAAGAACAACAAGAAGAAGAAATATCTCGAAATATGTCCGTCAGGCCCCTTCCCTTGAGATAAATCTGCAAATATCTCGGAAACGAAGCGAGCTATGGCAAAATGTTAAGAGACCTTATTTGTAGAGAATTACGTTTCCTACAATTTATGTTCTATGATATTTTTTGATCAGAAGCGTAGTTTTCGAGATATATCGAGATCTTTAAAAGTTCCGAAGCCGCACCAACATAATAGAGATACAGAAACACCGTGGCCCCTTTCTTTGAGATAACTGTGCACTAGTGCGAGCCGCAAATGCCACTTCCAGCTTAGCTGTGCAGAAGAAGAACAACAAGAAGAAGAAATATCTCGAAATATGTCCGTTAGGCCCCTTCCCTTGAGATAAACCTGCAAATATCTCGGAAACCAAGCGAGCTATGGCAAAATGTTAAGAGACCTTTTTTGTAGAGAATTAAGTTTCCTACTTTTTATGTTCTATGATATTTTTTGATCAGATGCGTAGTTCTCGAGATATATCAAGATATTTAAAAGTTCCGAAGCCGCACCAACATAATAGAGATACAGAAACACCGTGGCCCCTTTCTTTGAGATAACGCTGCACTAGTGCGAGCCGCAAATGCCACTTCCAGCTTAGCTGTGCAGAAGAAGAACAACAAGAAGAAGAAATACCTCGAAATATGTCCGTCAGGCCCCTTCCCTTGAGATAAATCTGCAAATATCTCGGAAACGAAGCGAGCTATGGCAAAATGTTAAGAGACCTTTTTTGTAGAGAATTAAGTTTCCTACTTATTATGTTCTATGATATTTTTTGATCAGATGCGTAGTTCTCGAGATATATCAAGATATTTAAAAGTTCCGAAGCCGCACCAACAGATTAGAGATACAGAAACACCGTGGCTCCTTTCTTTGAGATAACTCTGCACTATTGCGAGCTGGAAATGCCACTTCCAGTTTAGCTGTGCAGAAGAAGAACAACAAGAAGAAGAAATATCTCGAAATATGTCCGTTAGGCCCCTTCCTTTGAGATAAACCTGCAAATATTTCGGAAACGAAGCGAGCTATGGCAAAATGTTAAGAGACCTTTTTTGTAGAGAATTAAGTTTCCTACTTTTTATGTTCTATGATATTTTTTGATCAGATGCGTAGTTCTCGAGATATATCAAGATATTTAAAAGTTCCGAAGCCGCACCAACATAATAGAGATACAGAAACACCGTGGCCCCTTTCTTTGAGATATCTCTGCACTATTGCGAGCTGCACATGCCACTTCCAGCTTAGCTGTGCAGAAGAAGAACAACAAGAAGAAGAAATATCTCGAAATATGTCCGTCAGGCCCCTTCCCTTGAAATAAATCTGCAAATATCTCGGAAACGAAGCGAGCTATGGCAAAATGTTAAGAGACCTTATTTGTAGAGAATTATGTTTCCTACAATTTATGTTCTATGATATTTTTTGATCAGAAGCGTAGTTTTCGAGATATATCGAGATATTTAAAAGTTCCGAAGCCGCACCAACATAATAGAGATACAGAAACACAGTGGCCCCTTTCTTTGAGATAACTGTGCACTAGTGCGAGCCGCAAATGCCACTTCCAGCTTAGCTGTGCAGAAGAAGAACAACAAGAAGAAGAAATATCTCGAAATATGTCCGTCAGGCCCCTTCCCTTGAGATAAATCTGCAAATATCTCGGAAACGAAGAGAGCTATGGCAAAATGTTAAGAGACCTTTTTTGTAGAGAATTAAGTTTCCTACAATTTATGTTCTATGATATTTTTTGATCAGAAGCGTAGTTTTCGAGATATATCGAGATATTTAAAAGTTCCGAAGCCGCACCAACATAATAGAGATACAGAAACACCGTGGCCCCTTTCTTTGAGATAACTCTGCACTAGTGCGAGCCGCAAATGCCACTTCCAGCTTAGCTGTGCAGAAGAAGAACAACAAGAAGAAGAAATATCTCGAAATATGTCCGTCATGCCCCTTCCCTTGAGATAAATCTGCAAATATCTCGGAAACGAAGCGAGCTATGGCAAAATGTTAAGAGACCTTATTCGTAGAGAATTATGTTTCCTACAATTTATGTTCTATGATATTTTTTGATCAGAAGCGTAGTTTTCGAGATATATCGAGATATTTAAAAGTTCCGAAGCCGCACCAACATAATAGAGATACAGAAACACCGTGGCCCCTTTCTTTGAGTTCACTCTGCACTAGTGCGAGCCGCAAATGCCACTTCCAGCTTAGCTGTGCAGAAGAAGAACAACAAGAAGAAGAAATATCTCGAAATATGTCCGTCAGGCCCCTTCCCTTGAGATAAATCTGCAAATATCTCGGAAACGAAGCGAGCTATGGCAAAATGTTAAGAGACGTTTTTTGTAGAGAATTGTGTTTCCTACAATTTATGTTGTATGATATTTTTTGATCAGAAGCGTAGTTTTCGAGATATATCGAGATATTTAAAAGTTCCGAAGCCGCACCAACATAATAGAGATACAGAAACACCGTGGCCCCTTTCTTTGAGATATCTCTGCACTAGTGCGAGCCGCAAATGCCACTTCCAGCTTAGCTGTGCAGAAGAAGAACAACAAGAAGAAGAAATATCTCGAAATATGTCCGTCAGGCCCCTTCCCTTGAGATAAATCTGCAAATATCTCGGAAACGAAGCGAGCTATGGCAAAATGTTAAGAGACCTTTTTTGTAGAGAATTAAGTTTCCTACTTTCTATGTTCTATGATATTTTTTGATCAGATGCGTACTTCTCGAGATATATCAAGATATTTAAAAGTTCCGAAGCCGCACCAACATAATAGAGATACAGAAACACCGTGGCCCCTTTCTTTGAGATAACTCTGCACTATTGCGAGCTGCAAATGCCACTTCCAGCTTAGCTGTGCAGAAGAAGAACAACAAGAAGAAGATATATCTCGAAATATGTCCGTCAGGCCCCTTCCCTTGAGATAAATCTGCAAATATCTCGGAAACGAAGCGAGCTATGGCAAAATGTTAAGAGACCTTATTTGTAGAGAATTAAGTTTCCTACTTTTTATGTTCTATGATATTTTTTGATCAGATGCGTAGTTCTCGAGATATATCAAGATATTTAAAAGTTCCGAAGCCGCACCAACATAATAGAGATACAGAAACACCGTGGCCCCTTTCTTTCAGATAACTCTGCACTATTGCGAGCTGGAAATGCCACTTCCAGTTTAGCTGTGCAGAAGAAGAACAACAAGAAGAAGAAATATCTCGAAATATGTCCGTCAGGCCCCTTCCCTTGAGATATATCTGCAAATATCTCGGAAACGAAGCGAGCTATGGCAAAATGTTAAGAGACTTTATTTGTAGAGAATTAAGTTTCCTACTTTTTATGTTCTATGATATTTTTTTATCAGAAGCGTAGTTCCCGAGATATATCAAGATATTTAAAAGTTCCGAAGCCGCACCAACATAATAGAGATACAGAAACACCGTGGCCCCTTTCTTTGAGATAACTCTGCGCTATTGCGAGCTGGAAACGCCACTTCCAGTTTAGCTGTGCAGAAGAAGAACAACAAGAAGAAGAAATATCTCGAAATATGTCCGTCAGGCCCCTTCCCTTGAGATATATCTGCAAATATCTCGGAAACGAAACAAGCTATGGCAAAATGTTAAGAGACGTTTTTTGTAGAGAATTATGTTTCCTACAATTTATGTTCTATGATATTTTTTGATCAGAAGCGTAGTTTTCGAGATATATCGTGATATTTAAAAGTTTCGAAGCCGCACCAACATAATAGAGATACAGAAACACCGTGGCCCCTTTCTTTGAGATAACTCTGCACTAGCGCGAGCCGCAAATGCCACTTCCAGCTTAGCTGTGCAGAAGAAGAACAACAAGAAGAAGAAATATCTCGAAATATGTCCGTCAGGCCCCTTCCGTTGAGATAAATCTGCAAATATCTCGGAAACGAAGCGAGCTATGGCAAAATGTTAAGAGACCTTTTTTGTAGAGAATTAAGTTTCCTACTTTCTATGTTCTATGATATTTTTTGATCAGATGCGTAGTTCTCGAGATATATCAAGATATTTAAAAGTTCCGAAGCCGCACCAACATAATAGAGATACAGAAACACCGTGGCCCCTTTCTTTGAGTTCACTCTGCACTAGTGCGAGCCGCAAATGCCACTTCCAGCTTAGCTGTGCAGAAGAAGAACAACAAGAAGAAGAAATATCTCGAAATATGTCCGTCAGGCCCCGTCCCTTGAGATAAATCTGCAAATATCTCGGAAACGAAGCGAGCTATGGCAAAATGTTAAGAGACCTTTTTTGTAGAGAATTAAGTTTCCTACTTTCTATGTTCTATGATATTTTTTGATCAGATGCGTAGTTCTCGAGATATATCAAGATATTTAAAAGTTCCGAAGCCGCACCAACATAATAGAGATACAGAAACACCGTGGCCCCTTTCTTTGAGATAACTCTGCACTAGTGGGAGCCGCAAATGCCACTTCCAGCTTAGCTGTGCAGAAGAAGAACAACAAGAAGAAGAAATATCTCGAAATATGTCCGTCAGGCCCCTTCCCTTGAGATAAATCTGCAAATATCTCGGAAACGAAGCGAGCTATGGCAAAATGTTAAGAGACCATTTTTGTAGAGAATTAAGTTTCCTACTTTTTATGTTCTATGATATTTTTTGATCAGATGCGTAGTTCTCGAGATATATCAAGATATTTAAAAGTTCCGAAGCCGCACCAACATAATAGAGATACAGAAACACCGTGGCCCCTTTCTTTCAGATAACTCTGCACTATTGCGAGCTGGAAATGCCACTTCCAGTTTAGCTGTGCAGAAGAAGAACAACAAGAAGAAGAAATATCTCGAAATATGTCCGTCAGGCCCCTTCCCTTGAGATAAATCTGCAAATATCTCGGAAACGAAGCGAGCTATGGCAAAATGTTAAGAGACCTTATTTGTAGAGAACTAAGTTTCCTACTTTTTATGTTCTATGATATTTTTTGATCAGATGCGTAGTTCTCGAGATATATCAAGATATTTAAAAGTTCCGAAGCCGCACCAACATAATAGAGATACAGAAACACCGTGGCCCCTTTCTTTCAGATAACTCTGCACTATTGCGAGCTGGAAATGCCACTTCCAGTTTAGCTGTGCAGAAGAAGAACAACAAGAAGAAGAAATATCTCGAAATATGTCCGTCAGGCCCCTTCCCTTGAGATATATCTGCAAATATCTCGGAAACGAAGCGAGCTATGGCAAAATGTTAAGAGACCTTTTTTGTAGAGAATTATGTCTCCTACAAGTTATGTTCTATGATATTTTTTGATCAGAAGCGTAGTTTTCGAGATATATCGAGATATTTAAAAGTTCCGAAGCCGCACCAACATAATAGAGATACAGAAACACCGTGGCCCCTTTCTTTCAGATAACTCTGCACTATTCTGAGCTGCAAATGCCACTTCCAGCTTAGCTGTGCAGAAGAAGAACAACAAGAAGAAGAAATATCTCGAAATATGTCCGTCAGGCCCCTTCCCTTGAGATAAATCTGCATATATCTCGGAAACGAAGCGAGCTATGGCAAAATGTTAAGAGACCTTTTTTGTAGAGAATTAAGTTTGCTACTTTTTATGTTCTATGATATTTTTTGATCAGATGCGTTGTTCTCGAGATATATCAAGATATTTAAAAGTTCCGAAGCTGCACCAACATAATAGAGATACAGAAACACCGTGGCCCCTTTCTTTGAGATAACTCTGCACTATTGCGAGCTGCAAATGCCACTTCCAGCTTAGCTGTGCAGAAGAAGAACAACAAGAAGAAGAAATATCTAGAAATATGTCCGTCAGGCCCCTTTCCTTGAGATACGTCTGCAAATATCTCGGAAACGAAGCGAGCTATGGCAAAATGTTAAGAGACTTTATTTGTAGAGAATTAAGTTTCCTACTTTTTATGTTCTATGATATTTTTTTATCAGAAGCGTAGTTCCCGAGATATATCAAGATATTTAAAAGTTCCGAAGCCGCACCAACATAATAGAGATACAGAAACACCGTGGCCCCTTTCTTTGAGATAACTCTGCGCTATTGCGAGCTGGAAACGCCACTTCCAGTTTAGCTGTGCAGAAGAAGAACAACAAGAAGAAGAAATATCTCGAAATATGTCCGTCAGGCCCCTTCCCTTGAGATATATCTGCAAATATCTCGGAAACGAAACAAGCTATGGCAAAATGTTAAGAGACGTTTTTTGTAGAGAATTATGTTTCCTACAATTTATGTTCTATGATATTTTTTGATCAGAAGCGTAGTTTTCGAGATATATCGTGATATTTAAAAGTTCCGAAGCCGCACCAACATAATAGAGATACAGAAACACCGTGGCCCTTTTCTTTGAGATAACTCTGCACTAGCGCGAGCCGCAAATGCCACTTCCAGCTTAGCTGTGCAGAAGAAGAACAACAAGAAGAAGAAATATCTAGAAATATGTCCGCCAGGCCCCTTTCCTTGAGATAAATCTGCAAATATCTCGGAAACGAAGCGAGCTATGGCAAAATGTTGAGAGACTTTATTTGTAGACAATTAAGTTTCCTACTTTTTATGTTCTATGATATTTTTTTATCAGAAGCGTAGTTCCCAAGATATATCAAGATATTTAAAAGTTCCGAAGCCGCACCAACATAATAGAGATACAGAAACACCGTGGCCCCTTTCTTTGAGATAACTCTGCGCTATTGCGAGCTGGAAACGCCACTTCCAGTTTAGCTGTGCAGAAGAAGAACAACAAGAAGAAGAAATATCTCGAAATATGTGCGTCAGGCCCCTTCCCTTGAGATATATCTGCAAATATCTCGGAAACGAAACAAGCTATGGCAAAATGTTAAGAGACGTTTTTTGTAGAGAATTATGTTTCCTACAATTTATGTTCTATGATATTTTTTGATCAGAAGCGTAGTTTTCGAGATATATCGTGATATTTAAAAGTTCCGAAGCCGCACCAACATAATAGAGATACAGAAACACCGTGGCCCCTTTCTTTGAGATAACTCTGCACTAGCGCGAGCCGCAAATGCCACTTCCAGCTTAGCTGTGCAGAAGAAGAACAACAAGAAGAAGAAATATCTCGAAATATGTCCGTCAGGCCCCTTCCCTTGAGATAAATCTGCAAATATCTCGGAAACGAAGCGAGCTATGGCAAAATGTTAAGAGACCTTTTTTGTAGAGAATTAAGTTTCCTACTTTCTATGTTCTATGATATTTTTTGATCAGATGCGTAGTTCTCGAGATATATCAAGATATTTAAAAGTTCCGAAGCCGCACCAACATAATAGAGATACAGAAACACCGTGGCCCCTTTCTTTGAGATAACTCTGCACTAGTGCGAGCCGCAAATGCCACTTCCAGCTTAGCTGTGCAGAAGAAGAACAACAAGAAGAAGAAATATCTCGAAATATGTCCGTCAGGCCCCTTCCCTTGAGATAAATCTGCAAATATCTCGGAAACGAAGCGAGCTATGGCAAAATGTTAAGAGACCTTTTTTGTAGAGAATTAAGTTTCCTACTTTCTATGTTCTATGATATTTTTTGATCAGATGCGTAGTTCTCGAGATATATCAAGATATTTAAAAGTTCCGAAGCCGCACCAACATAATAGAGATACAGAAACACCGTGGCCCCTTTCTTTGAGATAACTCTGCACTATTGCGAGCTGCAAATGCCACTTCCAGCTTAGCTGTGCAGAAGAAGAACAACAAGAAGAAGAAATATCTCGAAATATGTCCGTCAGGCCCCTTCCCTTGAGATAAATCTGCAAATATCTCGGAAACGAAGCGAGCTATGGCAAAATGTTAAGAGACCTTATTTGTAGAGAATTAAGTTTCCTACTTTTTATGTTCTATGATATTTTTTGATCAGATGCGTAGTTCTCGAGATATATCAAGATATTTAAAAGTTCCGAAGCCGCACCAACATAATAGAGATACAGAAACACCGTGGCCCCTTTCTTTCAGATAACTCTGCACTATTGCGAGCTGGAAATGCCACTTCCAGTTTAGCTGTGCAGAAGAAGAACAACAAGAAGAAGAAATATCTCGAAATATGTCCGTCAGGCCCCTTCCCTTGAGATATATCTGCAAATATCTCGGAAACGAAGCGAGCTATGGCAAAATGTTAAGAGACCTTTTTTGTAGAGAATTAAGTTTTCTACTTTTTATGTTCTATGATATTTTTTGATCAGATGCGTTGTTCTCGAGATATATCAAGATATTTAAAAGTTCCGAAGCCGCACCAACATAATAGAGATACAGAAACACCGTGGCCCCTTTCTTTCAGATAACTCTGCACTATTGCGAGCTGGAAATGCCACTTCCAGTTTAGCTGTGCAGAAGAAGAACAACAAGAAGAAGAAATATCTCGAAATATGTCCGTCAGGCCCCTTCCCTTGAGATATATCTGCAAATATCTCGGAAACGAAGCGAGCTATGGCAAAATGTTAAGAGACCTTTTTTGTAGAGAATTATGTCTCCTACAAGTTATGTTCTATGATATTTTTTGATCAGAAGCGTAGTTTTCGAGATATATCGAGATATTTAAAAGTTCCGAAGCCGCACCAACATAATAGAGATACAGAAACACCGTGGCCCCTTTCTTTCAGATAACTCTGCACTATGGCGAGCTGCAAATGCCACTTCCAGCTTAGCTGTGCAGAAGAAGAACAAGAAGAAGAAGAAATATCTCGAAATATGTCCGTCAGGCCCCTTCCCTTGAGATAAATCTGCATATATCTCGGAAACGAAGCGAGCTATGGCAAAATGTTAAGAGACCTTTTTTGTAGAGAATTAAGTTTTCTACTTTTTATGTTCTATGATATTTTTTGATCAGATGCGTTGTTCTCGAGATATATCAAGATATTTAAAAGTTCCGAAGCTGCACCAACATAATAGAGATACAGAAACACCGTGGCCCCTTTCTTTGAGATAACTCTGCGCTATTGCGAGCTGGAAACGCCACTTCCAGTTTAGCTGTGCAGAAGAAGAACAACAAGAAGAAGAAATATTTCGAAATATGTCCGTCAGGCCCCTTCCCTTGAGATATATCTGCAAATATCTCGGAAACGAAACAAGCTATGGCAAAATGTTAAGAGACGTTTTTTGTAGAGAATTATGTTTCCTACAATTTATGTTCTATGATATTTTTTGATCAGAAGCGTAGTTTTCGAGATATATCGTGATATTTAAAAGTTCCGAAGCCGCACCAACATAATAGAGATACAGAAACACCGTGGCCCCTTTCTTTGAGATAACTCTGCACTAGCGCGAGCCGCAAATGCCACTTCCAGCTTAGCTGTGCAGAAGAAGAACAACAAGAAGAAGAAATATCTAGAAATATGTCCGCCAGGCCCCTTTCCTTGAGATAAATCTGCAAATATCTCGGAAACGAAGCGAGCTATGGCAAAATGTTAAGAGACTTTATTTGTAGAGAATTAAGTTTCCTACTTTTTATGTTCTATGATATTTTTTTATCAGAAGCGTAGTTCCCAAGATATATCAAGATATTTAAAAGTTCCGAAGCCGCACCAACATAATAGAGATACAGAAACACCGTGGCCCCTTTCTTTGAGATAACTCTGCGCTATTGCGAGCTGGAAACGCCACTTCCAGTTTAGCTGTGCAGAAGAAGAACAACAAGAAGAAGAAATATCTCGAAATATGTCCGTCAGGCCCCTTCCCTTGAGATATATCTGCAAATATCTCGGAAACGAAGCGAGCTATGGCAAAATGTTAAGAGACCTTTTTTGTAGAGAATTATGTCTCCTACAAGTTATGTTCTATGATATTTTTTGATCAGAAGCGTAGTTTTCGAGATATATCGAGATATTTAAAAGTTCCGAAGCCGCACCAACATAATAGAGATACAGAAACACCGTGGCCCCTTTCTTTGAGATAACTCTGCACTATTGCGAGCTGCAAATGCCACTTCCAGCTTAGCTGTGCAGAAGAAGAACAACAAGAAGAAGAAATATCTCGAAATATGTCCGTCAGGCCCCTTGCCTTGAGATAAATCTGCATATATCTCGGAAACGAAGCGAGCTATGGCAAAATGTTAAGAGACCTTTTTTGTAGAGAATTAAGTTTTCTACTTTTTATGTTCTATGATATTTTTTGATCAGATGCGTTGTTCTCGAGATATATCAAGATATTTAAAAGTTCCGAAGCTGCACCAACATAATAGAGATACAGAAACACCGTGGCCCCTTTCTTTGAGATAACTCTGCACTATTGCGAGCTGCAAATGCCACTTCCAGCTTAGCTGTGCAGAAGAAGAACAACAAGAAGAAGAAATATCTCGAAATATGTCCGTCAGGCCCCTTCCCTTGAGATATATCTGCAAATATCTCGGAAACGAAGCGAGCTATGGCAAAATGTTAAGAGACCTTTTTTGTAGAGAATTATGTCTCCTACAAGTTATGTTTTATGATATTTTTTGATCAGAAGCGTAGTTTTCGAGATATATCGAGATATTTAAAAGTTCCGAAGCCGCACCAACATAATAGAGATACAGAAACACCGTGGCCCCTTTCTTTGAGATAACTCTGCACTAGTGCGGGCCGCAAATGCCACTTCCAGCTTAGCTGTGCAGAAGAAGAACAACGAGAAGAAGAAATATCTCGAAATATGTCCGTCAGGCCCCTTCCCTCGAGATAAATCTGCAAATATCTCGGAAACGAAGCGAGCTATGGCAAAATGTTAAGAGACCTTTTTTGTAGAGAATTAAGTTTCCTACTTTTTATGTTCTATGATATTTTTTGATCATATGCGTAGTTCTCGAGATATACCAAGATATTTAAAAGTTCTGAAGCCGCACCAACATAATAGAGATACAGAAACACCGTGGACCCTTTCTTTGAGATAACTCTGCACTATTGCGAGCTGCAAATGCCACTTCCAGCTTAGCTGTGCAGAAGAAGAACAACAAGAAGAAGAAATATCTCGAAATATGTCCGTCAGGCCCCTTCCCTTGAGATAAATCTGCAAATATCTCGAAAACGAAGCGAGCTATGGCAAAATGTTAAGAGACCTTTTTTGTAGAGAATTAAGTTTTCTACTTTTTATGTTCTATGATATTTTTTGATCAGATGCGTTGTTCTCGAGATATATCAAGATATTTAAAAGTTCCGAAGCTGCACCAACATAATAGAGATACAGAAACACCGTGGCCCCTTTCTTTGAGATAACTCTGCACTATTGCGAGCTGCAAATGCCACTTCCAGCTTAGCTGTGCAGAAGAAGAACAACAAGAAGAAGAAATATCTCGAAATATGTCCGTCAGGCCCCTTCCCTTGAGATATATCTGCAAATATCTCGGAAACGAAGCGAGCTATGGCAAAATGTTAAAAGACCTTTTTTGTAGAGAATTATGTCTCCTACAAGTTATGTTTTATGATATTTTTTGATCAGAAGCGTAGTTTTCGAGATATATCGAGATATTTAAAAGTTCCGAAGCCGCACCAACATAATAGAGATACAGAAACACCGTGGCCCCTTTCTTTGAGATAACTCTGCACTAGTGCGGGCCGCAAATGCCACTTCCAGCTTAGCTGTGCAGAAGAAGAACAACGAGAAGAAGAAATATCTCGAAATATGTCCGTCAGGCCCCTTCCCTCGAGATAAATCTGCAAATATCTCGGAAACGAAGCGAGCTATGGCAAAATGTTAAGAGACCTTTTTTGTAGAGAATTAAGTTTCCTACTTTTTATGTTCTATGATATTTTTTGATCATATGCGTAGTTCTCGAGATATACCAAGATATTTAAAAGTTCTGAAGCCGCACCAACATAATAGAGATACAGAAACACCGTGGACCCTTTCTTTGAGATAACTCTGCACTATTGCGAGCTGCAAATGCCACTTCCAGCTTAGCTGTGCAGAAGAAGAACAACAAGAAGAAGAAATATCTCGAAATATGTCCGTCAGGCCCCTTCCCTTGAGATAAATCTGCAAATATCTCGGAAACGAAGCGAGCTATGGCAAAATGTTAAGAGACCTTTTTTGTAGAGAATTAAGTTTCCTACTTTTTATGTTCTATGATATTTTTTGATCAGATGCGTAGTTCTCGAGATATATCAAGATATTTAAAAGTTCCGAAGCCGCACCAACATAATAGAGATACAGAAACACCGTGGCCCCTTCCTTTCAGATAACTCTGCTCTATTGCGAGCTGGAAATGCCACTTCCAGTTTAGCTGTGCAGAAGAAGAACAACAAGAAGAAGAAATATCTCGAAATATGTCCGTCAGGCCCCTTCCCTTGAGATATATCTGCAAATATCTCGGAAACGAAGCGAGCTATGGCAAAATGTTAAGAGACCTTTTTTGTAGAGAATTATGTCTCCTACAAGTTATGTTCTATGATATTTTTTGATCAGAAGCGTAGTTTTCGAGATATATCGAGATATTTAAAAGTTCCGAAGCCGCACCAACATAATAGAGATACAGAAACACCGTGGCCCCTTTCTTTGAGATAACTCTGCACTATTGCGAGCTGCAAATGCCACTTCCAGCTAAGCTGTGCAGAAGAAGAACAACAAGAAGAAGAAATATCTCGAAATATGTCCGTCAGGCCCCTTCCCTTGAGATAAATCTGCATATATCTCGGAAACGAAGCGAGCTATGGCAAAATGTTAAGAGACCTTTTTTGTAGAGAATTAAGTTTTCTACTTTTTATGTTCTATGATATTTTTTGATCAGATGCGTTGTTCTCGAGATATATCAAGATATTTAAATGTTCCGAAGCTGCACCAACATAATAGAGATACAGAAACACCGTGGCCCCTTTCTTTGAGATAACTCTGCACTATTGCGAGCTGCAAATGCCACTTCCAGCTTAGCTGTGCAGAAGAAGAACAACAAGAAGAAGAAATATCTCGAAATATGTCCGTCAGGCCCCTTCCCTTGAGATATATCTGCAAATATCTCGGAAACGAAGCGAGCTATGGCAAAATGTTAAGAGACCTTTTTTGTAGAGAATTAAGTTTCCTACTTTTTATGTTCTATGATATTTTTTGATCAGATGCGTAGTTCTCGAGATATATCAAGATATTTAAAACTTCCGAAGCCGCACCAACATAATAGAGATACAGAAACACCGTGGCCCCTTCCTTTCAGATAACTCTGCTCTATTGCGAGCTGGAAATGCCACTTCCAGTTTAGCTGTGCAGAAGAAGAACAACAAGAAGAAGAAATATCTCGAAATATGTCCGTCAGGCCCCTTCCCTTGAGATATATCTGCAAATATCTCGGAAACGAAGCGAGCTATGGCAAAATGTTAAGAGACCTTTTTTGTAGAGAATTATGTCTCCTACAAGTTATGTTCTATGATATTTTTTGATCAGAAGCGTAGTTTTCGAGATATATCGAGATATTTAAAAGTTCCGAAGCCGCACCAACATAATAGAGATACAGAAACACCGTGGCCCCTTTCTTTGAGATAACTCTGCACTATTGCGAGCTGCAAATGCCACTTCCAGCTAAGCTGTGCAGAAGAAGAACAACAAGAAGAAGAAATATCTCGAAATATGTCCGTCAGGCCCCTTCCCTTGAGATAAATCTGCATATATCTCGGAAACGAAGCGAGCTATGGCAAAATGTTAAGAGACCTTTTTTGTAGAGAATTAAGTTTTCTACTTTTTATGTTCTATGATATTTTTTGATCAGATGCGTTGTTCTCGAGATATATCAAGATATTTAAAAGTTCCGAAGCTGCACCAACATAATAGAGATACAGAAACACCGTGGCCCCTTTCTTTGAGATAACTCTGCACTATTGCGAGCTGCAAATGCCACTTCCAGCTTAGCTGTGCAGAAGAAGAACAACAAGAAGAAGAAATATCTCGAAATATGTCCGTCAGGCCCCTTCCCTTGAGATATATCTGCAAATATCTCGGAAACGAAGCGAGCTATGGCAAAATGTTAAGAGACCTTTTTTGTAGAGAATTATGTCTCCTACAAGTTATGTTCTATGATATTTTTTGATCAGAAGCGTAGTTTTCGAGATATATCGAGATATTTAAAAGTTCCGAAGCCGCACCAACATAATAGAGATACAGAAACACCGTGGCCCCTTTCTTTGAGATAACTCTGCACTAGTGCGGGCCGCAAATGCCACTTCCAGCTTAGCTGTGCAGAAGAAGAACAACGAGAAGAAGAAATATCTCGAAATATGTCCGTCAGGCCCCTTCCCTTGAGATAAATCTGCAAATATCTCGGAAACGAAGTGAGCTATGGCAAAATGTTAAGAGACCTTATTTGTTGAAAATTAAGTTTCCTACTTTTTATGTTCTATGATATTTTTTGATCAGATGCGTAGTTCTCGAGATATATCAAGATATTTAAAAGTTCCGAAGACGCACCAACATAATAGAGATGCAGAAACACCGTGGCCCCTTTCTTTGAGATAACTCTGCACTAGTGCGAGCCAGAAATGCCACGTCCAGCTTAGCTGTGCAGAAGAAGAACAACAAGAAGAAGAAATATCTCGAAATATGTCCGTCAGGCCCCTTCCCTTGAGATAAATCTGCAAATATCTCGGAAACGAAGCGAGCTATGGCAAAATGTTAAGAGACCTTTTTTGTAGAGAATTAAGTTTCCTACTTTTTATGTTCTATGATATTTTTTGATCAGATGCGTAGTTCTCGAGATATATCAAGATATTTAAAAGTTCCGAAGCCGCACCAACATAATAGAGATACAGAAACACCGTGGCCCCTTTCTTTGAGATAACTCTGCACTATTGCGAGCTGGAAATGCCACTTCCAGTTTAGCTGTGCAGAAGAAGAACAACAAGAAGAAGAAATATCTCGAAATATGTCCGTCAGGCCCCTTCCCTTGAGATATATCTGCAAATATCTCGGAAACGAAGCGAGCTATGGCAAAATGTTCAGAGACCTTTTTTGTAGAGAATTATGTCTCCTACAGGTTATGTTCTATGATATTTTTTGATCAGAAGCGTAGTTTTCGAGATATATCGAGATATTTAAAAGTTCCGAAGCCGCACCAACATAATAGAGATACAGAAACACCGTGGCCCCTTTCTTTGAGATAACTCTGCACTATTGCGAGCTGCAAATGCCACTTCCAGCTTAGCTGTGCAGAAGAAGAACAACAAGAAGAAGAAATATCTCGAAATATGTCCGTCAGGCCCCTTCCCTTGAGATAAATCTGCATATATCTCGGAAACGAAGCGAGCTATGGCAAAATGTTAAGAGACCTTTTTTGTAGAGAATTAAGTTTTCTACAATTTATGTTCTATGATATTTTTTGATCAGAAGCGTAGTTTTCGAGATATATCGAGATATTTAAAAGTTCCGAAGCCGCACCAACATAATAGAGATACAGAAACACCGTGGCCCCTTTCTTTGAGATAACTCTGCACTAGTGCGAGCCGCAAAAGCCACTTCCAGCTTAGCTGTGCAGAAGAAGAACAACAAGAAGAAGAAATATCTCGAAATATGTCCGTCAGGCCCCTTCCCTCGAGATAAATCTGCAAATATCTCGGAAACGAAGCGAGCTATGGCAAAATGTTAAGAGACCTTTTTTGTAGAGAATTAAGTTTCCTACTTT
This sequence comes from Osmia lignaria lignaria, assembly GCF_051020975.1. NCBI lineage: Eukaryota > Metazoa > Arthropoda > Insecta > Hymenoptera > Megachilidae > Osmia > Osmia lignaria. Next base: position 8,098,911 of record NW_027478164.1, read on the forward strand.
TTATGTTCTATGATATTTTTTGATCAGATGCGTAGTTCTCGAGATATATCAAGATATTTAAAAGTTCCGAAGCCGCACCAACATAATAGAGATACAGAAACACCGTGGCCCCTTTCTTTGAGATAACTCTGCACTATTGCGAGCTGGAAATGCCACTTCCAGTTTAGCTGTGCAGAAGAAGAACAACAAGAAGAAGAAATATCTCGAAATATGTCCGTCAGGCCCCTTCCCTTGAGATATATCTGCAAATATCTCGGAAACGAAACGAGCTATGGCAAAATGTTAAGAGACCTTTTTTGTAGAGAATTATGTTTCCTACAATTTATGTTCTATGATATTTTTTGATCAGAAGCGTAGTTTTCGAGATATATCGAGATATTTAAAAGTTCCGAAGCCGCACCAACATAATAGAGATCCAGAAACACCGTGGCCCCTTTCTTTGAGATAACTCCGCACTAGTGCGAGCCGCAAATGCCACTTCCAGCTTAGCTGTGCAGAAGAAGAACAACAAGAAGAAGAAATATCTCGAAATATGTCCGTCAGGCCCCTTCCCTTGAGATAAATCTGCAAATATCTCGGAAACGAAGCGAGCTATGGCAAAATGTTAAGAGACCTTTTTTGTAGAGAATTAAGTTTCCTACTTTCTATGTTCTATGATATTTTTTGATCAGATGCGTACTTCTCGAGATATATCAAGATATTTAAAAGTTCCGAAGCCGCGCCAACATAATAGAGATACAGAAACACCGTGGCCCCTTTCTTTCAGATAACTCTGCTCTATTGCGAGCTGGAAGTGCCACTTCCAGTTTAGCTGTGCAGAAGAAGAACAACAAGAAGAAGAAATATCTCGAAATATGTCCGTCAGGCCCCTTCCCTTGAGATATGTCTGCAAATATCTCGGAAACGAAGCGAGCTATGGCAAAATGTTAAGAGACTTTATTTGTAGAGAATTAAGTTTCCTACTTTTTATGTTCTATGATATTTTTTGATCAGATGCGTAGTTCTCGAGATATATCAAGATATTTAAAAGTTCCGAAGCCGCACCAACATAATAGAGATACAGAAACACCGTGGCCCCTTTCTTTGAGATAACTCTGCACTATTGCGAGCTGGAAATGCCACTTCCAGTTTAGCTGTGCAGAAGAAGAACAACAAGAAGAAGAAATATCTCGAAATATGTCCGTCAGGCCCCTTCCCTTGAGATATATCTGCAAATATCTCGGAAACGAAACGAGCTATGGCAAAATGTTAAGAGACCTTTTTTGTAGAGAATTATGTTTCCTACAATTTATGTTCTATGATATTTTTTGATCAGAAGCGTAGTTTTCGAGATATATCGAGATATTTAAAAGTTCCGAAGCCGCACCAACATAATAGAGATCCAGAAACACCGTGGCCCCTTTCTTTGAGATAACTCTGCACTAGTGCGAGCCGCAAATGCCACTTCCAGCTTAGCTGTGCAGAAGAAGAACAACAAGAAGAAGAAATATCTCGAAATATGTCCGTCAGGCCCCTTCCCTTGAGATAAATCTGCAAATATCTCGGAAACGAAGCGAGCTATGGCAAAATGTTAAGAGACCTTTTTTGTAGAGAATTAAGTTTCCTACTTTCTATGTTCTATGATATTTTTTGATCAGATGCGTACTTCTCGAGATATATCAAGATATTTAAAAGTTCCGAAGTCGCACCAACATAATAGAGATACAGAAACACCGTGGCCCCTTTCTTTGAGATAACTCTGCACTAGTGCGAGCCGCAAATGCCACTTCCAGCTTAGCTGTGCAGAAGAAGAACAACAAGAAGAAGAAATGTCTCGAAATATGTCCGTCAGGCCCCTTCCCTTGAGATAAATCTGCAAATATCTCGGAAACGAAGCGAGCTATGGCAAAATGTTAAGAGACCTTTTTTGTAGAGAATTAAGTTTCCTACTTTTTATGTTCTATGATATTTTTTGATCAGATGCGTAGTTCTCGAGATATATCAAGATATTTAAAAGTTCCGAAGCCGCGCCAACATAATAGAGATACAGAAACACCGTGGCCCCTTTCTTTCAGATAACTCTGCTCTATTGCGAGCTGGAAGTGCCACTTCCAGTTTAGCTGTGCAGAAGAAGAACAACAAGAAGAAGAAATATCTCGAAATATGTCCGTCAGGCCCCTTCCCTTGAGATATGTCTGCAAATATCTCGGAAACGAAGCGAGCTATGGCAAAATGTTAAGAGACTTTATTTGTAGAGAATTAAGTTTCCTACTTTTTATGTTCTATGATATTTTTTGATCAGATGCGTAGTTCTCGAGATATATCGAGATATTTAAAAGTTCCGAAGCCGCACCAACATAATAGAGATACAGAAACACCGTGGCCCCTTTCTTTGAGATAACTCTGCACTAGTGCGAGCCGCAAAAGCCACTTCCAGCTTAGCTGTGCAGAAGAAGAACAACAAGAAGAAGAAATATCTCGAAATATGTCCGTCAGGCCCCTTCCCTCGAGATAAATCTGCAAATATCTCGGAAACGAAGCGAGCTATGGCAAAATGTTAAGAGACCTTTTTTGTAGAGAATTAAGTTTCCTACTTTTTATGTTCTATGATATTTTTTGATCAGATGCGTAGTTCTCGAGATATATCAAGATATTTAAAAGTTCCGAAGCCGCACCAACATAATAGAGATACAGCAACACCGTGGCCCCTTTCTTTCCGATAACTCTGCGCTATTGCGAGCTGGAAACGCCACTTCCAGTTTAGCTGTGCAGAAGAAGAACAACAAGAAGAAGAAATATCTCGAAATATGTCCGTCAGGCCCCTTCCCTTGAGATATATCTGCAAATATCTCGGAAACGAAACGAGCTATGGCAAAATGTTAAGAGACCTTTTTTGTAGAGAATTATGTTTCCTACAATTTATGTTCTATGATATTTTTTGATCAGAAGCGTAGTTTTCGAGATATATCGAGATATTTAAAAGTTCCGAAGCCGCACCAACATAATAGAGATACAGAAACACCGTGGCCCCTTTCTTTCAGATAACTCTGCACTAGTGCGAGCCGCAAATGCCACTTCCAGCATAGCTGTGCAGAAGAAGAACAACAAGAAGAAGAAATATCTCGAAATATGTCCGTCAGGCCCCTTCCCTCGAGATAAATCTGCAAATATCTCGGAAACGAAGCGAGCTATGGCAAAATGTTAAGAGACCTTTTTTGTAGAGAATTAAGTTTCCTACTTTTTATGTTCTATGATATTTTTTGATCATATGCGTAGTTCTCGAGATATATCAAGATGTTTAAAAGTTCCGAAGCCGCACCAACATAATAGAGATACAGAAACACCGTGGCCCCTTTCTTTGAGATAACTCTGCACTTGTGCGAGCCGCAAATGCCACTTCCAGCTTAGCTGTGCAGAAGAAGAACAACAAGAGGAAGAAATATCTCGAAATATGTCCGTCAGGCCCCTTCCCTTGAGATAAATCTGCATATATCTCGGAAACCAAGCGAGCTATGGCAAAATGTTAAGAGACCTTTTTTGTAGAGAATTAAGTTTCCTACTTTTTATGTTCTATGATATTTTTTGATCAGATGCGTAGTTCTCGAGATATATCAAGATATTTAAAAGTTCCGAAGCCGCACCAACATAATAGAGATACAGAAACACCGTGGCCCCTTTCTTTGAGATAACTATGCACTATTGCGAGCTGCAAATGCCACTTCCAGCTTAGCTGTGCAGAAGAAGAACAACAAGAAGAAGAAATATCTCGAAATATGTCCGTCAGGCCCCTTCCCTTGAGATAAATCTGCAAATACCTCGAAAACGAAGCGAGCTATGGCAAAATGTTAAGAGACCTTTCTTATAGAGAATTAAGTTTCCTACTTTTTATGTCGTATGATATTTTTTGATCAGATGCGTAGTTCTCGAGATATATCAAGATATTTAAAAGTTCCGAAGCCGCACCAACATAATAGAGATACAGAAACACCGTGGCCCCTTTCTTTGAGATAACTCTGCACTAGTGCGAGCCGCAAATGCCATTCCAGCTTAGCTGTGCAGAAGAAGAACAACAAGAAGAAGAAATATCTCGAAATATGTCCGTCAGGCCCCTTCCCTTGAGATAAATCTGCCAATATCTCGGAAACAAAGCGAGCTATGGCAAAATGTTAAGAGACCTTTCTTGTAGAGAATTAAGTTTCCTACTTTTTATGTTCTATGATATTTTTTGATTAGATGCGTAGTTCTCGAGATATATCAAGATATTTAAAAGTTCCGAAGCCGCACCAACATAATAGAGATACAGAAACACCGTGGACCCTTTCTTTGAGATAACTCTGCACTAGTGCGAGCCGCAAAAGCCACTTCCAGCTTAGCTGTGCAGAAGAAGAACAACAAGAAGAAGAAATATCTCGAAATATGTCCGTCAGGCCCCTTCCCTCGAGATAAATCTGCAAATATCTCGGAAACGAAGCGAGCTATGGCAAAATGTTAAGAGACCTTTTTTGTAGAGAATTAAGTTTCCTACTTTTTATGTTCTATGATATTTTTTGATCAGATGCGTAGTTCTCGAGATATATCAAGATATTTAAAAGTTCCGAAGCCGCACCAACATAATAGAGATACAGAAACACCGTGGCCCCTTTCTTTGAGATAACTCTGCACTATTGCGAGCTGGAAATGCCACTTCCAGTTTAGCTGTGCAGAAGAAGAACAACAAGAAGAAGAAATATCTCGAAATATGTCCGTCAGGCCCCTTCCCTTGAGATATATCTGCAAATATCTCGGAAACGAAACGAGCTATGGCAAAATGTTAAGAGACCTTTTTTGTAGAGAATTATGTTTCCTACAATTTATGTTCTATGATATTTTTTGATCAGAAGCGTAGTTTTCGAGATATATCGAGATATTTAAAAGTTCCGAAGCCGCACCAACATAATAGAGATCCAGAAACACCGTGGCCCCTTTCTTTGAGATAACTCCGCACTAGTGCGAGCCGCAAATGCCACTTCCAGCTTAGCTGTGCAGAAGAAGAACAACAAGAAGAAGAAATATCTCGAAATATGTCCGTCAGGCCCCTTCCCTTGAGATAAATCTGCAAATATCTCGGAAACGAAGCGAGCTATGGCAAAATGTTAAGAGACCTTTTTTGTAGAGAATTAAGTTTCCTACTTTCTATGTTCTATGATATTTTTTGATCAGATGCGTACTTCTCGAGATATATCAAGATATTTAAAAGTTCCGAAGCCGCGCCAACATAATAGAGATACAGAAACACCGTGGCCCCTTTCTTTCAGATAACTCTGCTCTATTGCGAGCTGGAAGTGCCACTTCCAGTTTAGCTGTGCAGAAGAAGAACAACAAGAAGAAGAAATATCTCGAAATATGTCCGTCAGGCCCCTTCCCTTGAGATATGTCTGCAAATATCTCGGAAACGAAGCGAGCTATGGCAAAATGTTAAGAGACTTTATTTGTAGAGAATTAAGTTTCCTACTTTTTATGTTCTATGATATTTTTTGATCAGATGCGTAGTTCTCGAGATATATCAAGATATTTAAAAGTTCCGAAGCCGCACCAACATAATAGAGATACAGAAACACCGTGGCCCCTTTCTTTGAGATAACTCTGCACTATTGCGAGCTGGAAATGCCACTTCCAGTTTAGCTGTGCAGAAGAAGAACAACAAGAAGAAGAAATATCTCGAAATATGTCCGTCAGGCCCCTTCCCTTGAGATATATCTGCAAATATCTCGGAAACGAAACGAGCTATGGCAAAATGTTAAGAGACCTTTTTTGTAGAGAATTATGTTTCCTACAATTTATGTTCTATGATATTTTTTGATCAGAAGCGTAGTTTTCGAGATATATCGAGATATTTAAAAGTTCCGAAGCCGCACCAACATAATAGAGATCCAGAAACACCGTGGCCCCTTTCTTTGAGATAACTCTGCACTAGTGCGAGCCGCAAATGCCACTTCCAGCTTAGCTGTGCAGAAGAAGAACAACAAGAAGAAGAAATATCTCGAAATATGTCCGTCAGGCCCCTTCCCTTGAGATAAATCTGCAAATATCTCGGAAACGAAGCGAGCTATGGCAAAATGTTAAGAGACCTTTTTTGTAGAGAATTAAGTTTCCTACTTTCTATGTTCTATGATATTTTTTGATCAGATGCGTACTTCTCGAGATATATCAAGATATTTAAAAGTTCCGAAGTCGCACCAACATAATAGAGATACAGAAACACCGTGGCCCCTTTCTTTGAGATAACTCTGCACTAGTGCGAGCCGCAAATGCCACTTCCAGCTTAGCTGTGCAGAAGAAGAACAACAAGAAGAAGAAATGTCTCGAAATATGTCCGTCAGGCCCCTTCCCTTGAGATAAATCTGCAAATATCTCGGAAACGAAGCGAGCTATGGCAAAATGTTAAGAGACCTTTTTTGTAGAGAATTAAGTTTCCTACTTTTTATGTTCTATGATATTTTTTGATCAGATGCGTAGTTCTCGAGATATATCAAGATATTTAAAAGTTCCGAAGCCGCGCCAACATAATAGAGATACAGAAACACCGTGGCCCCTTTCTTTCCGATAACTCTGCGCTATTGCGAGCTGGAAACGCCACTTCCAGTTTAGCTGTGCAGAAGAAGAACAACAAGAAGAAGAAATATCTCGAAATATGTCCGTCAGGCCCCTTCCCTTGAGATATATCTGCAAATATCTCGGAAACGAAACGAGCTATGGCAAAATGTTAAGAGACCTTTTTTGTAGAGAATTATGTTTCCTACAATTTATGTTCTATGATATTTTTTGATCAGAAGCGTAGTTTTCGAGATATATCGAGATATTTAAAAGTTCCGAAGCCGCACCAACATAATAGAGATACAGAAACACCGTGGCCCCTTTCTTTCAGATAACTCTGCACTAGTGCGAGCCGCAAATGCCACTTCCAGCATAGCTGTGCAGAAGAAGAACAACAAGAAGAAGAAATATCTCGAAATATGTCCGTCAGGCCCCTTCCCTCGAGATAAATCTGCAAATATCTCGGAAACGAAGCGAGCTATGGCAAAATGTTAAGAGACCTTTTTTGTAGAGAATTAAGTTTCCTACTTTTTATGTTCTATGATATTTTTTGATCATATGCGTAGTTCTCGAGATATATCAAGATGTTTAAAAGTTCCGAAGCCGCACCAACATAATAGAGATACAGAAACACCGTGGCCCCTTTCTTTGAGATAACTCTGCACTTGTGCGAGCCGCAAATGCCACTTCCAGCTTAGCTGTGCAGAAGAAGAACAACAAGAGGAAGAAATATCTCGAAATATGTCCGTCAGGCCCCTTCCCTTGAGATAAATCTGCATATATCTCGGAAACCAAGCGAGCTATGGCAAAATGTTAAGAGACCTTTTTTGTAGAGAATTAAGTTTCCTACTTTTTATGTTCTATGATATTTTTTGATCAGATGCGTAGTTCTCGAGATATATCAAGATATTTAAAAGTTCCGAAGCCGCACCAACATAATAGAGATACAGAAACACCGTGGCCCCTTTCTTTGAGATAACTATGCACTATTGCGAGCTGCAAATGCCACTTCCAGCTTAGCTGTGCAGAAGAAGAACAACAAGAAGAAGAAATATCTCGAAATATGTCCGTCAGGCCCCTTCCCTTGAGATAAATCTGCAAATACCTCGAAAACGAAGCGAGCTATGGCAAAATGTTAAGAGACCTTTCTTATAGAGAATTAAGTTTCCTACTTTTTATGTCGTATGATATTTTTTGATCAGATGCGTAGTTCTCGAGATATATCAAGATATTTAAAAGTTCCGAAGCCGCACCAACATAATAGAGATACAGAAACACCGTGGCCCCTTTCTTTGAGATAACTCTGCACTAGTGCGAGCCGCAAATGCCATTCCAGCTTAGCTGTGCAGAAGAAGAACAACAAGAAGAAGAAATATCTCGAAATATGTCCGTCAGGCCCCTTCCCTTGAGATAAATCTGCCAATATCTCGGAAACAAAGCGAGCTATGGCAAAATGTTAAGAGACCTTTCTTGTAGAGAATTAAGTTTCCTACTTTTTATGTTCTATGATATTTTTTGATTAGATGCGTAGTTCTCGAGATATATCAAGATATTTAAAAGTTCCGAAGCCGCACCAACATAATAGAGATACAGAAACACCGTGGACCCTTTCTTTGAGATAACTCTGCACTATTGCGAGCTGCAAATGCCACTTCCAGCTTAGCTGTGCAGAAGAAGAACAACAAGAAGAAGAAATATCTCGAAATATGTCCGTCAGGTCCCTTCCCTTGAGATAAATCTGCAAATATCTCGGAAACGAAGCGAGCTATGGCATAATGTTAAGAGACCTTTTTTGTAGAGAATTAAGTTTCCTACTTTTTATGTTCTATGATATTTTTTGATCAGATGCGTAGTTCTCGAGATATATCAAGATATTTAAAAGTTCCGAAGCCGCACCAACATAATAGAGATACAGAAACACCGTGGCCCCTTTCTTTGAGATAACTATGCACTATTGCGAGCTGCAAATGCCACTTCCAGCTTAGCTGTGCAGAAGAAGAACAACAAGAAGAAGAAATATCTCGAAATATGTCCGTCAGGCCCCTTCCCTTGAGATAAATCTGCCAATATCTCGGAAACGAAGCGAGCTATGGCAAAATGTCAAGAGACCTTTTTTGTAGAGAATTAAGTTTCCTACTTTTTATGTTCTATGATATTTTTTGATCAGATGCGTAGTTCTCGAGATATATCAAGATATTTAAAAGTTCCGAAGCCGCACCAACATAATAGAGATACAGAAACACCGTGGCCCCTTTCTTTGAGATAACTCTGCACTATTGCGAGCTGGAAATGCCACTTCCAGTTTAGCTGTGCAGAAGAAGAACAACAAGAAGAAGAAATATCTCGAAATATGTCCGTCAGGCCCCTTCCCTTGAGATATATCTGCAAATATCTCGGAAACGAAACGAGCTATGGCAAAATGTTAAGAGACCTTTTTTGTAGAGAATTAAGTTTCCTACCATTTATGTTCTATGATATTTTTTGATCAGATGCGTAGTTCTCGAGATATATCAAGATATTTAAAAGTTCCGAAGCCGCACCAACATAATAGAGATACAGAAACACCGTGGCCCCTTTCTTTGAGATAACTCTGCACGATTGCGAGCTGGAAATGCCACTTCCAGTTTAGCTGTGCAGAAGAAGAACAACAAGAAGAAGAAATATCTCGAAATATGTCCGTCAGACCCCTTCCCTTGAGATGAATCTGCAAATATCTCCGAAACGAAGCGAGCTATGGCAAAATGTTAAGAGACCTTTTTTGTAGAGAATAATGTTTCCTACAATTTACGTTCTATGATATTTTTTGATCAGAAGCGTAGTTCTCGAGATATATCAAGATATTTAAAAGTTCCGAAGCCGCACCAACATAATAGAGATACAGAAACACCGTGGCCCCTTTCTTTGGGATAACTCTACACTATTGCGAGCTGCAAATGCCACTTCCAGCTTAGCTGTGCAGAAGAACAACAACAAGAAGAAGAAATATCTCGAAATATGTCCGTCAGGCCACTTACCTTGAGATAAATCTGCAAATATCTCGGAAACGAAGCGAGCTATGGCAAAATGTTAAGAGACGTTTTTTGTAGAGAATTATGTTTCCTACAATTTATGTTCTATGATATTTTTTGATCAGAAGCGTAGTTCTCGAGATATATCAAGATATTTAAAAGTTCCGAAGCTGCACCAACATAATAGAGGTACAGAAACACCGTGGCCTCTTTCTTTGAGATAACTCTGCACTATTGCGAGCTGCAAATGCCACTTCGAGCTTAGCTGTGCAGAAGAAGAACAACAAGAAGAAGAAATATCTCGAAATATGTCCGTCAGACCCCTTCCCTTGAGATAAATCTGCAAATATCTCCGAAACGAAGCGAGCTATGGCAAAATGTTAAGAGACCTTTTTTGTAGAGAATAATGTTTCCTACAATTTACGTTCTATGATATTTTTTGATCAGAAGCGTAGTTCTCGAGATATATCAAGATATTTAAAAGTTCCGAAGCCGCACCAACATAATAGAGATACAGAAACACCGTGGCCCCTTTCTTTGAGATAACTCTGCACTAGTGCGAGCCGCAAATACCACTTCCAGCTTAGCTGTGCAGAAGAAGAACAACAAGAAGAAGAAATATCTCGAAATATGTCCGTCAGGCCCCTTCCCTTGAGATAAATATGCAAATATCTCGGAAACGAAGCGAGCTATGGCAAAATGTTAAGAGACCTTTTTTGTAGAGAATTAAGTTTCCTACTTTTTATGTTCTATGATATTTTTTGATCAGATGCGTTGTTCTCGAGATATATCAAGATATTTAAAAGTTCCGAAGCCGCACCAACATAATAGAGATACAGAAACACCGTGGCCCCTTTCTTTGAGATAACTCTGCACTATTGCGAGCTGCAAATGCCACTTCCAGCTTAGCTGTGCAGAGGAAGAACAACAAGAAGAAGAAATATCTCGAAATATGTCCGTCAGGCCCCTTCCCTTGAGATATATCTGCAAATATCTCGGAAACGAAGCGAGCTATGGCAAAATGTTAAGAGACCGTTTTTGTAGAGAATTAAGTTTCCTACTTTTTATGTTCTATGATATTTTTTGATCAGACGCGTAGTTCTCGAGATATATCAAGATATTTAAAAGTTCCGAAGCCGCACCAACATAATAGAGATACAGAAACACCGTGGCCCCTTTCCTTGAGATAACTCTGCACTATTGCGAGCTGCAAATGCCACTTCCAGCTAAGCTGTGCAGAAGAAGAACAACAAGAAGAAGAAATATCTCGAAATATGTCCGTCAGGCCCCTTCCCTTGAGATAAATCTGCAAATATCTCGGAAACGAAGCGAGCTATGGCAAAATGTTAAGAGACCTTTTTTGTAGAGAATTAAGTTTCCTACTTTTCATGTTCTATGATATTTTTTGATCAGATGCGTAGTTCTCGAGATATATCAAGATATTTAAAAGTTCCGAAGCCGCACCAACATAATAGAGATACAGAAACACCGTGGCCCCTTTCTTTGGGATAACTCTGCACTATTGCGAGCTGTAAATGCCACTTCCAGCTTAGCTGTGCAGAAGAAGAACAACAAGAAGAAGAAATATCTCGAAATATGTCCGTCAGGCCCCTTCCCTTGAGATATATCTGCAAATATCTCGGAAACGAAGTGAGCTATGGCAAAATGTTGAGAGACCTTTTTTGTAGAGAATTATGTTTCCTACAATTTATGTTCTATGATATTTTTTGATCAGAAGCGTAGTTTTCGAGATATATCGAGATATTTAAAAGTTCCGAAGCCGCACCAACATAATAGAGATACAGAAACACCGTGGCCCCTTTCTTTGAGATAACTCTGCACTATTGCGAGCTGTAAATGCCACGTCCAGCTTAGCTGTGCAGATTGAAGAACAACAAGAAGAAGAAATATCTCGAAATATGTCCGTCAGACCCCTTCCCTTGAGATGAATCTGCAAATATCTCGGAAACGAAGCGAGCTATGGCAAAATGTTAAGAGACCTTTTTTGTAGAGAATAATGTTTCCTACAATTTACGTTCTATGATATTTTTTGATCAGAAGCGTAGTTCTCGAGATATATCAAGATATTTAAAAGTTCCGAAGCCGCACCAACATAATAGAGATACAGAAACACCGTGGCCCCTTTCTTTGAGATAACTCTGCACTAGTGCGAGCCGCAAATGCCACTTCCAGCTTAGCTGTGCAGAAGAAGAACAACAAGAAGAAGAAATATCTCGAAATATGTCCGTCAGGCCCCTTCCCTTGAGATACATATGCAAATATCTCGGAAACGAAGCGAGCCATGGCAAAATGTTAAGAGACCTTTTTTGTAGAGAATTAAGTTTCCTACTTTTTATGTCCTATGATATTTTTTGATCAGATGCGTAGTTCTCGAGATATATCAAGATATTTAAAAGTTCCGAAGCCGCACCAACATAATAGAGATACAGAAACACCGTGGCCCCTTTCTTTGAGATAACTCTGCACTATTGCGAGCTGCAAATGCCACTTCCAGCTTAGCTGTGCAGAGGAAGAACAAGAAGAAGAAGAAGTATCTCGAAATATGTCCGTCAGGCCAGTTCCTTTGAGTTGAATCTGCAAATATCTCGGAAACGAAGCGAGCTATGGCAAAATGTTAAGAGACGTTTTTTGTAGAGAATTATGTTTCCTACAATTTATGTTCTATGATATTTTTTAATCAGAAGCGTAGTTCTCGAGATATATCGAGATATTTAAAAGTTCCGAAGCCGCACCAACATAATAGAGATACAGAAACACCGTGGCCCCTTTCTTTGAGATAACTCTGCACTAGTGCGAGCCGCAAATGCCACTTCCAGCTTAGCTGTGCAGAAGAACAACAACAAGAAGAAGAAATATCTCGAAATATGTCCGTCAGGCCACTTACCTTGAGATAAATCTGCAAATATCTCGGAAACGAAGCGAGCTATGGCAAAATGTTAAGAGACGTTTTTTGTAGAGAATTATGTTTCCTACAATTTATGTTCTATGATATTTTTTGATCAGAAGCGTAGTTCTCGAGATATATCAAGATATTTAAAAGTTCCGAAGCTGCACCAACATAATAGAGGTACAGAAACACCGTGGCCTCTTTCTTTGAGATAACTCTGCACTATTGCGAGCTGCAAATGCCACTTCGAGCTTAGCTGTGCAGAAGAAGAACAACAAGAAGAAGAAATATCTCGAAATATGTCCGTCAGACCCCTTCCCTTGAGATGAATCTGCAAATATCTCCGAAACGAAGCGAGCTATGGCAAAATGTTAAGAGACCTTTTTTGTAGAGAATAATGTTTCCTACAATTTACGTTCTATGATATTTTTTGATCAGAAGCGTAGTTCTCGAGATATATCAAGATATTTAAAAGTTCCGAAGCCGCACCAACATAATAGAGATACAGAAACACCGTGGCCCCTTTCTTTGAGATAACTCTGCACTAGTGCGAGCCGCAAATACCACTTCCAGCTTAGCTGTGCAGAAGAAGAACAACAAGAAGAAGAAATATCTCGAAATATGTCCGTCAGGCCCCTTCCCTTGAGATAAATATGCAAATATCTCGGAAACGAAGCGAGCTATGGCAAAATGTTAAGAGACCTTTTTTGTAGAGAATTAAGTTTCCTACTTTTTATGTTCTATGATATTTTTTGATCAGATGCGTTGTTCTCGAGATATATCAAGATATTTAAAAGTTCCGAAGCCGCACCAACATAATAGAGATACAGAAACACCGTGGCCCCTTTCTTTGAGATAACTCTGCACTATTGCGAGCTGCAAATGCCACTTCCAGCTTAGCTGTGCAGAGGAAGAACAACAAGAAGAAGAAATATCTCGAAATATGTCCGTCAGGCCCCTTCCCTTGAGATATATCTGCAAATATCTCGGAAACGAAGCGAGCTATGGCAAAATGTTAAGAGACCGTTTTTGTAGAGAATTAAGTTTCCTACTTTTTATGTTCTATGATATTTTTTGATCAGACGCGTAGTTCTCGAGATATATCAAGATATTTAAAAGTTCCGAAGCCGCACCAACATAATAGAGATACAGAAACACCGTGGCCCCTTTCTTTGAGATAACTCTGCACTATTGCGAGCTGCAAATGCCACTTCCAGCTAAGCTGTGCAGAAGAAGAACAACAAGAAGAAGAAATATCTCGAAATATGTCCGTCAGGCCCCTTCCCTTGAGATAAATCTGCAAATATCTCGGAAACGAAGCGAGCTATGGCAAAATGTTAAGAGACCTTTTTTGTAGAGAATTAAGTTTCCTACTTTTCATGTTCTATGATATTTTTTGATCAGATGCGTAGTTCTCGAGATATATCAAGATATTTAAAAGTTCCGAAGCCGCACCAACATAATAGAGATACAGAAACACCGTGGCCCCTTTCTTTGAGATAACTCTGCACTAGTGCGAGCCGCAAATGCCACTTCCAGCTTAGCTGTGCAGAAGAAGAACAACAAGAAGAAGAAATATCTCGAAATATGTCCGTCAGGCCCCTTCCCTTGAGATACATATGCAAATATCTCGGAAACGAAGCGAGCCATGGCAAAATGTTAAGAGACCTTTTTTGTAGAGAATTAAGTTTCCTACTTTTTATGTCCTATGATATTTTTTGATCAGATGCGTAGTTCTCGAGATATATCAAGATATTTAAAAGTTCCGAAGCCGCACCAACATAATAGAGATACAGAAACACCGTGGCCCCTTTCTTTGAGATAACTCTGCACTATTGCGAGCTGCAAATGCCACTTCCAGCTTAGCTGTGCAGAGGAAGAACAAGAAGAAGAAGAAGTATCTCGAAATATGTCCGTCAGGCCAGTTCCTTTGAGTTGAATCTGCAAATATCTCGGAAACTAAGCGAGCTATGGCAAAATGTTAAGAGACGTTTTTTGTAGAGAATTATGTTTCCTACAATTTATGTTCTATGATATTTTTTAATCAGAAGCGTAGTTTTCGAGATATATCGAGATATTTAAAAGTTCCGAAGACGCACCAACATAATAGAGATACAGAAACACCGTGGCCCCTTTCTTTGAGATAACTGTGCACTAGTGGGAGCCGCAAATGCCACTTCCAGCTTAGCTGTGCAGAAGAAGAACAACAAGAAGAAGAAATATCTCGAAATATGTCCGTCAGGCCCCTTCCCTTGAGATATATCTGCAAATATCTCGGAAACGAAGCGAGCTATGGCAAAATGTTAGGAGACCGTTTTTGTAGAGAATTAAGTTTCCTACTTTTTATGTTCTATGATATTTTTTGATCAGACGCGTAGTTCTCGAGATATATCAAGATATTTAAAAGTTCCGAAGCTGCACCAACATAATAGAGGTACAGAAACACCGTGGCCTCTTTCTTTGAGATAACTCTGCACTATTGCGAGCTGCAAATGCCACTTCGAGCTTAGCTGTGCAGAAGAAGAACAACAAGAAGAAGAAATATCTCGAAGTATGTCCGTCAGACCCCTTCCCTTGAGATGAATCTGCAAATATCTCGGAAACGAAGCGAGCTATGGCAAAATGTTAAGAGACCTTTTTTGTAGAGAATAATGTTTCCTACAATTTACGTTCTATGATATTTTTTGATCAGAAGCGTAGTTCTCGAGATATATCAAGATATTTAAAAGTTCCGAAGCCGCACCAACATAATAGAGATACAGAAACACCGTGGCCCCTTTCTTTGAGATAACTCTGCACTATTGCGAGCTGTAAATGCCACGTCCAGCTTAGCTGTGCAGATTGAAGAACAACAAGAAGAAGAAATATCTCGAAATATGTCCGTCAGACCCCTTCCCTTGAGATGAATCTGCAAATATCTCGGAAACGAAGCGAGCTATGGCAAAATGTTAAGAGACCTTTTTTGTAGAGAATAATGTTTCCTACAATTTACGTTCTATGATATTTTTTGATCAGAAGCGTAGTTCTCGAGATATATCAAGATATTTAAAAGTTCCGAAGCCGCACCAACATAATAGAGATACAGAAACACCGTGGCCCCTTTCTTTGAGATAACTCTGCACTAGTGCGAGCCGCAAATGCCACTTCCAGCTTAGCTGTGCAGAAGAAGAACAACAAGAAGAAGAAATATCTCGAAATATGTCCGTCAGGCCCCTTCCCTTGAGATAAATATGCAAATATCTCGGAAACGAAGCGAGCTATGGCAAAATGTTAAGAGACCTTTTTTGTAGAGAATTAAGTTTCCTACTTTTTATGTCCTATGATATTTTTTGATCAGATGCGTAGTTCTCGAGATATATCAAGATATTTAAAAGTTCCGAAGCCGCACCAACATAATAGAGATACAGAAACACCGTGGCCCCTTTCTTTGAGATAACTCTGCACTATTGCGAGCTGCAAATGCCACTTCCAGCTTAGCTGTGCAGAGGAAGAACAAGAAGAAGAAGAAGTATCTCGAAATATGTCCGTCAGGCCAGTTCCTTTGAGTTGAATCTGCAAATATCTCGGAAACGAAGCGAGCTATGGCAAAATGTTAAGAGACGTTTTTTGTAGAGAATTATGTTTCCTACAATTTATGTTCTATGATATTTTTTAATCAGAAGCGTAGTTTTCGAGATATATCGAGATATTTAAAAGTTCCGAAGACGCACCAACATAATAGAGATACAGAAACACCGTGGCCCCTTTCTTTGAGATAACTGTGCACTAGTGCGAGCCGCAAATGCCACTTCCAGCTTAGCTGTGCAGAAGAAGAACAACAAGAAGAAGAAATATCTCGATATATGTCCGTCAGGCCCCTTCCCTTGAGATATATCTGCAAATATCTCGGAAACGAAGCGAGCTATGGCAAAATGTTAAGAGACCGTTTTTGTAGAGAATTAAGTTTCCTACTTTTTATGTTCTATGATATTTTTTGATCAGACGCGTAGTTCTCGAGATATATCAAGATATTTAAAAGTTCCGAAGCCGCACCAACATAATAGAGATACAGAAACACCGTGGCCCCTTTCTTTGAGATAACTCTGCACTATTGCGAGCTGCAAATGCCACTTCCAGCTAAGCTGTGCAGAAGAAGAACAACAAGAAGAAGAAATATCTCGAAATATGTCCGTCAGGCCCCTTCCCTTGAGATAAATCTGCAAATATCTCGGAAACGAAGCGAGCTATGGCAAAATGTTAAGAGACCTTTTTTGTAGAGAATTAAGTTTCCTACTTTTCATGTTCTATGATATTTTTTGATCAGATGCGTAGTTCTCGAGATATATCAAGATATTTAAAAGTTGCGAAGCCGCACCAACATAATAGAGATACAGAAACACCGTGGCCCCTTTCTTTGAGATAACTCTGCACTATTGCGAGCTGTAAATGCCACTTCCAGCTTAGCTGTGCAGAAGAAGAACAACAAGAAGAAGAAATATCTCGAAATATGTCCGTCAGGCCCCTTCCCTTGAGATATATCTGCAAATATCTCGGAAACGAAGTGAGCTATGGCAAAATGTTGAGAGACCTTTTTTGTAGAGAATTATGTTTTCTACAATTTATGTTCTATGATATTTTTTGATCAGAAGCGTAGTTTTCGAGATATATCGAGATATTTAAAAGTTCCGAAGCCGCACCAACATAATAGAGATACAGAAACACCGTGGCCCCTTTCTTTGAGATAACTCTGCACTAGTGCGAGCCGCAAATGCCACTTCCAGCTTAGCTGTGCAGAGGAAGAACAACAAGAAGAAGAAGTATCTCGAAATATGTCCGTCAGGCCCGTTCCTTTGAGCTGAATCTGCAAATATCTCGGAAACGAAGCGAGCTATGGCAAAATGTTAAGAGACGTTTTTTGTAGAGAATTATGTTTCCTACAATTTATGTTCTATGATATTTTTTGATCAGAAGCGTAGTTTTCGAGATATATCGAGATATTTAAAAGTTCCGAAGCCGCACCAACATAATAGAGATACAGAAACACCGTGGCCCCTTTCTTTGAGATAACTCTGCACGATTGCGAGCTGGAAATGCCACTTCCAGTTTAGCTGTGCAGAAGAAGAACAACAAGAAGAAGAAATATCTCGAAATATGTCCATCAGGACCCTTCCCTTGAGATAAATCTGCAAATATCTCGGAAACGAAGCGAGCTATGGCAAAATGTTAAGAGACCTTTTTTGTAGAGAATTAAGTTTCCTACTTTTTATGTTCGATGATATTTTTTGATCAGATGCGTAGTTCTCGAGATATATCAAGATATTTAAAAGTTCCGAAGCTGCACCAACATAATAGAGGTACAGAAACACCGTGGCCTCTTTCTTTGAGATAACTCTGCACTATTGCGAGCTGCAAATGCCACTTCGAGCTTAGCTGTGCAGAAGAAGAACAACAAGAAGAAGAAATATCTCGAAATATGTCCGTCAGACCCCTTCCCTTGAGATGAATCTGCAAATATCTCGGAAACGAAGCGAGCTATGGCAAAATGTTAAGAGACCTTTTTTGTAGAGAATAATGTTTCCTACAATTTACGTTCTATGATATTTTTTGATCAGAAGCGTAGTTCTCGAGATATATCAAGATATTTAAAAGTTCCGAAGCCGCACCAACATAATAGAGATACAGAAACACCGTGGCCCCTTTCTTTGAGATAACTCTGCACTAGTGCGAGCCGCAAATGCCACTTCCAGCTTAGCTGTGCAGAAGAAGAACAACAAGAAGAAGAAATATCTCGAAATATGTCCGTCAGACGCCTTCCCTTGAGATGAATCTGCAAATATCTCGGAAACGAAGCGAGCTATGGCAAAATGTTAAGAGACCTTTTTTGTAGAGAATTAAGTTTCCTACTTTTTATGTTCTATGATATTTTTTGATCAGATGCGTAGTTCTCGAGATATATCAAGATATCTAAAAGTTCCGAAGCCGCACCAACATAATAGAGATACAGAAACACCGTGGCCCCTTTCTTCGAGATAACTCTGCACTATTGCGAGCTGCAAATGCCACTTCCAGCTTAGCTGTGCAGAAGAAGAACAACAAGAAGAAGAAATATCTCGAAATATGTCCGTCAGGCCCCTTCCCTTGAGATATATCTGCAAATATCTCGGAAACGAAGCGAGCTATGGCAAAATGTTAAGAGACCTTTTTTGTAGAGAATTATGTTTCCTACAATTTATGTTCTATGATATTTTTTGATCAGAAGCGTAGTTTTCGAGATATATCGAGATATTTAAAAGTTCCGAAGCCGCACCAACATAATAGAGATACAGAAACACCGTGGCCCCTTTCGTTGAGATAACTCTGCACTAGTGCGAGCCGCAAATGCCACTTCCAGCTTAGCTGTGCAGAAGAAGAACAACAAGAAGAAGAAATATCTCGAAATATGTCCGTCAGGCCCCTTCCCTTGAGATAAATCTGCAAATATCTCGGAAACGAAGCGAGCTATGGCAAAATGTTAAGAGACGTTTTTTGTAGAGAATTATGTTTCCTACAATTTATGTTCTATGATATTTTTTGATCAGAAGCGTAGTTTTCGAGATATATCGAGATATTTAAAAGTTCCGAAGCCGCACCAACATAATGGAGATACAGAAACACCGTGGTCCCTTTCTTTGAGATAACTCTGCACCAGTGCGAGCCGCAAATGCCACTTCCAGCTTAGCTGTGCAGAAGAAGAACAACAAGAAGAAGAAATATCTCGAAATATGTCCGTCAGGCCCCTTCCCTTGAGATATATCTGCAAATATCTCGGAAACGAAGCGAGCTATGGCAAAATGTTAAGAGACCTTTTTTGTAGAGAATTATGTTTCCTACAATTTATGTTCTATGATATCTTTTGATCAGAAGCGTAGTTTTCGAGATATATCGAGATATTTAAAAGTTCCGAAGCCGCACCAACATAATAGAGATACAGAAACACCGTGGCCCCTTTCTTTGAGATAACTCTGCACTAGTGCGAGCCGCAAATGCCACTTCCAGCTTAGCTGTGCAGAAGAAGAACAACAAGAAGAAGAAATATCTCGAAATATGTCCGTCAGGCCCCTTCCCTTGAGATAAATCTGCAAATATCTCGGAAACGAAGCGAGCTATGGCAAAATGTTAGGAGACCTTTTTTGTAGAGAATTAAGGTTCCTACTTTTTATCTTCTATGATATTTTTTGATCAAATGCGTAGTTCTCGAGATATATCAAGATATTTAAAAGTTCCGAAGCCGCACCAACATAATAGAGATACAGAAACACCGTGGCCCCTCTCTTTGAGATAACTCTGCACTACTGCGAGCTGGAAATGCCACTTCCAGTTTAGCTGTGCAGAAGAAGAACAACAAGAAGAAGAAATATCTCGAAATATGTCCGTCAGGCCCCTTCCCTTGAGATATATCTGCAAATATCTCGGAAACGAAGCGAGCTATGACAAAATGTTAAGAGACCTTTTTTGTAGAGAATTATGTTTCCTACAATTTATGTTCTATGATATTTTTTGATCAGAAGCGTAGTTTTCGAGATATATCGAGATATTTAAAAGTTCCGAAGCCGCACCAACATAATAGAGATACAGAAACACCGTGGCCCCTTTCTTTGAGATAACTCTGCACTAGTGCGAGCCGCAAATGCCACTTCCAGCTTAGCTGTGCAGAAGAAGAACAACAAGAAGAAGAAATATCTCGAAATATGTCCGTCAGGCCCCTTCCCTTGAGATAAATCTGCAAATATCTCGGAAACGAAGCGAGCTATGGCAAAATGTTAAGAGACCTTTTTTGTAGACAATTAAGTTTCCTACTTTTTATGTTCTATGATATTTTTTGATCAGATGCGTAGTTCTCGAGATATATCAAGATATTTAAAAGTTCCGAAGCCGCACCAACATAATAGAGATACAGAAACATCGTGGCCCCTTTCTTTGAGATAACTCTGCACTATTGCGAGCTGCAAATGCGACTTCCAGCTTAGCTGTGCAGAAGAAGAACAACAAGAAGAAGAAATATCTCGAAATATGTCCGTCAGGCCCCTTCCCTTGAGATAAATCTGCAAATATCTCGGAAACGAAGCGAGCTATGGCAAAATGTTGAGAGACCTTTTTTGTAGAGAATTAAGTTTCCTACTGTTTATGTTCCATGATATTTTTGGATCAGATGCGTAGTTCTCGAGATATATCAAGATATTTAAAAGTTCCGAAGCCGCACCAACATAATAGAGATACAGAAACACCGTGGCCCCTTTCTTTGAGATAACTCTGCACTAGTGCGAGCTGCAAATGCCACTTCCAGCTTAGCTGTGCAGAAGAAGAACAACAAGAAGAAGAAATATCTCGAAATATGTCCGTCAGGCCCCTTCCCTTGAGATAAATCTGCAAATATCTCGGAAACGAAGCGAGCTATGGCAAAATGTTAAGAGACCTTTTTTGTAGAGAATTAAGTTTCCTACTTTTTATCTTCTATGATATTTTTTGATCAGATGCGTAGTTCTCGAGATATATCAAGATATTTAAAAGTTCCGAAGCCGCACCAACATAATAGAGATACAGAAACACCGTGGCCCCTTTCTTTGAGATAACTCTGCACTATTGCGAGCTGTAAATGCCACTTCCAGCTTAGCTGTGCAGAAGAAGAACAACAAGAAGAAGAAATATCTCGAAATATGTCCGTCAGGCCAGTTCCTTTGAGCTGAATCTGCAAATATCTCGGAAACGAAGCGAGCTATGGCAAAATGTTAAGAAACGTTTTTTGTAGAGAATTATGTTTCCTACAATTTATGTTCTATGATATTTTTTGATCAGAAGCGTAGTTTTCGAGATATATCGAGATATTTAAAAGTTCCGAAGCCGCACCAACATAATAGGGATACAGAAACACCGTGGCCCCTTTCTTTGAGATAACTCTGCACGATTGCGAGCTGGAAATGCCACTTCCAGTTTAGCTGTGCAGAAGAAGAACAACAAGAAGAAGAAATATCTCGAAATATGTCCATCAGGACCCTTCCCTTGAGATAAATCTGCAAATATCTCGGAAACGAAGCGAGCTATGGCAAAATGTTAAGAGACCTTTTTTGTAGAGAATTAAGTTTCCTACTTTTTATGTTCTATGATATTTTTTGATCAGATGCGTAGTTCTCGAGATATATCAAGATATTTAAAAGTTCCGAAGCCGCACCAACATAATAGAGATACAGAAACACCGTGGCCCCTTTCTTTGAGATAACTCTGCACTATTGCGAGCTGCAAATGCCACTTCCAGCTTAGCTGTGCAGAAGAAGAACAACAAGAAGAAGAAATATCTCGAAATATGTCCGTCAGGCCCCTTCCCTTGAGATAAATCTGCAAATATCTCGGAAACGAAGCGAGCTATGGCAAAATGTTAAGAGACCTTTTTTGTATGGAATTATGTTTCCTACTTTTTATGTTGTATGATATTTTTTGATCAGACGCGTAGTTCTCGAGATATATCAAGATATTTAAAAGTTCCGAAGCCGCACCAACATAATAGAGATACAGAAACACCGTGGCCCCTCTCTTTGAGATAACTCTGCACTATTGCGAGCTGCAAATGCCACTTCCAGTTTAGCTGTGCAGAAGAAGAACAACAAGAAGAAGAAATATCTCGAAATATGTCCGTTAGGCCCCTTCCCTTGAGATAAATCGGCAAGTATCTCGGAAACGAAGCGAGCTATGGCAAAATGTTGAGAGACCTTTTTTGTAGAGAATTAAGTTTCCTACTTTTTGTGTTCTATGATATTTTTTAATCAGATGCGTAGATCTCGAGATATATCAAGATATTTAAAAGTTCCGAAGCCGCACCAACATAATAGAGATACAGAAACACCGTGGCCCCTTTCTTTGAGATAACTCTGCACTATTGCGAGCTGCAAATGCCACTTCCAGCTTAGCTGTGCAGAAGAAGAACAACAAGAAGAAGAAATATCTCGAAATATGTCCGTCAGGCCCCTTCCCTTGAGATAAATCTGCAAATATCTCGGAAACGAAGCGAGCTATGGCAAAATGTTAAGAGACCTTTTTTGTATGGAATTGTGTTTCCTACTTTTTATGTTCTATGATATTTTTTGATCAGACGCGTAGTTCTCGAGATATATCAAGATATTTAAAAGTTCCGAAGCCGCACCAACATAATAGAGATACAGAAACACCGTGGCTCCTTTCTTTTAGATAACTCTGCACTATTGCGACCTGGAAATGCCACTTCCAGTTTAGCTGTGCAGAAGAAGAACAACAAGAAGAAGAAATATCTCGAAATAAGTCCGTTAGGCCCCTTCCCTTGAGATAAATCTGCAAATATTTCGGAAACGAAGCGAGCTATGGCAAAATGTTAAGAGACGTTTTTTGTAGAGAATTATGTTTCCTACAATTTATGTTCTATGATATTTTTTGATCAGAAGCGTAGTTTTCGAGATATATCGAGATATTTAAAAGTTCCGAAGCAGCACCAACATATTAGAGATACAGAAACACCGTGGCCCCTCTCTTTGAGATAACTCTGCACTATTGCGAGCTGGAAATGCCACTTCCAGTTTAGCTGTGCAGAAGAAGAACAACAAGAAGAAGAAATGTCTCGAAATATGTCCGTCAGGCCCCTTCCCTTGAGATAAATCTGCAAATATCTCGGAAACGAAGCGAGCTATTGCAAAATGTTAAGAGACCTTTTTTGTAGAGAATTGAGTTTCCTACTTTTTATGTTCTATGATATTTTTTTATCAGAAGCGTAGTTTTCGAGATATATCGAGATATTTAAAAGTTCCGAAGCCGCACCAACATAATAGGGATACAGAAACACCGTGGCCCCTTTCTTTGAGATAATTCTGCACTAGTGCGAGCCGCAAATGCCACTTCCAGCTTAGCTGTGCAGAAGAAGAACAACAAGAAGAAGAAATGTCTCGAAATATGTCCGTCAGGCCCCTTCCCTTGAGATATATCTGCAAATATCTCGGAAACGAAGCGAGCTATGACAAAATGTTAAGAGACCTTTTTTGTAGAGAATTATGTTTCCTACAATTTATGTTCTATGATATTTTTTGATCAGAAGCGTAGTTTTCGAGATATATCGAGATATTTAAAAGTTCCGAAGCCGCACCAACATAATAGAGATACAGAAACACCGTGGCCCCTTTCTTTGAGATAACTCTGCACTAGTGCGAGCCGCAAATGCCACTTCCAGCTTAGCTGTGCAGAAGAAGAACAACAAGAAGAAGAAATATCTCGAAATATGTCCGTCAGGCCCCTTCCCTTGAGATAAATCTGCAAATATCTCGGAAACGAAGCGAGCTATGGCAAAATGTTAAGAGACCTTTTTTGTAGACAATTAAGTTTCCTACTTTTTATGTTCTATGATATTTTTTGATCAGATGCGTAGTTCTCGAGATATATCAAGATATTTAAAAGTTCCGAAGCCGCACCAACATAATAGAGATACAGAAACATCGTGGCCCCTTTCTTTGAGATAACTCTGCACTATTGCGAGCTGCAAATGCGACTTCCAGCTTAGCTGTGCAGAAGAAGAACAACAAGAAGAAGAAATATCTCGAAATATGTCCGTCAGGCCCCTTCCCTTGAGATAAATCTGCAAATATCTCGGAAACGAAGCGAGCTATGGCAAAATGTTGAGAGACCTTTTTTGTAGAGAATTAAGTTTCCTACTGTTTATGTTCCATGATATTTTTGGATCAGATGCGTAGTTCTCGAGATATATCAAGATATTTAAAAGTTCCGAAGCCGCACCAACATAATAGAGATACAGAAACACCGTGGCCCCTTTCTTTGAGATAACTCTGCACTAGTGCGAGCTGCAAATGCCACTTCCAGCTTAGCTGTGCAGAAGAAGAACAACAAGAAGAAGAAATATCTCGAAATATGTCCGTCAGGCCCCTTCCCTTGAGATAAATCTGCAAATATCTCGGAAACGAAGCGAGCTATGGCAAAATGTTACGAGACCTTTTTTGTAGAGAATTAAGTTTCCTACTTTTTATCTTCTATGATATTTTTTGATCAGATGCGTAGTTCTCGAGATATATCAAGATATTTAAAAGTTCCGAAGCCGCACCAACATAATAGAGATACAGAAACACCGTGGCCCCTTTCTTTGAGATAACTCTGCACTATTGCGAGCTGTAAATGCCACTTCCAGCTTAGCTGTGCAGAAGAAGAACAACAAGAAGAAGAAATATCTCGAAATATGTCCGTCAGGCCAGTTCCTTTGAGCTGAATCTGCAAATATCTCGGAAACGAAGCGAGCTATGGCAAAATGTTAAGAAACGTTTTTTGTAGAGAATTATGTTTCCTACAATTTATGTTCTATGATATTTTTTGATCAGAAGCGTAGTTTTCGAGATATATCGAGATATTTAAAAGTTCCGAAGCCGCACCAACATAATAGGGATACAGAAACACCGTGGCCCCTTTCTTTGAGATAACTCTGCACGATTGCGAGCTGGAAATGCCACTTCCAGTTTAGCTGTGCAGAAGAAGAACAACAAGAAGAAGAAATATCTCGAAATATGTCCATCAGGACCCTTCCCTTGAGATAAATCTGCAAATATCTCGGAAACGAAGCGAGCTATGGCAAAATGTTAAGAGACCTTTTTTGTAGAGAATTAAGTTTCCTACTTTTTATGTTCTATGATATTTTTTGATCAGATGCGTAGTTCTCGAGATATATCAAGATATTTAAAAGTTCCGAAGCCGCACCAACATAATAGAGATACAGAAACACCGTGGCCCCTTTCTTTGAGATAACTCTGCACTATTGCGAGCTGCAAATGCCACTTCCAGCTTAGCTGTGCAGAAGAAGAACAACAAGAAGAAGAAATATCTCGAAATATGTCCGTCAGGCCCCTTCCCTTGAGATAAATCTGCAAATATCTCGGAAACGAAGCGAGCTATGGCAAAATGTTAAGAGACCTTTTTTGTATGGAATTATGTTTCCTACTTTTTATGTTGTATGATATTTTTTGATCAGACGCGTAGTTCTCGAGATATATCAAGATATTTAAAAGTTCCGAAGCCGCACCAACATAATAGAGATACAGAAACACCGTGGCCCCTCTCTTTGAGATAACTCTGCACTATTGCGAGCTGCAAATGCCACTTCCAGTTTAGCTGTGCAGAAGAAGAACAACAAGAAGAAGAAATATCTCGAAATATGTCCGTTAGGCCCCTTCCCTTGAGATAAATCGGCAAGTATCTCGGAAACGAAGCGAGCTATGGCAAAATGTTGAGAGACCTTTTTTGTAGAGAATTAAGTTTCCTACTTTTTGTGTTCTATGATATTTTTTAATCAGATGCGTAGATCTCGAGATATATCAAGATATTTAAAAGTTCCGAAGCCGCACCAACATAATAGAGATACAGAAACACCGTGGCCCCTTTCTTTGAGATAACTCTGCACTATTGCGAGCTGCAAATGCCACTTCCAGCTTAGCTGTGCAGAAGAAGAACAACAAGAAGAAGAAATATCTCGAAATATGTCCGTCAGGCCCCTTCCCTTGAGATAAATCTGCAAATATCTCGGAAACGAAGCGAGCTATGGCAAAATGTTAAGAGACCTTTTTTGTATGGAATTGTGTTTCCTACTTTTTATGTTCTATGATATTTTTTGATCAGACGCGTAGTTCTCGAGATATATCAAGATATTTAAAAGTTCCGAAGCCGCACCAACATAATAGAGATACAGAAACACCGTGGCTCCTTTCTTTTAGATAACTCTGCACTATTGCGACCTGGAAATGCCACTTCCAGTTTAGCTGTGCAGAAGAAGAACAACAAGAAGAAGAAATATCTCGAAATAAGTCCGTTAGGCCCCTTCCCTTGAGATAAATCTGCAAATATTTCGGAAACGAAGCGAGCTATGGCAAAATGTTAAGAGACGTTTTTTGTAGAGAATTATGTTTCCTACAATTTATGTTCTATGATATTTTTTGATCAGAAGCGTAGTTTTCGAGATATATCGAGATATTTAAAAGTTCCGAAGCAGCACCAACATATTAGAGATACAGAAACACCGTGGCCCCTCTCTTTGAGATAACTCTGCACTATTGCGAGCTGGAAATGCCACTTCCAGTTTAGCTGTGCAGAAGAAGAACAACAAGAAGAAGAAATGTCTCGAAATATGTCCGTCAGGCCCCTTCCCTTGAGATAAATCTGCAAATATCTCGGAAACGAAGCGAGCTATTGCAAAATGTTAAGAGACCTTTTTTGTAGAGAATTGAGTTTCCTACTTTTTATGTTCTATGATATTTTTTTATCAGAAGCGTAGTTTTCGAGATATATCGAGATATTTAAAAGTTCCGAAGCCGCACCAACATAATAGGGATACAGAAACACCGTGGCCCCTTTCTTTGAGATAATTCTGCACTAGTGCGAGCCGCAAATGCCACTTCCAGCTTAGCTGTGCAGAAGAAGAACAACAAGAAGAAGAAATGTCTCGAAATATGTCCGTCAGGCCCCTTCCCTTGAGATAAATCTGCAAATATCTCGGAAACGAAGCGAGCTATGGCAAAATGTTGAGAGACCTTTTTTGTAGAGAATTAAGTTTCCTACTTTTTATGTTCTATGATATTTTTTGATCAGATGCGTAGTTCTCGAGATATATCAAGATATTTAAAAGTTCCGAAGCCGCACCAACATAATAGAGATACAGAAACACCGTGGCCCCTCTCTTTGAGATAACTCTGCACTATTGCGAGCTGGAAATGCCACTTCCAGTTTAGCTGTGCAGAAGAAGATCAACAAGAAGAAGAAATATCTCGAAATATGTCCGTCAGGCCCCTTCCCTTGAGATAAATCTGCAAATATCTCGGAAACGAAGCGAGCTATGGCAAAATGTTAAGAGACCTTTTTTGTAGAGAATTATGTTTCCTACAATTTATGTTCTATGATATTTTTTGATCAGAAGCGTAGTTTTCGAGATATATCGAGATATTTAAAAGTTCCGAAGCCGCACCAACATAATAGAGATACAGAAACACCGTGGCCCCTTTCTCTGAGATAACTCTGCACTAGTGCGAGCCGCAAATGCCACTTCCAGCTTAGCTGTGCAGAAGAAGAACAACAAGAAGAAGAAATATCTCGAAATATGTCCGTCAGGCCCCTTCCCTTGAGATAAATCTGCAAATATCTCGGAAACGAAGCGAGCTATGGGAAAATGTTAAGAGACCTTTTTTGTAGAGAATTAAGTTTCCTACTTTTTATGTTCTATGATATTTTTTGATCAGAAGCGTAGTTTTCGAGATATATCGAGATATTTAAAAGTTCCGAAGCCGCACCAACATAATAGGGATACAGAAACACCGTGGCCCCTTTCTTTGAGATAACTCTGCACGATTGCGAGCTGGAAATGCCACTTCCAGTTTAGCTGTGCAGAAGAAGAACAACAAGAAGAAGAAATATCTCGAAATATGTCCATCAGGACCCTTCCCTTGAGATAAATCTGCAAATATCTCGGAAACGAAGCGAGCTATGGCAAAATGTTAAGAGACCTTTTTTGTAGAGAATTAAGTTTCCTACTTTTTATGTTCTATGATATTTTTTGATCAGATGCGTAGTTCTCGAGATATATCAAGATATTTAAAAGTTCCGAAGCCGCACCAACATAATAGAGATACAGAAACACCGTGGCCCCTTTCTTTGAGATAACTCTGCACTATTGCGAGCTGCAAATGCCACTTCCAGCTTAGCTGTGAAGAAGAAGAACAACAAGAAGAAGAAATATCTCGAAATATGTCCGTCAGGCCCCTTCCCTTGAGATAAATCTGCAAATATCTCGGAAACGAAGCGAGCTATGGCAAAATGTTAAGAGACCTTTTTTGTATGGAATTATGTTTCCTACTTTTTATGTTGTATGATATTTTTTGATCAGACGCGTAGTTCTCGAGATATATCAAGATATTTAAAAGTTCCGAAGCCGCACCAACATAATAGAGATACAGAAACACCGTGGCCCCTCTCTTTGAGATAACTCTGCACTATTGCGAGCTGCAAATGCCACTTCCAGTTTAGCTGTGCAGAAGAAGAACAACAAGAAGAAGAAATATCTCGAAATATGTCCGTGAGGCCCCTTCCCTTGAGATAAATCTGCAAATATCTCGGAAACGAAGCGAGCTATGGCAAAATGTTGAGAGACCTTTTTTGTAGAGAATTAAGTTTCCTACTTTTTATGTTCTATGATATTTTTTGATCAGATGCGTAGTTCTCGAGATATATCAAGATATTTAAAAGTTCCGAAGCCGCACCAACATAATAGAGATACAGAAACACCGTCGCCCCTTTCTTTGAGATAACTTTGCACTATTGCGAGCTGTAAATGCCACTTCCAGCTTAGCTGTGCAGAAGAAGTACAACAAGAAGAAGAAATATCTCGAAATATGTCCGTCAGGCCCCTTCCCTTGAGATATATCTGCAAATATCTCGGAAACGAAGCGAGCTATGGCAAAATGTTAAGAGACCTTTTTTGTAGAGAATTATGTTTCCTACAATTTATGTTCTATGATATTTTTTGATCAGAAGCGTAGTTTTCGAGATATATCGAGATATTTAAAAGTTCCGAAGCCGCACCAACATAATAGAGATATAGAAACACCGTGGCCCCTTTCTTTGAGATAACTGTGCACTAGTGCGAGCCGCAAATGCCACTTCCAGCTTAGCTGTGCAGAAGAAGAACAACAAGAAGAAGAAATATCTCGAAATATGTCCGCTGGGCCCCTTCCCTTGAGATAAACCTGCAAATATCACGGAAACGAAGCGAGCTATGGCAAAATGTTAAGAGACCTTTTTTGTAGAGAATTAAGTTTCCTACTTTTTATGTTCTATGATATTTTTGTGATCAGATGCGTATTTCTCGAGATATATCAAGATATTTAAAAGTTCCGAAGCCGCACCAACATAATAGAGATACAGAAACACCGTGGCCCCTCTCTTTGAGATAACTCTGCACAATTGCGAGCTGCAAATGCCACTTCCAGCTTAGCTGTGCAGAAGAAGAACAACAAGAAGAAGAAATATCTCGAAATATGTCCGTCAGGCCCCTTCCCTTGAGATAAATCTGCAAATATCTCGGAAACGAAGCGAGCTATTGCAAAATGTTAAGAGACCTTTTTTGTAGAGAATTGAGTTTCCTACTTTTTATGTTCTATGATATTTTTTGATCAGATGCGTAGTTCTCGGGATATATCAAGATATTTAAAAGTTAAGAAGCCGCAACAACATAATAGAGATACAGAAACACCGTGGCCCCTTTCTTTGAGATAACTCTGCACTAATGCGAGCTGCAAATGCCACTTCCAGCTTAGCTGTGCAGAAGAAGAACAACAAGAAGAAGAAATATCTCGAAATGTGTCCGTCAGGCCCCTTCCCTTGAGATAAATCTGCAAATATCTCGGAAACGAAGAGAGCTATGGCAAAATGTTAAGAGACCTTTTTTGTAGAGAATTAAGTTTCCTACTTTTTATGTTCTATGATATTTTTTGATCAGATGCGTAGTTCTCGAGATATATCAAGATATTTAAAAGTTCCGAAGCCGCACCAACATAATAGAGATACAGAAACACCGTGGCCCCTTTCTTTGAGGTAACTCTGTACTATTGCGAGCTGGAAATGCCACTTCCAGTTTAGCTGTGCAGAAGAAGAACAACAAGAAGAAGAAATATCTCGAAATATGTCCGTTAGGCCCCTTCCCTTGAGATAAATCTGCAAATATCTCGGAAACGAAGCGAGCTATGGCAAAATGTTAAGAGACGTTTTTTGTAGAGAATTATGTTTCCTACAATTTATGTTCTATGATATTTTTTGATCAGAAGCGTAGTTTTCGAGATATATCGAGATATTTAAAAGTTCCGAAGCAGCACCAACATAATAGAGATACAGAAACACCGTGGCCCCTCTCTTTGAGATAACTCTGCACTATTGCGAGCTGGAAATGCCACTTCCAGTTTAGCTGTGCAGAAGAAGAACAACAAGAAGAAGAAATATCTCGAAATATGTCCGTCAGGCCCCTTCCCTTGAGATAAATCTGCAAATATCTCGAAAACGAAGCGAGCTATTGCAAAATGTTAAGAGACCTTTTTTGTAGAGAATTGAGTTGCCTACTTTTTATGTTCTATGATATTTTTTGATCAGATGCGTAGTTCTCGAGATATATCAAGATATTTAAAAGTTAAGAAGCCGCACCAACATAATAGAGATACAGAAACACCGTGGCCCCTTTCTTTGAGATAACTCTGCACTATTGCGAGCTGGAAATGCCACTTCCAGTTTAGCTGTGCAGAAGAAGAACAACAAGAAGAAGAAATATCTCGAAATATGTCCGTTAGGCCCCTTCCCTTGAGATAAATCTGCAAATATCTCGGAAACGAAGCAAGCTATGGCAAAATGTTAAGAGACGTTTTTTGTAGAGAATTATGTTTCCTACAATTTATGTTCTATGATATTTTTTGATCAGAAGCGTAGTTTCCGAGATATATCGAGATATTTAAAAGTTCCGAAGCAGCACCAACATAATAGAGATACAGAAACACCGTGGCCCCTCTCTTTGAGATAACTCTGCACTATTGCGAGCTGGAAATGCCACTTCCAGTTTAGCTGTGCAGAAGAAGAACAACAAGAAGAAGAAATATCTCGAAATATGTCCGTCAGGCCCCTTCCCTTGAGATAAATCTGCAAATATCTCGGAAACGAAGCGAGCTATTGCAAAATGTTAAGAGACCTTTTTTGTAGAGAATTGAGTTTCCTACTTTTTATGTTCTATGATATTTTTTGATCAGATGCGTAGTTCTCGAGATATATCAAGATATTTAAAAGTTAAGAAGCCGCACCAACATAATAGAGATACAGAAACACCGTGGCCCCTTTCTTTGAGATAACTCTGCACTATTGCGAGCTGGAAATGCCACTTCCAGTTTAGCTGTGCAGAAGAAGAACAACAAGAAGAAGAAATATCTCGAAATATGTCCGTTAGGCCCCTTCCCTTGAGATAAATCTGCAAATATCTCGGAAACGAAGCAAGCTATGGCAGAATGTTAAGAGACCTTTTTTGTAGAGAATTAAGTTTCCTACGTTTTATGTTGTATGATATTTTTTGATCAGATGCGTAGTTCTCGAGATATATCAAGATATTTAAAAGTTCCGAAGCCGCACCAACATAATAGAGATACAGAAACACCGTGGCCCCTCTCTTTGAGATAACTCTGCACTATTGCGAGCTGGAAATGCCACTTCCAGTTTAGCTGTGCAGAAGAAGATCAACAAGAAGAAGAAATATCTCGAAATATGTCCGTCAGGCCCCTTCCCTTGAGATAAATCAGCAAATATCTCGGAAACGAAGCGAGCTATGGCAAAAAGTTAAGAGACGTTTTTTGTAGAGAATTATGTTTCCTACAATTTATGTTCTATGATATTTTTTGATCAGAAGCGTAGTTTTCGAGATATATCGAGATATTTAAAAGTTCCGAAGCCGCACCAACATAATAGGGATACAGAAACACCGTGGCCCCTTTCTTTGAGATAATTCTGCACTAGTGCGAGCCGCAAATGCCACTTCCAGCTTAGCTGTGCAGAAGAAGAACAACAAGAAGAAGAAATGTCTCGAAATATGTCCGTCAGGCCCCTTCCCTTGAGATAAATCTGCAAATATCTCGGAAACCAAGCGAGCTATGGCAAAATGTTGAGAGACCTTTTTTGTAGAGAATTAAGTTTCCTACTTTTTATGTTCTATGATATTTTTTGATCAGATGCGTAGTTCTCGAGATATATCAAGATATTTAAAAGTTCCGAAGCCGCACCAACATAATAGAGATACAGAAACACCGTGGCCCCTTTCTTTGAGATAACTCTGCACTATTGCGAGCTGCAAATGCCACTTCCAGCTTAGCTGTGCAGAAGAAGAACAACAAGAAGAAGAAATATCTCGAAATATGTCCGTCAGGCCCCTTCCCTTGAGATAAATCTGCAAATATCTCGGAAACGAAGCGAGCTATGGCAAAATGTTAAGAGACCTTTTTTGTATGGAATTATGTTTCCTACTTTTTATGTTGTATGATATTTTTTGATCAGACGCGTAGTTCTCGAGATATATCAAGATATTTAAAAGTTCCGAAGCCGCACCAACATAATAGAGATACAGAAACACCGTGGCCCCTCTCTTTGAGATAACTCTGCACTATTGCGAGCTGCAAATGCCACTTCCAGTTTAGCTGTGCAGAAGAAGAACAACAAGAAGAAGAAATATCTCGAAATATGTCCGTTAGGCCCCTTCCCTTGAGATAAATCGGCAAGTATCTCGGAAACGAAGCGAGCTATGGCAAAATGTTGAGAGACCTTTTTTGTAGAGAATTAAGTTTCCTACTTTTTATGT
This sequence comes from Osmia lignaria lignaria, assembly GCF_051020975.1. Lineage (NCBI taxonomy): Eukaryota > Metazoa > Arthropoda > Insecta > Hymenoptera > Megachilidae > Osmia > Osmia lignaria. The sequence continues at coordinate 8,131,762 of NW_027478164.1, forward strand.
TCTATGATATTTTTTAATCAGATGCGTAGATCTCGAGATATATCAAGATATTTAAAAGTTCCGAAGCCGCACCAACATAATAGAGATACAGAAACACCGTGGCCCCTTTCTTTGAGATAACTCTGCACTATTGCGAGCTGCAAATGCCACTTCCAGCTTAGCTGTGCAGAAGAAGAACAACAAGAAGGAGAAATATCTCGAAATATGTCCGTCAGGCCCCTTCCCTTGAGATAAATCTGCAAATATCTCGGAAACGAAGCGAGCTATGGCAAAATGTTAAGAGACCTTTTTTGTATGGAATTATGTTTCCTACTTTTTATGTTCTATGATATTTTTTGATCAGACGCGTAGTTCTCGAGATATATCAAGATATTTAAAAGTTCCGAAGCCGCACCAACATAATAGAGATACAGAAACACCGTGGCTCCTTTCTTTTAGATAACTCTGCACTATTGCGACCTGGAAATGCCACTTCCAGTTTAGCTGTGCAGAAGAAGAACAACAAGAAGAAGAAATATCTCGAAATAAGTCCGTTAGGCCCCTTCCCTTGAGATAAATCTGCAAATATCTCGGAAACGAAGCGAGCTATGGCAAAATGTTAAGAGACCTTTTTTGTAGAGAATTAAGTTTCCTACGTTTTATGTTGTATGATATTTTTTGATCAGATGCGTAGTTCTCGAGATATATCAAGATATTTAAAAGTTCCGAAGCCGCACCAACATAATAGAGATACAGAAACACCGTGGCCCCTTTCTTTGAGATAACTCTGTACTAGTGCGAGCCGCAAATGCCACTTCCAGCTTAGCTGTGCAGAAGAAGAACAACAAGAAGAAGAAATATCACGAAATATGTCCGTTAGGCCCCTTCCCTTGAGATAAATCTGCAAATATCTCGGAAACGAAGCGAGCTATGGCAAAATGTTAAGAGACCTTTTTTGTAGCGAATTAAGTTTCCTACTTTTTATGTTCTATGATATTTTTTGATCAGATGCGTAGTTCTCGAGATATATCAAGATATTTAAAAGTTCCGAAGCCGCACCAACATAATAGAGATACAGAAACACCGTGGCCCCTCTCTTTGAGATAACTCTGCACAATTGCGAGCTGCAAATGCCACTTCCAGCTTAGCTGTGCAGAAGAAGAACAACAAGAAGAAGAAATATCTCGAAATATGTCCGTCAGGCCCCTTCCCTTGAGATAAATCTGCAAATATCTCGGAAACGAAGCGAGCTATTGCAAAATGTTAAGAGACCTTTTTTGTAGAGAATTGAGTTTCCTACTTTTTATGTTCTATGATATTTTTTGATCAGATGCGTAGTTCTCGGGATATATCAAGATATTTAAAAGTTAAGAAGCCGCACCAACATAATAGAGATACAGAAACACCGTGGCCCCTTTCTTTGAGATAACTCTGCACTAATGCGAGCTGCAAATGCCACTTCCAGCTTAGCTGTGCAGAAGAAGAACAACAAGAAGAAGAAATATCTCGAAATGTGTCCGTCAGGCCCCTTCCCTTGAGATAAATCTGCAAATATCTCGGAAACGAAGAGAGCTATGGCAAAATGTTAAGAGACCTTTTTTGTAGAGAATTAAGTTTCCTACTTTTTATGTTCTATGATATTTTTTGATCAGATGCGTAGTTCTCGAGATATATCAAGATATTTAAAAGTTCCGAAGCCGCACCAACATAATAGAGATACAGAAACACCGTGGCCCCTTTCTTTGAGATAACTCTGTACTATTGCGAGCTGGAAATGCCACTTCCAGTTTAGCTGTGCAGAAGAAGAACAACAAGAAGAAGAAATATCTCGAAATATGTCCGTTAGGCCCCTTCCCTTGAGATAAATCTGCAAATATCTCGGAAACGAAGCGAGCTATGGCAAAATGTTAAGAGACGTTTTTTGTAGAGAATTATGTTTCCTACAATTTATGTTCTATGATATTTTTTGATCAGAAGCGTAGTTTTCGAGATATATCGAGATATTTAAAAGTTCCGAAGCAGCACCAACATAATAGAGATACAGAAACACCGTGGCCCCTCTCTTTGAGATAACTCTGCACTATTGCGAGCTGGAAATGCCACTTCCAGTTTAGCTGTGCAGAAGAAGAACAACAAGAAGAAGAAATATCTCGAAATATGTCCGTCAGGCCCCTTCCCTTGAGATAAATCTGCAAATATCTCGGAAACGAAGCGAGCTATGGCAAAATGTTAAGAGACCTTTTTTGTAGAGAATTATGTTTCCTACAATTTATGTTCTAGGATATTTTTTGATCAGAAGCGTAGTTTTCGAGATATATCGAGATATTTAAAAGTTCCGAAGCCGCACCAACATAATAGAGATACAGAAACACCGTGGCCCCTTTCTCTGAGATAACTCTGCACTAGTGCGAGCCGCAAATGCCACTTCCAGCTTAGCTGTGCAGAAGAAGAACAACAAGAAGAAGAAATATCTCGAAATATGTCCGTCAGGCCCCTTCCCTTGAGATAAATCTGCAAATATCTCGGAAACGAAGCGAGCTATGGTAAAATGTTAAGAGACCTTTTTTGTAGAGAATTAAGTTTCCTACTTTTTATGTTCTATGATATTTTTTGATCAGAAGCGTAGTTTTCGAGATATATCGAGATATTTAAAAGTTCCGAAGCCGCACCAACATAATAGGGATACAGAAACACCGTGGCCCCTTTCTTTGAGATAACTCTGCAGTATTGCGAGCTGTAAATGCCACTTCCAGCTTAGCTGTGCAGAAGAAGAACAACAAGAAGAAGAAATATCTCGAAATATGTCCGTCAGGCCCCTTCCCTTGAGATAAATCTGCAAATATCTCGGAAACGAAGCGAGCTATGGCAAAATGTTAAGAGACGTTTTTTGTAGAGAATTATGTTTCCTACAATTTATGTTCTATGATATTTTTTGATCAGAAGCGTAGTTTTCGAGATATATCGAGATACTTAAAAGTTCCGAAGCCGCACCAACATAATAGAGATACAGAAACACCGTGGCCCCTTTCTTTGAGATAACTGTGCACTAGTGCGAGCCGCAAATGCCACTTCCAGCTTAGCTGTGCAGAAGAATAACAACAAGAAGAAGAAATATCTCGAAATATGTCCGTCAGGCCCCTTCCCTTGAGATAAATCTGCAAATATCTCGGAAACGAAGCGAGCTATGGCAAAATGTTAAGAGACCTTTTTTGTACAGAATTATGTTTCCGACTTTTTATGTTCTATGATATTTTTTGATCAGACGCGTAGTTCTCGAGATATATCAAGATATTTAAAAGTTCCGAAGCCGCACCAACATAATAGAGATACAGAAACACCGTGGCCCCTTTCTTTGAGGTATCTCTGCACTATTGCGAGCTGCAAATGCCACTTCCAGCTTAGCTGTGCAGAAGAAGAACAACAAGAAGAAGAAATATCTCGAAATATGTCCGTGAGGCCCCTTCCCTTGTGATAAATCTGCAAATATCTCGGAATCGAAGCGAGCTATGGCAAAATGTTAAGAGACCTTTTTTGTAGAGAATTAAGTTTCCTACCTTTTATGTTCTATGATATTTTTTGATCAGATGCGTAGTTCTCGAGATATATCAAGATATTTAAAAGTTCCGAAGCCGCACCAACATAATAGAGATACAGAAACACCGTGGCCCCTTTCTTTGAGATAACTCTGCACTAGCGCGAGCCGCAAATGCCACTTACAGCTTAGCTGTGCAGAAGAAGAACAACGAGAAGAAGAAATATCTCGAAATATGTCCGTTAGGCCCCTTCCCTTGAGATAAATCTGCAAATATCTCGGAAACGAAGCGAGCTATGGCAAAATGTTAAGAGACCTTTTTTGTAGAGAATTAAGTTTCCTACATTTTATGTTCTATGATATTTTTTGATCAGATGCGTAGTTCTCGAGATATATCAAGATATTTAAAAGTTCCGAAGCCGCACCAACATAATAGAGATACAGAAACACCGTGGCTCCTTTCTTTGCGATAACTCTGCACTATTGCGAGCTGGAAATGCCACTTCCAGTTTAGCTGTGCAGAAGAAGAACAACAAGAAGAAGAAATATCTCGAAATATGTCCGTCAGGCCCCTTCCCTTGAGATAAATATGCAAATATCTCGGAAACGAAGCGAGCTATGGCAAAATGTTAAGCGACCTTTTTTGTAGAGAATTAAGTTTCCTACTTTTTATGTTCTATGGTATTTTTTGATCAGATGCGTAGTTCTCGAGATATATCAAGATATTTAAAAGTTCCGAAGCCGCACCAACATAATAGAGATACAGAAACACCGTGGCCCCTTTCTTTGAGATAACTCTGTACTAGTGCGAGCCGCAAATGCCACTTCCAGCTTAGCTGTGCAGAAGAAGAACAACAAGAAGAAGAAATATCTCGAAATATGTCCGTCAGGCCCCTTCCCTTGAGATAAATCTGCAAATATCTCGGAAACGAAGCGAAGTATTGCAAAATGTTAAGAGACCTTTTTTGTAGAGAATTGAGTTTCCTACTTTTTATGTTCTATGATATTTTTTGATCAGATGCGTAGTTCTCGAGATATATCAGGATATTTAAAAGTTAAGAAGCCGCACCAACATAATAGAGATACAGAAACACCGTGGCCCCTCTCTTTGAGATAACTCTGCACTATTGCGAGCTGGAAATGCCACTTCCAGTTTAGCTGTGCAGAAGAAGAACAACAAGGAGAAGAAATATCTCGAAATATGTCCGTTAGGCCCATTCCCTTGAGATAAATCTGCAAATATCTCGGAAACGAAGCGAGCTATGGCAAAATGTTAACAGACTTTTTTGTAGAGAATTAAGTTTCCTACTTTTTATGTTCTATGATATTTTTTGATCAGACGCGTAGTTCTCGAGATATATCAAGATATTTAAAAGTTCCGAAGCCGCACCAACATAATAGAGATACAAAAACACCGTGGCCCCTTTCTTTGAGATAACTCTGCACTATTGCGAGCTGCAAATGCCACTTCCAGCTTAGCTGTGCAGAAGAACAACAACAAGAAGAAGAAATATCTCGAAATATGTCCGTCAGGCCCCTTCCCTTGAGATAAATCTGCAAATATCTCGGAAACGAAGAGAGCTATAGCAAAATGATAAGAGACCTTTTTTGTAGAGAATTATGTTTCCTACAATTTATGTTCCATGATATTTTTTGATCAGAAGCGTAGTTTTCGAGATATATCGAGATATTTAAAAGTTCCGAAGCCGCACCAACATAATAGAGATACAGAAACACCGTGGCCCCTTTCTTTGAGATAACTCTGTACTAGTGCGAGCCGCAAATGCCACTTCCAGCTTAGCTGTGCAGAAGAAGAACAACAAGAAGAAGAAATATCTCGAAATATGTCCGTCAGGCCCCTTCCCTTGAGATAAATCGGCAAGTATCTCGGAAACAAAGCGAGCTATTGCAAAACGTTAAGAGACCTTTTTTGTAGAGAATTAAGTTTCCTACTTTTTATGTTCTATGATATTTTTTGATCAGATGCGTAGTTCTCGAGATATATCAAGATATTTAAAAGTTCCGAAGCTGCACCAACATAGTAGAGGTGCAGAAACACCGTGGCCTCTTTCTTTGAGATAACTCTGCACTATTGCGAGCTGCAAATGCCACTTCCAGCTTAGCTGTGCAGAAGAGGAACAACAAGAAGAAGAAATACCTCGGAATATGTCCGTCAGGCCCCTTCCCTTGAGATATATCTGCAAATATCTCGGAAACGATGCCAGCTATGGGAAAATGTTAAGAGACCTTTTTTGTAGAGAATTAAGTTTCCTACTTTTTATCTTCTATGATATTTTTTGATCAGATGCGTAGTTCTCGAGATATATCAAGATATTTAAAAGTTCCGAAGCCGCACCAACATAATAGAGATACAGAAACACCGTGGCCCCTTTCTTTGAGATAACTCTGCACTATTGCGAGCTGTAAATGCCACTTCCAGCTTAGCTGTGCAGAAGAAGAACAACAAGAAGAAGAAATATCTCGAAATATGTCCGTCAGGCCCCTTCCCTTGAGATATATCTGCAAATATCTCGGAAACGAAGCGAGCTATGGCAAAATGTTAAGAGACCTTTTTTGTAGAGAATTATGTTTCCTACAATTTATGTTCTATGATATTTTTTGATCAGAAGCGTAGTTTTCGAGATATATCGAGATATTTAAAAGTTCCGAAGCCGCACCAACATAATAGAGATACAGAAACACCGTGGCCCCTTTCTTTCAGATAACTATGCACTATTGCGAGCTGCAAATGCCACTTCCAGCTTAGCTGTGCAGAAGAAGAACAACAAGAAGAAGAAATATCTCGAAATATGTCCGTTAGGCCCCTTACCATGAGATAAATCTGCAAATATCTCGGAAACGAAGCGAGCTATGGCAAAATGTTAAGAGACCTTTCTTGTAGAGAATTATGTTTCCTACTTTTTATGTTCTATGATATTTTTTGATCAGACGCGTAGTTCTCGAGATATATCAAGATATTTAAAAGTTCCGAAGCCGCACCAACATAATAGAGATACAGAAACACCGTGGCCCCTTTCTTTGAGATAACTCTGCACTATTGCGAGCTGCAAATGCCACTTCCAGCTTAGCTGTGCAGAAGAAGAACAACAAGAAGAAGAAATATCTCGAAATATGTCCGTCAGGCCCCTTCCCTTGAGATAAATCTGCAAATATCTCGGAAACGAAGAGAGCTATAGCAAAATGATGAGAGACCTTTTTTGTAGAGAATTATGTTTCCTACTTTTTATGTTCTATGATATTTTTTGATCAGACGCGTAGTTCTCGAGATATATCAAGATATTTAAAAGTTCCGAAGCCGCACCAACATAATAGAGATACAGAAACACCGTGGCCCCTTTCTTTGAGATAACTCTGCACTATTGCGAGCTGCAAATGCCACTTCCAGCTTAGCTGTGCAGAAGAAGAACAACAAGAAGAAGAAATATCTCGAAATATGTCCGTCAGGCCCCTTCCCTTGAGATAAATCTGCAAATATCTCGGAAACGAAGAGAGCTATAGCAAAATGATGAGAGACCTTTTTTGTAGAGAATTATGTTTCCTACAATTTATGTTCCATGATATTTTTTGATCAGAAGCGTAGTTTTCGAGATATATCGAGATATTTAAAAGTTCCGAAGCCGCACCAACATAATAGAGATACAGAAACACCGTGGCCCCTTTCTTTCAGATAACTCTGCACAATTGCGAGCTGCAAATGCCACTTCCAGCTTAGCTGTGCAGAAGAAGAACAACAAGAAGAAGAAATATCTCGAAATATGTCCGTCAGGCCCCTTCCCTTGAGATAAATCGGCAAGTATCTCGGAAACGAAGCGAGCTATGGCAAAATGTTAAGAGACCTTTTTTGTAGACAATTATGTTTCCTACAATTTATGTTCTATGATATTTTTTGATCAGATGCGTAGTTCTCGAGATATATCAAGATATTTAAAAGTTCCGAAGCCGCACCAACATAATAGAGATACAGAAACACCGTGGCCCCTCTCTTTGAGATAACTCTGCACTATTGCGAGCTGGAAATGCCACGTCCAGTTTAGCTGTGCAGAAGAAGAACAACAAGAAGAAGAAATATCTCGAAATATGTCCGTCAGGCCCCTTCCCTTGAGATAAATCTGCAAATATCTCGGAAACGAAGCGAAGTATTGCAAAATCTAAGAGACCTTTTTTGTAGAGAATTGAGTTTCCTACTTTTTATGTTCTATGATATTTTTTGATCAGATGCGTAGTTCTCGAGATATATCAGGATATTTAAAAGTTAAGAAGCCGCACCAACATAATAGAGATACAGAAACACCGTGGCCCCTCTCTTTGAGATAACTCTGCACTATTGCGAGCTGGAAATGCCACTTCCAGTTTAGCTGTGCAGAAGAAGAACAACAAGGAGAAGAAATATCTCGAAATATGTCCGTTAGGCCCATTCCCTTGAGATAAATCTGCAAATATCTCGGAAACGAAGCGAGCTATGGCAAAATGTTAACAGACTTTTTTGTAGAGAATTAAGTTTCCTACTTTTTATGTTCTATGATATTTTTTGATCAGACGCGTAGTTCTCGAGATATATCAAGATATTTAAAAGTTCCGAAGCCGCACCAACATAATAGAGATACAAAAACACCGTGGCCCCTTTCTTTGAGATAACTCTGCACTATTGCGAGCTGCAAATGCCACTTCCAGCTTAGCTGTGCAGAAGAACAACAACAAGAAGAAGAAATATCTCGAAATATGTCCGTCAGGCCCCTTCCCTTGAGATAAATCTGCAAATATCTCGGAAACGAAGAGAGCTATAGCAAAATGATAAGAGACCTTTTTTGTAGAGAATTATGTTTCCTACAATTTATGTTCCATGATATTTTTTGATCAGAAGCGTAGTTTTCGAGATATATCGAGATATTTAAAAGTTCCGAAGCCGCACCAACATAATAGAGATACAGAAACACCGTGGCCCCTTTCTTTCAGATAACTCTGCACAATTGCGAGCTGCAAATGCCACTTCCAGCTTAGCTGTGCAGAAGAAGAACAACAAGAAGAAGAAATATCTCGAAATATGTCCGTCAGGCCCCTTCCCTTGAGATAAATCGGCAAGTATCTCGGAAACGAAGCGAGCTATGGCAAAATGTTAAGAGACCTTTTTTGTAGACAATTATGTTTCCTACAATTTATGTTCTATGATATTTTTTGGTCAGATGCGTAGTTCTCGAGATATATCAAGATATTTAAAAGTTCCGAAGCCGCACCAACATAATAGAGATACAGAAACACCGTGGCCCCTCTCTTTGAGATAACTCTGCACTATTGCGAGCTGGAAATGCCACGTCCAGTTTAGCTGTGCGGAAGAAGAACAACAAGAAGAAGAAATATCTCGAAATATGTCCGTCAGGCCCCTTCCCTTGAGATAAATCGGCAAGTATCTCGGAAACAAAGCGAGCTATTGCAAAACGTTAAGAGACCTTTTTTGTAGAGAATTAAGTTTCCTACTTTTTATGTTCTATGATATTTTTTGATCAGATGCGTAGTTCTCGAGATATATCAAGATATTTAAAAGTTCCGAAGCTGCACCAACATAGTAGAGGTGCAGAAACACCGTGGCCTCTTTCTTTGAGATAACTCTGCACTATTGCGAGCTGCAAATGCCACTTCCAGCTTAGCTGTGCAGAAGAGGAACAACAAGAAGAAGAAATACCTCGGAATATGTCCGTCAGGCCCCTTCCCTTGAGATATATCTGCAAATATCTCGGAAACGATGCCAGCTATGGGAAAATGTTAAGAGACCTTTTTTGTAGAGAATTAAGTTTCCTACTTTTTATCTTCTATGATATTTTTTGATCAGATGCGTAGTTCTCGAGATATATCAAGATATTTAAAAGTTCCGAAGCCGCACCAACATAATAGAGATACAGAAACACCGTGGCCCCTTTCTTTGAGATAACTCTGCACTATTGCGAGCTGTAAATGCCACTTCCAGCTTAGCTGTGCAGAAGAAGAACAACAAGAAGAAGAAATATCTCGAAATATGTCCGTCAGGCCCCTTCCCTTGAGATATATCTGCAAATATCTCGGAAACGAAGCGAGCTATGGCAAAATGTTAAGAGACCTTTTTTGTAGAGAATTATGTTTCCTACAATTTATGTTCTATGATATTTTTTGATCAGAAGCGTAGTTTTCGAGATATATCGAGATATTTAAAAGTTCCGAAGCCGCACCAACATAATAGAGATACAGAAACACCGTGGCCCCTTTCTTTCAGATAACTATGCACTATTGCGAGCTGCAAATGCCACTTCCAGCTTAGCTGTGCAGAAGAAGAACAACAAGAAGAAGAAATATCTCGAAATATGTCCGTTAGGCCCCTTACCATGAGATAAATCTGCAAATATCTCGGAAACGAAGCGAGCTATGGCAAAATGTTAAGAGACCTTTCTTGTAGAGAATTATGTTTCCTACTTTTTATGTTCTATGATATTTTTTGATCAGACGCGTAGTTCTCGAGATATATCAAGATATTTAAAAGTTCCGAAGCCGCACCAACATAATAGAGATACAGAAACACCGTGGCCCCTTTCTTTGAGATAACTCTGCACTATTGCGAGCTGCAAATGCCACTTCCAGCTTAGCTGTGCAGAAGAAGAACAACAAGAAGAAGAAATATCTCGAAATATGTCCGTCAGGCCCCTTCCCTTGAGATAAATCTGCAAATATCTCGGAAACGAAGAGAGCTATAGCAAAATGATGAGAGACCTTTTTTGTAGAGAATTATGTTTCCTACTTTTTATGTTCTATGATATTTTTTGATCAGACGCGTAGTTCTCGAGATATATCAAGATATTTAAAAGTTCCGAAGCCGCACCAACATAATAGAGATACAGAAACACCGTGGCCCCTTTCTTTGAGATAACTCTGCACTATTGCGAGCTGCAAATGCCACTTCCAGCTTAGCTGTGCAGAAGAAGAACAACAAGAAGAAGAAATATCTCGAAATATGTCCGTCAGGCCCCTTCCCTTGAGATAAATCTGCAAATATCTCGGAAACGAAGAGAGCTATAGCAAAATGATGAGAGACCTTTTTTGTAGAGAATTATGTTTCCTACAATTTATGTTCCATGATATTTTTTGATCAGAAGCGTAGTTTTCGAGATATATCGAGATATTTAAAAGTTCCGAAGCCGCACCAACATAATAGAGATACAGAAACACCGTGGCCCCTTTCTTTCAGATAACTCTGCACAATTGCGAGCTGCAAATGCCACTTCCAGCTTAGCTGTGCAGAAGAAGAACAACAAGAAGAAGAAATATCTCGAAATATGTCCGTCAGGCCCCTTCCCTTGAGATAAATCGGCAAGTATCTCGGAAACGAAGCGAGCTATGGCAAAATGTTAAGAGACCTTTTTTGTAGACAATTATGTTTCCTACAATTTATGTTCTATGATATTTTTTGATCAGATGCGTAGTTCTCGAGATATATCAAGATATTTAAAAGTTCCGAAGCCGCACCAACATAATAGAGATACAGAAACACCGTGGCCCCTCTCTTTGAGATAACTCTGCACTATTGCGAGCTGGAAATGCCACGTCCAGTTTAGCTGTGCAGAAGAAGAACAACAAGAAGAAGAAATATCTCGAAATATGTCCGTCAGGCCCCTTCCCTTGAGATAAATCGGCAAGTATCTCGGAAACGAAGCGAGCTATGGCAAAATGTTAAGAGACCTTTTTTGTAGACAATTATGTTTCCTACAATTTATGTTCTATGATATTTTTTGATCAGATGCGTAGTTCTCGAGATATATCAAGATATTTAAAAGTTCCGAAGCCGCACCAACATAATAGAGATACAGAAACACCGTGGCCCCTCTCTTTGAGATAACTCTGCACTATTGCGAGCTGGAAATGCCACGTCCAGTTTAGCTGTGCAGAAGAAGAACAACAAGAAGAAGAAATATCTCGAAATATGTCCGTCAGGCCCCTTCCCTTGAGATAAATCGGCAAGTATCTCGGAAACAAAGCGAGCTATTGCAAAACGTTAAGAGACCTTTTTTGTAGAGAATTAAGTTTCCTACTTTTTATGTTCTATGATATTTTTTGATCAGATGCGTAGTTCTCGAGATATATCAAGATATTTAAAAGTTCCGAAGCTGCACCAACATAGTAGAGGTGCAGAAACACCGTGGCCTCTTTCTTTGAGATAACTCTGCACTATTGCGAGCTGCAAATGCCACTTCCAGCTTAGCTGTGCAGAAGAGGAACAACAAGAAGAAGAAATATCTCGGAACATGTCCGTCAGGCCCCTTCCCTTGAGATAAATCTGCAAATATCTCGGAAACGAAGAGAGCTATGGCAAAATGATGAGACCTTTTTTGTAGAGAATTAAGTTGCCTACTTTTTATGTTCTATGATATTTTTTGATCAGATGCGTAGTTCTCGAGATATATCAAGATATTTAAAAGTTCCGAAGCCGCACCAACATAATAGAGATTCAGAAACACCGTGGCCCCTTTCTTTGAGATAACTCTGCACTATTGCGAGCTGCAAATGCCACTTCCAGCTTAGCTGTGCAGAGGAAGAACAACAAGAAGAAGAAATATCTCGAAATATGTCCGTCAGGCCAGTTCCTTTGAGCTGAATCTGCAAATATCTCGGAAACGAAGCGAGCTATGGCAAAATGTTGAGAGACGTTTTTTGTAGAGAATTATGTTTCCTACAATTTATGTTCTATGATATTTTTTGATCAGAAGCGTAGTTTTCGAGATATATCGAGATATTTAAAAGTTCCGAAGCCGCACCAACATAATAGAGATACAGAAACACCGTGGCCCCTTTCTTTGAGATAACTCTGTACTAGTGCGAGCCGCAAATGCCACTTCCAGCTTAGCTGTGCAGAAGAAGAACAACAAGAAGAAGAAATATCTCGAAATATGTCCGTCAGGCCCCTTCCCTTGAGATAAATCTGCAAATATCTCGGAAACGAAGCGAAGTATTGCAAAATGTTAAGAGACCTTTTTTGTAGAGAATTGAGTTTCCTACTTTTTATGTTCTATGATATTTTTTGATCAGATGCGTAGTTCTCGAGATATATCAGGATATTTAAAAGTTAAGAAGCCGCACCAACATAATAGAGATACAGAAACACCGTGGCCCCTCTCTTTGAGATAACTCTGCACTATTGCGAGCTGGAAATGCCACTTCCAGTTTAGCTGTGCAGAAGAAGAACAACAAGGAGAAGAAGTATCTCGAAATATGTCCGTTAGGCCCATTCCCTTGAGATAAATCTGCAAATATCTCGGAAACGAAGCGAGCTATGGCAAAATGTTAACAGACTTTTTTGTAGAGAATTAAGTTTCCTACTTTTTATGTTCTATGATATTTTTTGATCAGACGCGTAGTTCTCGAGATATATCAAGATATTTAAAAGTTCCGAAGCCGCACCAACATAATAGAGATACAAAAACACCGTGGCCCCTTTCTTTGAGATAACTCTGCACTATTGCGAGCTGCAAATGCCACTTCCAGCTTAGCTGTGCAGAAGAACAACAACAAGAAGAAGAAATATCTCGAAATATGTCCGTCAGGCCCCTTCCCTTGAGATAAATCTGCAAATATCTCGGAAACGAAGAGAGCTATAGCAAAATGATAAGAGACCTTTTTTGTAGAGAATTATGTTTCCTACAATTTATGTTCCATGATATTTTTTGATCAGAAGCGTAGTTTTCGAGATATATCGAGATATTTAAAAGTTCCGAAGCCGCACCAACATAATAGAGATACAGAAACACCGTGGCCCCTTTCTTTCAGATAACTCTGCACAATTGCGAGCTGCAAATGCCACTTCCAGCTTAGCTGTGCAGAAGAAGAACAACAAGAAGAAGAAATATCTCGAAATATGTCCGTCAGGCCCCTTCCCTTGAGATAAATCGGCAAGTATCTCGGAAACGAAGCGAGCTATGGCAAAATGTTAAGAGACCTTTTTTGTAGACAATTATGTTTCCTACAATTTATGTTCTATGATATTTTTTGGTCAGATGCGTAGTTCTCGAGATATATCAAGATATTTAAAAGTTCCGAAGCCGCACCAACATAATAGAGATACAGAAACACCGTGGCCCCTCTCTTTGAGATAACTCTGCACTATTGCGAGCTGGAAATGCCACGTCCAGTTTAGCTGTGCGGAAGAAGAACAACAAGAAGAAGAAATATCTCGAAATATGTCCGTCAGGCCCCTTCCCTTGAGATAAATCGGCAAGTATCTCGGAAACAAAGCGAGCTATTGCAAAACGTTAAGAGACCTTTTTTGTAGAGAATTAAGTTTCCTACTTTTTATGTTCTATGATATTTTTTGATCAGATGCGTAGTTCTCGAGATATATCAAGATATTTAAAAGTTCCGAAGCTGCACCAACATAGTAGAGGTGCAGAAACACCGTGGCCTCTTTCTTTGAGATAACTCTGCACTATTGCGAGCTGCAAATGCCACTTCCAGCTTAGCTGTGCAGAAGAGGAACAACAAGAAGAAGAAATACCTCGGAATATGTCCGTCAGGCCCCTTCCCTTGAGATATATCTGCAAATATCTCGGAAACGATGCCAGCTATGGGAAAATGTTAAGAGACCTTTTTTGTAGAGAATTAAGTTTCCTACTTTTTATCTTCTATGATATTTTTTGATCAGATGCGTAGTTCTCGAGATATATCAAGATATTTAAAAGTTCCGAAGCCGCACCAACATAATAGAGATACAGAAACACCGTGGCCCCTTTCTTTCAGATAACTCTGCACAATTGCGAGCTGCAAATGCCACTTCCAGCTTAGCTGTGCAGAAGAAGAACAACAAGAAGAAGAAATATCTCGAAATATGTCCGTCAGGCCCCTTCCCTTGAGATAAATCGGCAAGTATCTCGGAAACGAAGCGAGCTATGGCAAAATGTTAAGAGACCTTTTTTGTAGACAATTATGTTTCCTACAATTTATGTTCTATGATATTTTTTGGTCAGATGCGTAGTTCTCGAGATATATCAAGATATTTAAAAGTTCCGAAGCCGCACCAACATAATAGAGATACAGAAACACCGTGGCCCCTTTCTTTGAGATAACTCTGCACTATTGCGAGCTGCAAATGCCACTTCCAGCTTAGCTGTGCAGAAGAAGAACAACAAGAAGAAGAAATATCTCGAAATATGTCCGTCAGGCCCCTTCCCTTGAGATAAATCTGCAAATATCTCGGAAACGAAGAGAGCTATAGCAAAATGATAAGAGACCTTTTTTGTAGAGAATTATGTTTCCTACAATTTATGTTGCATGATATTTTTTGATCAGAAGCGTAGTTTTCGAGATATATCGAGATATTTAAAAGTTCCGAAGCCGCACCAACATAATAGAGATACAGAAACACCGTGGCCCCTTTCTTTCAGATAACTCTGCACAATTGCGAGCTGCAAATGCCACTTCCAGCTTAGCTGTGCAGAAGAAGAACAACAAGAAGAAGAAATATCTCGAAATATGTCCGTCAGGCCCCTTCCCTTGAGATAAATCGGCAAGTATCTCGGAAACGAAGCGAGCTATGGCAAAATGTTAAGAGACCTTTTTTGTAGACAATTATGTTTCCTACAATTTATGTTCTATGATATTTTTTGATCAGATGCGTAGTTCTCGAGATATATCAAGATATTTAAAAGTTCCAAAGCCGCACCAACATAATAGAGATACAGAAACACCGTGGCCCCTCTCTTTGAGATAACTCTGCACTATTGCGAGCTGGAAATGCCACGTCCAGTTTAGCTGTGCAGAAGAAGAACAACAAGAAGAAGAAATATCTCGAAATATGTCCGTCAGGCCCCTTCCCTTGAGATAAATCGGCAAGTATCTCGGAAACAAAGCGAGCTATTGCAAAACGTTAAGAGACCTTTTTTGTAGAGAATTAAGTTTCCTACTTTTTATGTTCTATGATATTTTTTGATCAGATGCGTAGTTCTCGAGATATATCAAGATATTTAAAAGTTCCGAAGCTGCACCAACATAGTAGAGGTGCAGAAACACCGTGGCCTCTTTCTTTGAGATAACTCTGCACTATTGCGAGCTGCAAATGCCACTTCCAGCTTAGCTGTGCAGAAGAGGAACAACAAGAAGAAGAAATACCTCGGAATATGTCCGTCAGGCCCCTTCCCTTGAGATATATCTGCAAATATCTCGGAAACGATGCCAGCTATGGGAAAATGTTAAGAGACCTTTTTTGTAGAGAATTAAGTTTCCTACTTTTTATCTTCTATGATATTTTTTGATCAGATGCGTAGTTCTCGAGATATATCAAGATATTTAAAAGTTCCGAAGCCGCACCAACATAATAGAGATACAGAAACACCGTGGCCCCTTTCTTTGAGATAACTCTGCACTATTGCGAGCTGTAAATGCCACTTCCAGCTTAGCTGTGCAGAAGAAGAACAACAAGAAGAAGAAATATCTCGAAATATGTCCGTCAGGCCCCTTCCCTTGAGATATATCTGCAAATATCTCGGAAACGAAGCGAGCTATGGCAAAATGTTAAGAGACCTTTTTTGTAGAGAATTATGTTTCCTACAATTTATGTTCTATGATATTTTTTGATCAGAAGCGTAGTTTTCGAGATATATCGAGATATTTAAAAGTTCCGAAGCCGCACCAACATAATAGAGATACAGAAACACCGTGGCCCCTTTCTTTCAGATAACTATGCACTATTGCGAGCTGCAAATGCCACTTCCAGCTTAGCTGTGCAGAAGAAGAACAACAAGAAGAAGAAATATCTCGAAATATGTCCGTTAGGCCCCTTACCATGAGATAAATCTGCAAATATCTCGGAAACGAAGCGAGCTATGGCAAAATGTTAAGAGACCTTTCTTGTAGAGAATTATGTTTCCTACTTTTTATGTTCTATGATATTTTTTGATCAGACGCGTAGTTCTCGAGATATATCAAGATATTTAAAAGTTCCGAAGCCGCACCAACATAATAGAGATACAGAAACACCGTGGCCCCTTTCTTTGAGATAACTCTGCACTATTGCGAGCTGCAAATGCCACTTCCAGCTTAGCTGTGCAGAAGAAGAACAACAAGAAGAAGAAATATCTCGAAATATGTCCGTCAGGCCCCTTCCCTTGAGATAAATCTGCAAATATCTCGGAAACGAAGCGAGCTATGGCAAAATGTTAAGAGACCTTATTTGTAGAGAATTAAGTTTCCTACTTTTTATGTTCTATGGTATTTTTTGATCAGATGCGTAGTTCTCGAGATATATCAAGATATTTAAAAGTTCCGAAGCCGCACCAACATAATAAAGATACAGAAACACCGTGGCCCCTCTCTTTGAGATAACTCTGCACTATTGCGAGCTGGAAATGCCACTTCCAGCTTAGCTGTGCAGAGGAAGAACAACAAGAAGAAGAAATATCTCGAAATATGTCCGTCAGGCCCCTTCCCTTGAGATATATCTGCAAATATCTCGGAAACGAAGTGAGCTATGGCAAAATGTTGAGAGACCTTTTTTGTAGAGAATTATGTTTCCTACAATTTATGTTCTATGATATTTTTTGATCAGAAGCGTAGTTTTCGAGATATATCGAGATATTTAAAAGTTCCGAAGCCGCACCAACATAATAGAGATACAGAAACACCGTGGCCCCTTTCTTCGAGATAACTCTGCACTATTGCGAGCTGCAAATGCCACTTCCAGCTTAGCTGTGCAGAAGAAGAACAACAAGAAGAAGAAATATCTCGAAAAATGTCCGTCAGGCCCCTTCCCTTGAGATATATCTGCAAATATCTCGGAAACGAAGCGAGCTATGGCAAAATGTTAAGAGACCTTATTTGTAGAGAATTAAGTTTCCTACTTTTTATGTTCTATGATATTTTTTGATCAGATGCGTAGTTCTCGAGATATATCAAGATATTTAAAAGTTCCGAAGCCGCACCAACATAATAGAGATACAGAAACACCGTGGCCCCTTTCTTTGAGATAACTCTGCACTATTGCGAGCTGTAAATGCCACGTCCAGCTTAGCTGTGCAGATTGAAGAACAACAAGAAGAAGAAATATCTCGAAATATGTCCGTCAGACCCCTTCCCTTGAGATGAATCTGCAAATATCTCGGAAACGAAGCGAGCTATGGCAAAATGTTAAGAGACCTTTTTTGTAGAGAATAATGTTTCCTACAATTTACGTTCTATGATATTTTTTGATCAGAAGCGTAGTTCCCGAGATATATCAAGATATTTAAAAGTTCCGAAGCCGCACCAACATAATAGAGATACAGAAACACCGTGCCCCCTTTCTTTGAGATAACTCTGCACTAGTGCGAGCCGCAAATGCCACTTCCAGCTTAGCTGTGCAGAAGAAGAACAACAAGAAGAAGAAATATCTCGAAATATGTCCGTCAGGCCCCTTCCCTTGAGATAAATATGCAAATATCTCGGAAACGAAGCGAGCTATGGCAAAATGTTAAGAGACCTTTTTTGTAGAGAATTAAGTTTCCTACAATTTATGTTCTATGATATTTTTTGATCAGATGCGTAGTTCTCGAGATATATCGAGATATTTAAAAGTTCCAAAGCCGCACCAACATAATAGAGATACAGAAACACCGTGGCCCCTTTCTTTGAGATAACTCTGCACTATTGCGAGCTGCAAATGCCACTTCCAGCTTAGCTGTGCAGAGGAAGAACAAGAAGAAGAAGAAGTATCTCGAAATATGTCCGTCAGGTCCCTTCCCTTGAGATAAATCGGCAAGTATCTCGGAAACGAAGCGAGCTATGGCAAAATCTTAAGAGACGTTTTTTGTAGAGAATTATGTTTCCTACAATTTATGTTCTATGATATTTTTTGATCAGAAGCGTAGTTTTCGAGATATATCGAGATATTTAAAAGTTCCGAAGCCGCACCAACATAATAGAGATACAGAAACACCGTGGCCCCTTTCTTTGAGATAACTCTGCACTAGTGCGAGCCGCAAATGCCACTTCCAGCTTAGCTGTGCAGAAGAAGAACAACAAGAAGAAGAAATATCTCGAAATATGTCCGTCAGGCCCCTTCCCTTGAGATAAATCGGCAAGTATCTCGGAAACGAAGCGAGCTATGGCAAAATGTTAAGAGACCTTTTTTGTAGACAATTATGTTTCCTACAATTTATGTTCTATGATATTTTTTGATCAGATGCGTAGTTCTCGAGATATATCAAGATATTTAAAAGTTCCGAAGCCGCACCAACATAATAGAGATACAGAAACACCGTGGCCCCTCTCTTTGAGATAACTCTGCACTATTGCGAGCTGGAAATGCCACGTCCAGTTTAGCTGTGCAGAGGAAGAACAACAAGAAGAAGAAATATCTCGAAATATGTCCGTCAGGCCAGTTCCTTTGAGCTGAATCTGCAAATATCTCGGAAACGAAGCGAGCTATGGCAAAATGTTGAGAGACGTTTTTTGTAGAGAATTATGTTTCCTACAATTTATGTTCTATGATATTTTTTGATCAGAAGCGTAGTTTTCGAGATATATCGAGATATTTAAAAGTTCCGAAGCCGCACCAACATAATAGAGATACAGAAACACCGTGGCCCCTTTCTTTGAGATAACTCTGTACTAGTGCGAGCCGCAAATGCCACTTCCAGCTTAGCTGTGCAGAAGAAGAACAACAAGAAGAAGAAATATCTCGAAATATGTCCGTCAGGCCCCTTCCCTTGAGATAAATCTGCAAATATCTCGGAAACGAAGCGAAGTATTGCAAAATGTTAAGAGACCTTTTTTGTAGAGAATTGAGTTTCCTACTTTTTATGCTCTATGATATTTTTTGATCAGATGCGTAGTTCTCGAGATATATCAGGATATTTAAAAGTTAAGAAGCCGCACCAACATAATAGAGATACAGAAACACCGTGGCCCCTCTCTTTGAGATAACTCTGCACTATTGCGAGCTGGAAATGCCACTTCCAGTTTAGCTGTGCAGAAGAAGAACAACAAGAAGAAGAAATATCTCGAAATATGTCCGTTAGGCCCATTCCCTTGAGATAAATCTGCAAATATCTCGGAAACGAAGCGAGCTATGGCAAAATGTTAACAGACTTTTTTGTAGAGAATTAAGTTTCCTACTTTTTATGTTCTATGATATTTTTTGATCAGACGCGTAGTTCTCGAGATATATCGAGATATTTAAAAGTTCCGAAGCAGCACCAACATAATAGAGATACAGAAACACCGTGGCCCCTCTCTTTGAGATAACTCTGCACTATTGCGAGCTGGAAATGCCACTTCCAGTTTAGCTGTGCAGAAGAAGAACAACAAGAAGAAGAAATATCTCGAAATATGTCCGTCAGGCCCCTTCCCTTGAGATAAATCTGCAAATATCTCGGAAACGAAGCGAGCTATTGCAAAATGTTAAGAGACCTTTTTTGTAGAGAATTGAGTTTCCTACTTTTTATGTTCTATGATATTTTTTGATCAGATGCGTAGTTCTCGAGATATATCAAGATATTTAAAAGTTCCGAAGCCGCACCAACATAATAGAGATACAGAAACACCGTGGCCCCTCTCTTTGAGATAACTCTGCACAATTGCGAGCTGCAAATGCCACTTCCAGCTTAGCTGTGCAGAAGAAGAACAACAAGAAGAAGAAATATCTCGAAATATGTCCGTCAGGCCCCTTCCCTTGAGATAAATCTGCAAATATCTCGGAAACGAAGCGAGCTATTGCAAAATGTTAAGAGACCTTTTTTGTAGAGAATTGAGTTTCCTACTTTTTATGTTCTATGATATTTTTTGATCAGATGCGTAGTTCTCGGGATATATCAAGATATTTAAAAGTTAAGAAGCCGCACCAACATAATAGAGATACAGAAACACCGTGGCCCCTTTCTTTGAGATAACTCTGCACTAATGCGAGCTGCAAATGCCACTTCCAGCTTAGCTGTGCAGAAGAAGAACAACAAGAAGAAGAAATATCTCGAAATGTGTCCGTCAGGCCCCTTCCCTTGAGATAAATCTGCAAATATCTCGGAAACGAAGAGAGCTATGGCAAAATGTTAAGAGACCTTTTTTGTAGAGAATTAAGTTTCCTACTTTTTATGTTCTATGATATTTTTTGATCAGATGCGTAGTTCTCGAGATATATCAAGATATTTAAAAGTTCCGAAGCCGCACCAACATAATAGAGATACAGAAACACCGTGGCCCCTTTCTTTGAGATAACTCTGTACTATTGCGAGCTGGAAAT
Organism: Osmia lignaria lignaria; assembly: GCF_051020975.1. NCBI lineage: Eukaryota > Metazoa > Arthropoda > Insecta > Hymenoptera > Megachilidae > Osmia > Osmia lignaria. The sequence continues at coordinate 8,152,509 of NW_027478164.1, forward strand.
GCCACTTCCAGTTTAGCTGTGCAGAAGAAGAACAACAAGAAGAAGAAATATCTCGAAATATGTCCGTTAGGCCCCTTCCCTTGAGATAAATCTGCAAATATCTCGGAAACGAAGCGAGCTATGGCAAAATGTTAAGAGACGTTTTTTGTAGAGAATTATGTTTCCTACAATTTATGTTCTATGATATTTTTTGATCAGAAGCGTAGTTTTCGAGATATATCGAGATATTTAAAAGTTCCGAAGCAGCACCAACATAATAGAGATACAGAAACACCGTGGCCCCTCTCTTTGAGATAACTCTGCACTATTGCGAGCTGGAAATGCCACTTCCAGTTTAGCTGTGCAGAAGAAGAACAACAAGAAGAAGAAATATCTCGAAATATGTCCGTCAGGCCCCTTCCCTTGAGATAAATCTGCAAATATCTCGGAAACGAAGCGAGCTATTGCAAAATGTTAAGAGACCTTTTTTGTAGAGAATTGAGTTTCCTACTTTTTATGTTCTATGATATTTTTTGATCAGATGCGTAGTTCTCGAGATATATCAAGATATTTAAAAGTTAAGAAGCCGCACCAACATAATAGAGATACAGAAACACCGTGGCCCCTTTCTTTGAGATAACTCTGCACTATTGCGAGCTGGAAATGCCACTTCCAGTTTAGCTGTGCAGAAGAAGAACAACAAGAAGAAGAAATATCTCGAAATATGTCCGTTAGGCCCCTTCCCTTGAGATAAATCTGCAAATATCTCGGAAACGAAGCAAGCTATGGCAAAATGTTAAGAGACGTTTTTTGTAGAGAATTATGTTTCCTACAATTTATGTTCTATGATATTTTTTGATCAGAAGCGTAGTTTTCGAGATATATCGAGATATTTAAAAGTTCCGAAGCAGCACCAACATAATAGAGATACAGAAACACCGTGGCCCCTCTCTTTGAGATAACTCTGCACTATTGCGAGCTGGAAATGCCACTTCCAGTTTAGCTGTGCAGAAGAAGAACAACAAGAAGAAGAAATATCTCGAAATATGTCCGTCAGGCCCCTTCCCTTGAGATAAATCTGCAAATATCTCGGAAACGAAGCGAGCTATTGCAAAATGTTAAGAGACCTTTTTTGTAGAGAATTGAGTTTCCTACTTTTTATGTTCTATGATATTTTTTGATCAGATGCGTAGTTCTCGAGATATATCAAGATATTTAAAAGTTAAGAAGCCGCACCAACATAATAGAGATACAGAAACACCGTGGCCCCTTTCTTTGAGATAACTCTGCACTATTGCGAGCTGGAAATGCCACTTCCAGTTTAGCTGTGCAGAAGAAGAACAACAAGAAGAAGAAATATCTCGAAATATGTCCGTTAGGCCCCTTCCCTTGAGATAAATCTGCAAATATCTCGGAAACGAAGCAAGCTATGGCAGAATGTTAAGAGACCTTTTTTGTAGAGAATTAAGTTTCCTACGTTTTATGTTGTATGATATTTTTTGATCAGATGCGTAGTTCTCGAGATATATCAAGATATTTAAAAGTTCCGAAGCCGCACCAACATAATAGAGATACAGAAACACCGTGGCCCCTCTCTTTGAGATAACTCTGCACTATTGCGAGCTGGAAATGCCACTTCCAGTTTAGCTGTGCAGAAGAAGAACAACAAGAAGAAGAAATATCTCGAAATATGTCCGTTAGGCCCCTTCCCTTGAGATAAATCTGCAAATATCTCGGAAACGAAGCAAGCTATGGCAAAATGTTAAGAGACGTTTTTTGTAGAGAATTATGTTTCCTACAATTTATGTTCTATGATATTTTTTGATCAGAAGCGTAGTTTTCGAGATATATCGAGATATTTAAAAGTTCCGAAGCAGCACCAACATAATAGAGATACAGAAACACCGTGGCCCCTCTCTTTGAGATAACTCTGCACTATTGCGAGCTGGAAATGCCACTTCCAGTTTAGCTGTGCAGAAGAAGAACAACAAGAAGAAGAAATATCTCGAAATATGTCCGTCAGGCCCCTTCCCTTGAGATAAATCTGCAAATATCTCGGAAACGAAGCGAGCTATTGCAAAATGTTAAGAGACCTTTTTTGTAGAGAATTGAGTTTCCTACTTTTTATGTTCTATGATATTTTTTGATCAGATGCGTAGTTCTCGAGATATATCAAGATATTTAAAAGTTAAGAAGCCGCACCAACATAATAGAGATACAGAAACACCGTGGCCCCTTTCTTTGAGATAACTCTGCACTATTGCGAGCTGGAAATGCCACTTCCAGTTTAGCTGTGCAGAAGAAGAACAACAAGAAGAAGAAATATCTCGAAATATGTCCGTTAGGCCCCTTCCCTTGAGATAAATCTGCAAATATCTCGGAAACGAAGCAAGCTATGGCAGAATGTTAAGAGACCTTTTTTGTAGAGAATTAAGTTTCCTACGTTTTATGTTGTATGATATTTTTTGATCAGATGCGTAGTTCTCGAGATATATCAAGATATTTAAAAGTTCCGAAGCCGCACCAACATAATAGAGATACAGAAACACCGTGGCCCCTCTCTTTGAGATAACTCTGCACTATTGCGAGCTGGAAATGCCACTTCCAGTTTAGCTGTGCAGAAGAAGATCAACAAGAAGAAGAAATATCTCGAAATATGTCCGTCAGGCCCCTTCCCTTGAGATAAATCAGCAAATATCTCGGAAACGAAGCGAGCTATGGCAAAATGTTAAGAGACGTTTTTTGTAGAGAATTATGTTTCCTACAATTTATGTTCTATGATATTTTTTGATCAGAAGCGTAGTTTTCGAGATATATCGAGATATTTAAAAGTTCCGAAGCCGCACCAACATAATAGGGATACAGAAACACCGTGGCCCCTTTCTTTGAGATAATTCTGCACTAGTGCGAGCCGCAAATGCCACTTCCAGCTTAGCTGTGCAGAAGAAGAACAACAAGAAGAAGAAATATCTCGAAATATGTCCGTCAGGCCCCTTCCCTTGAGATAAATCTGCAAATATCTCGGAAACGAAGCGAGCTATTGCAAAATGTTAAGAGACCTTTTTTGTAGAGAATTGAGTTTCCTACTTTTTATGTTCTATGATATTTTTTGATCAGATGCGTAGTTCTCGAGATATATCAAGATATTTAAAAGTTAAGAAGCCGCACCAACATAATAGAGATACAGAAACACCGTGGCCCCTTTCTTTGAGATAACTCTGCACTATTGCGAGCTGGAAATGCCACTTCCAGTTTAGCTGTGCAGAAGAAGAACAACAAGAAGAAGAAATATCTCGAAATATGTCCGTTAGGCCCCTTCCCTTGAGATAAATCTGCAAATATCTCGGAAACGAAGCAAGCTATGGCAAAATGTTAAGAGACGTTTTTTGTAGAGAATTATGTTTCCTACAATTTATGTTCTATGATATTTTTTGATCAGAAGCGTAGTTTTCGAGATATATCGAGATATTTAAAAGTTCCGAAGCAGCACCAACATAATAGAGATACAGAAACACCGTGGCCCCTCTCTTTGAGATAACTCTGCACTATTGCGAGCTGGAAATGCCACTTCCAGTTTAGCTGTGCAGAAGAAGAACAACAAGAAGAAGAAATATCTCGAAATATGTCCGTCAGGCCCCTTCCCTTGAGATAAATCTGCAAATATCTCGGAAACGAAGCGAGCTATTGCAAAATGTTAAGAGACCTTTTTTGTAGAGAATTGAGTTTCCTACTTTTTATGTTCTATGATATTTTTTGATCAGATGCGTAGTTCTCGAGATATATCAAGATATTTAAAAGTTCCGAAGCCGCACCAACATAATAGAGATACAGAAACACCGTGGCCCCTCTCTTTGAGATAACTCTGCACAATTGCGAGCTGCAAATGCCACTTCCAGCTTAGCTGTGCAGAAGAAGAACAACAAGAAGAAGAAATATCTCGAAATATGTCCGTCAGGCCCCTTCCCTTGAGATAAATCTGCAAATATCTCGGAAACGAAGCGAGCTATTGCAAAATGTTAAGAGACCTTTTTTGTAGAGAATTGAGTTTCCTACTTTTTATGTTCTATGATATTTTTTGATCAGATGCGTAGTTCTCGGGATATATCAAGATATTTAAAAGTTAAGAAGCCGCACCAACATAATAGAGATACAGAAACACCGTGGCCCCTTTCTTTGAGATAACTCTGCACTAATGCGAGCTGCAAATGCCACTTCCAGCTTAGCTGTGCAGAAGAAGAACAACAAGAAGAAGAAATATCTCGAAATGTGTCCGTCAGGCCCCTTCCCTTGAGATAAATCTGCAAATATCTCGGAAACGAAGAGAGCTATGGCAAAATGTTAAGAGACCTTTTTTGTAGAGAATTAAGTTTCCTACTTTTTATGTTCTATGATATTTTTTGATCAGATGCGTAGTTCTCGAGATATATCAAGATATTTAAAAGTTCCGAAGCCGCACCAACATAATAGAGATACAGAAACACCGTGGCCCCTTTCTTTGAGATAACTCTGTACTATTGCGAGCTGGAAATGCCACTTCCAGTTTAGCTGTGCAGAAGAAGAACAACAAGAAGAAGAAATATCTCGAAATATGTCCGTTAGGCCCCTTCCCTTGAGATAAATCTGCAAATATCTCGGAAACGAAGCGAGCTATGGCAAAATGTTAAGAGACGTTTTTTGTAGAGAATTATGTTTCCTACAATTTATGTTCTATGATATTTTTTGATCAGAAGCGTAGTTTTCGAGATATATCGAGATATTTAAAAGTTCCGAAGCAGCACCAACATAATAGAGATACAGAAACACCGTGGCCCCTCTCTTTGAGATAACTCTGCACTATTGCGAGCTGGAAATGCCACTTCCAGTTTAGCTGTGCAGAAGAAGAACAACAAGAAGAAGAAATATCTCGAAATATGTCCGTCAGGCCCCTTCCCTTGAGATAAATCTGCAAATATCTCGGAAACGAAGCGAGCTATTGCAAAATGTTAAGAGACCTTTTTTGTAGAGAATTGAGTTTCCTACTTTTTATGTTCTATGATATTTTTTGATCAGATGCGTAGTTCTCGAGATATATCAAGATATTTAAAAGTTAAGAAGCCGCACCAACATAATAGAGATACAGAAACACCGTGGCCCCTTTCTTTGAGATAACTCTGCACTATTGCGAGCTGGAAATGCCACTTCCAGTTTAGCTGTGCAGAAGAAGAACAACAAGAAGAAGAAATATCTCGAAATATGTCCGTTAGGCCCCTTCCCTTGAGATAAATCTGCAAATATCTCGGAAACGAAGCAAGCTATGGCAAAATGTTAAGAGACGTTTTTTGTAGAGAATTATGTTTCCTACAATTTATGTTCTATGATATTTTTTGATCAGAAGCGTAGTTTTCGAGATATATCGAGATATTTAAAAGTTCCGAAGCAGCACCAACATAATAGAGATACAGAAACACCGTGGCCCCTCTCTTTGAGATAACTCTGCACTATTGCGAGCTGGAAATGCCACTTCCAGTTTAGCTGTGCAGAAGAAGAACAACAAGAAGAAGAAATATCTCGAAATATGTCCGTCAGGCCCCTTCCCTTGAGATAAATCTGCAAATATCTCGGAAACGAAGCGAGCTATTGCAAAATGTTAAGAGACCTTTTTTGTAGAGAATTGAGTTTCCTACTTTTTATGTTCTATGATATTTTTTGATCAGATGCGTAGTTCTCGAGATATATCAAGATATTTAAAAGTTAAGAAGCCGCACCAACATAATAGAGATACAGAAACACCGTGGCCCCTTTCTTTGAGATAACTCTGCACTATTGCGAGCTGGAAATGCCACTTCCAGTTTAGCTGTGCAGAAGAAGAACAACAAGAAGAAGAAATATCTCGAAATATGTCCGTTAGGCCCCTTCCCTTGAGATAAATCTGCAAATATCTCGGAAACGAAGCAAGCTATGGCAAAATGTTAAGAGACGTTTTTTGTAGAGAATTATGTTTCCTACAATTTATGTTCTATGATATTTTTTGATCAGAAGCGTAGTTTTCGAGATATATCGAGATATTTAAAAGTTCCGAAGCAGCACCAACATAATAGAGATACAGAAACACCGTGGCCCCTCTCTTTGAGATAACTCTGCACTATTGCGAGCTGGAAATGCCACTTCCAGTTTAGCTGTGCAGAAGAAGAACAACAAGAAGAAGAAATATCTCGAAATATGTCCGTCAGGCCCCTTCCCTTGAGATAAATCTGCAAATATCTCGGAAACGAAGCGAGCTATTGCAAAATGTTAAGAGACCTTTTTTGTAGAGAATTGAGTTTCCTACTTTTTATGTTCTATGATATTTTTTGATCAGATGCGTAGTTCTCGAGATATATCAAGATATTTAAAAGTTAAGAAGCCGCACCAACATAATAGAGATACAGAAACACCGTGGCCCCTTTCTTTGAGATAACTCTGCACTATTGCGAGCTGGAAATGCCACTTCCAGTTTAGCTGTGCAGAAGAAGAACAACAAGAAGAAGAAATATCTCGAAATATGTCCGTTAGGCCCCTTCCCTTGAGATAAATCTGCAAATATCTCGGAAACGAAGCAAGCTATGGCAGAATGTTAAGAGACCTTTTTTGTAGAGAATTAAGTTTCCTACGTTTTATGTTGTATGATATTTTTTGATCAGATGCGTAGTTCTCGAGATATATCAAGATATTTAAAAGTTCCGAAGCCGCACCAACATAATAGAGATACAGAAACACCGTGGCCCCTCTCTTTGAGATAACTCTGCACTATTGCGAGCTGGAAATGCCACTTCCAGTTTAGCTGTGCAGAAGAAGATCAACAAGAAGAAGAAATATCTCGAAATATGTCCGTCAGGCCCCTTCCCTTGAGATAAATCAGCAAATATCTCGGAAACGAAGCGAGCTATGGCAAAATGTTAAGAGACGTTTTTTGTAGAGAATTATGTTTCCTACAATTTATGTTCTATGATATTTTTTGATCAGAAGCGTAGTTTTCGAGATATATCGAGATATTTAAAAGTTCCGAAGCCGCACCAACATAATAGGGATACAGAAACACCGTGGCCCCTTTCTTTGAGATAATTCTGCACTAGTGCGAGCCGCAAATGCCACTTCCAGCTTAGCTGTGCAGAAGAAGAACAACAAGAAGAAGAAATATCTCGAAATATGTCCGTCAGGCCCCTTCCCTTGAGATAAATCTGCAAATATCTCGGAAACGAAGCGAGCTATTGCAAAATGTTAAGAGACCTTTTTTGTAGAGAATTGAGTTTCCTACTTTTTATGTTCTATGATATTTTTTGATCAGATGCGTAGTTCTCGAGATATATCAAGATATTTAAAAGTTAAGAAGCCGCACCAACATAATAGAGATACAGAAACACCGTGGCCCCTTTCTTTGAGATAACTCTGCACTATTGCGAGCTGGAAATGCCACTTCCAGTTTAGCTGTGCAGAAGAAGAACAACAAGAAGAAGAAATATCTCGAAATATGTCCGTTAGGCCCCTTCCCTTGAGATAAATCTGCAAATATCTCGGAAACGAAGCAAGCTATGGCAAAATGTTAAGAGACGTTTTTTGTAGAGAATTATGTTTCCTACAATTTATGTTCTATGATATTTTTTGATCAGAAGCGTAGTTTTCGAGATATATCGAGATATTTAAAAGTTCCGAAGCAGCACCAACATAATAGAGATACAGAAACACCGTGGCCCCTCTCTTTGAGATAACTCTGCACTATTGCGAGCTGGAAATGCCACTTCCAGTTTAGCTGTGCAGAAGAAGAACAACAAGAAGAAGAAATATCTCGAAATATGTCCGTCAGGCCCCTTCCCTTGAGATAAATCTGCAAATATCTCGGAAACGAAGCGAGCTATTGCAAAATGTTAAGAGACCTTTTTTGTAGAGAATTGAGTTTCCTACTTTTTATGTTCTATGATATTTTTTGATCAGATGCGTAGTTCTCGAGATATATCAAGATATTTAAAAGTTAAGAAGCCGCACCAACATAATAGAGATACAGAAACACCGTGGCCCCTTTCTTTGAGATAACTCTGCACTATTGCGAGCTGGAAATGCCACTTCCAGTTTAGCTGTGCAGAAGAAGAACAACAAGAAGAAGAAATATCTCGAAATATGTCCGTTAGGCCCCTTCCCTTGAGATAAATCTGCAAATATCTCGGAAACGAAGCAAGCTATGGCAGAATGTTAAGAGACCTTTTTTGTAGAGAATTAAGTTTCCTACGTTTTATGTTGTATGATATTTTTTGATCAGATGCGTAGTTCTCGAGATATATCAAGATATTTAAAAGTTCCGAAGCCGCACCAACATAATAGAGATACAGAAACACCGTGGCCCCTCTCTTTGAGATAACTCTGCACTATTGCGAGCTGGAAATGCCACTTCCAGTTTAGCTGTGCAGAAGAAGATCAACAAGAAGAAGAAATATCTCGAAATATGTCCGTCAGGCCCCTTCCCTTGAGATAAATCAGCAAATATCTCGGAAACGAAGCGAGCTATGGCAAAATGTTAAGAGACGTTTTTTGTAGAGAATTATGTTTCCTACAATTTATGTTCTATGATATTTTTTGATCAGAAGCGTAGTTTTCGAGATATATCGAGATATTTAAAAGTTCCGAAGCCGCACCAACATAATAGGGATACAGAAACACCGTGGCCCCTTTCTTTGAGATAATTCTGCACTAGTGCGAGCCGCAAATGCCACTTCCAGCTTAGCTGTGCAGAAGAAGAACAACAAGAAGAAGAAATGTCTCGAAATATGTCCGTAAGGCCCCTTCCCTTGAGATAAATCTGCAAATATCTCGGAAACGAAGCGAGCTATGGCAAAATGTTGAGAGACCTTTTTTGTAGAGAATTAAGTTTCCTACTTTTTATGTTCTATGATATTTTTTGATCAGATGCGTAGTTCTCGAGATATATCAAGATATTTAAAAGTTCCGAAGCCGCACCAACATAATAGAGATACAGAAACACCGTGGCCCCTCTCTTTGAGATAACTCTGCACTATTGCGAGCTGGAAATGCCACTTCCAGTTTAGCTGTGCAGAAGAAGAACAACAAGAAGAAGAAATATCTCGAAATATGTCCGTCAGGCCCCTTCCCTTGAGATAAATCTGCAAATATCTCGGAAACGAAGCGAGCTATGGCAAAATGTTAAGAGACCTTTTTTGTAGAGAATTATGTTTCCTACAATTTATGTTCTAGGATATTTTTTGATCAGAAGCGTAGTTTTCGAGATATATCGAGATATTTAAAAGTTCCGAAGCCGCACCAACATAATAGAGATACAGAAACACCGTGGCCCCTTTCTCTGAGATAACTCTGCACTAGTGCGAGCCGCAAATGCCACTTCCAGCTTAGCTGTGCAGAAGAAGAACAACAAGAAGAAGAAATATCTCGAAATATGTCCGTCAGGCCCCTTCCCTTGAGATAAATCTGCAAATATCTCGGAAACGAAGCGAGCTATGGTAAAATGTTAAGAGACCTTTTTTGTAGAGAATTAAGTTTCCTACTTTTTATGTTCTATGATATTTTTTGATCAGAAGCGTAGTTTTCGAGATATATCGAGATATTTAAAAGTTCCGAAGCCGCACCAACATAATAGGGATACAGAAACACCGTGGCCCCTTTCTTTGAGATAACTCTGCAGTATTGCGAGCTGTAAATGCCACTTCCAGCTTAGCTGTGCAGAAGAAGAACAACAAGAAGAAGAAATATCTCGAAATATGTCCGTCAGGCCCCTTCCCTTGAGATAAATCTGCAAATATCTCGAAAACGAAGAGAGCTATGGCAAAATGTTAAGAGACCTTTTTTGTAGAGAATTAAGTTTCCTACTTTTTATGTTCTATGATATTTTTTGATCTGATGCGTAGTTCTCGAGATATATCAAGATATTTAAAAGTTCCGAAGCCGCACCAACATAATAGAGATACAGAAACACCGTGGCCCCTTTCGTTGAGATAACTCTGCACTAGTGCGAGCCGCAAATGCCACTTCCAGCTTAGCTGTGCAGAAGAAGAACAACAAGAAGAAGAAATATCTCGAAATATGTCCGTCAGGCCCCTTCCCTTGAGATAAATCTGCAAATATCTCGGAAACGAAGCGAGCTATGGCAAAATGTTAAGAGACGTTTTTTGTAGAGAATTATGTTTCCTACAATTTATGTTCTACGATATTTTTTGATCAGAAGCGTAGTTTTCGAGATATATCGAGATATTTAAAAGTTCCGAAGCCGCACCAACATAATAGGGATACAGAAACACCGTGGCCCCTTTCTTTGAGATAACTCTGTACTAGTGCGAGCCGCAAATGCCACTTCCAGCTTAGCTGTGCAGAAGAAGAACAACAAGAAGAAGAAATATCTCGAAATATGTCCGTCAGGCCCCTTCCCTTGAGATAAATCTGCAAATATCTCGGAAACGAAGCGAGCTATTGCAAAATGTTAAGAGACCTTTTTTGTAGAGAATTGAGTTTCCTACTTTTTATGTTCTATGATATTTTTTGATCAGACTCGTAGTTTTCGAGATATATCGAGATATTTAAAAGTTCCGAAGCCGCACCAACATAATAGAGATACAGAAACACCGTGGCCCCTTTCTTTGAGATAACTCTGCACTAGTGCGAGCCGCAAATGCCACTTCCAGCTTAGCTGTGCAGAAGAAGAACAACAAGAAGAAGAAATATCTCGAAATATGTCCGTCAGGCCCCCTCCCTTGAGATAAATCTGCAAATATCTCGGAAACGAAGCGAGCTATTGCAAAATGTTAAGAGAACTTTTTTGTAGAGAATTGAGTTTCCTACTTTTTATGTTCTATGATATTTTTTGATCAGACGCGTAGTTCTCGAGATATATCAAGATATTTAAAAGTTCCGAAGCCGCACCAACATAATAGAGATACAGAAACACCGTGGCCCCTTTCTTTGAGATAACTCTGCACTATTGCGAGCTGCAAATGCCACTTCCAGCTTAGCTGTGCAGAAGAAGAACAACAAGAAGAAGAAATATATCGAAATATGTCCGTCAGGCCCCTTCCCTTGAGATAAATCTGCAAATATCTCGGAAACGAAGAGAGCTATGGCAAAATGATAAGAGACCTTTTTTGTAGAGAATTAAGTTGCCTACTTTTTATGTTCTATGATATTTTTTGATCAGATGCGTAGTTCTCGAGATATATCAAGATATTTAAAAGTTCCGAAGCCGCACCAACATAATAGAGATTCAGAAACACCGTGGCCCCTTTCTTTGAGATAACTCTGCACTATTGCGAGCTGCAAATGCCACTTCCAGCTTAGCTGTGCAGAGGAAGAACAACAAGAAGAAGAAATATCTCGAAATATGTCCGTCAGGCCAGTTCCTTTGAGCTGAATCTGCAAATATCTCGGAAACGAAGCGAGCTATGGCAAAATGTTGAGAGACGTTTTTTGTAGAGAATTATGTTTCCTACAATTCATGTTCTATGATATTTTTTGATCAGAAGCGTAGTTTTCGAGATATATCGAGATATTTAAAAGTTCCGAAGCCGCACCAACATAATAGAGATACAGAAACACCGTGGCCCCTTTCTTTGAGATAACTCTGTACTAGTGCGAGCCGCAAATGCCGCTTCCAGCTTAGCTGTGCAGAAGAAGAACAACAAGAAGAAGAAATATCTCGAAATATGTCCGTCAGGCCCCTTCCCTTGAGATAAATCTGCAAATATCTCGGAAACGAAGAGAGCTATAGCAAAATGATAAGAGACCTTTTTTGTAGAGAATTATGTTTCCTACAATTTATGTTCCATGATATTTTTTGATCAGAAGCGTAGTTTTCGAGATATATCGAGATATTTAAAAGTTCCGAAGCCGCACCAACATAATAGAGATACAGAAACACCGTGGCCCCTTTCTTTGAGATAACTCTGTACTAGTGCGAGCCGCAAATGCCACTTCCAGCTTAGCTGTGCAGAAGAAGAACAACAAGAAGAAGAAATATCTCGAAATATGTCCGTCAGGCCCCTTCCCTTGAGATAAATCTGCAAATATCTCGGAAACGAAGCGAAGTATTGCAAAATGTTAAGAGACCTTTTTTGTAGAGAATTGAGTTTCCTACTTTTTATGTTCTATGATATTTTTTGATCAGATGCGTAGTTCTCGAGATATATCAGGATATTTAAAAGTTAAGAAGCCGCACCAACATAATAGAGATACAGAAACACCGTGGCCCCTCTCTTTGAGATAACTCTGCACTATTGCGAGCTGGAAATGCCACTTCCAGTTTAGCTGTGCAGAAGAAGAACAACAAGGAGAAGAAATATCTCGAAATATGTCCGTTAGGCCCATTCCCTTGAGATAAATCTGCAAATATCTCGGAAACGAAGCGAGCTATGGCAAAATGTTAACAGACTTTTTTGTAGAGAATTAAGTTTCCTACTTTTTATGTTCTATGATATTTTTTGATCAGACGCGTAGTTCTCGAGATATATCAAGATATTTAAAAGTTCCGAAGCCGCACCAACATAATAGAGATACAAAAACACCGTGGCCCCTTTCTTTGAGATAACTCTGCACTATTGCGAGCTGCAAATGCCACTTCCAGCTTAGCTGTGCAGAAGAAGAACAACAAGAAGAAGAAATATCTCGAAATATGTCCGTCAGGCCCCTTCCCTTGAGATAAATCTGCAAATATCTCGGAAACGAAGAGAGCTATAGCAAAATGATAAGAGACCTTTTTTGTAGAGAATTATGTTTCCTACAATTTATGTTCCATGATATTTTTTGATCAGAAGCGTAGTTTTCGAGATATATCGAGATATTTAAAAGTTCCGAAGCCGCACCAACATAATAGAGATACAGAAACACCGTGGCCCCTTTCTTTCAGATAACTCTGCACAATTGCGAGCTGCAAATGCCACTTCCAGCTTAGCTGTGCAGAAGAAGAACAACAAGAAGAAGAAATATCTCGAAATATGTCCGTCAGGCCCCTTCCCTTGAGATAAATCGGCAAGTATCTCGGAAACGAAGCGAGCTATGGCAAAATGTTAAGAGACCTTTTTTGTAGACAATTATGTTTCCTACAATTTATGTTCTATGATATTTTTTGGTCAGATGCGTAGTTCTCGAGATATATCAAGATATTTAAAAGTTCCGAAGCCGCACCAACATAATAGAGATACAGAAACACCGTGGCCCCTCTCTTTGAGATAACTCTGCACTATTGCGAGCTGGAAATGCCACGTCCAGTTTAGCTGTGCGGAAGAAGAACAACAAGAAGAAGAAATATCTCGAAATATGTCCGTCAGGCCCCTTCCCTTGAGATAAATCGGCAAGTATCTCGGAAACAAAGCGAGCTATTGCAAAACGTTAAGAGACCTTTTTTGTAGAGAATTAAGTTTCCTACTTTTTATGTTCTATGATATTTTTTGATCAGATGCGTAGTTCTCGAGATATATCAAGATATTTAAAAGTTCCGAAGCCGCACCAACATAATAGAGATACAGAAACACCGTGGCCCCTCTCTTTGAGATAACTCTGCACTATTGCGAGCTGGAAATGCCACTTCCAGCTTAGCTGTGCAGAAGAAGAACAACAAGAAGAAGAAATATCTCGAAATATGTCCGTCAGGCCCCTTCCCTTGAGATAAATCTGCAAATATCTCGGAAACGAAGCGAAGTATTGCAAAATGTTAAGAGACCTTTTTTGTAGAGAATTGAGTTTCCTACTTTTTATGTTCTATGATATTTTTTGATCAGATGCGTAGTTCTCGAGATATATCAGGATATTTAAAAGTTAAGAAGCCGCACCAACATAATAGAGATACAGAAACACCGTGGCCCCTCTCTTTGAGATAACTCTGCACTATTGCGAGCTGGAAATGCCACTTCCAGTTTAGCTGTGCAGAAGAAGAACAACAAGGAGAAGAAATATCTCGAAATATGTCCGTTAGGCCCATTCCCTTGAGATAAATCTGCAAATATCTCGGAAACGAAGCGAGCTATGGCAAAATGTTAACAGACTTTTTTGTAGAGAATTAAGTTTCCTACTTTTTATGTTCTATGATATTTTTTGATCAGACGCGTAGTTCTCGAGATATATCAAGATATTTAAAAGTTCCGAAGCCGCACCAACATAATAGAGATACAAAAACACCGTGGCCCCTTTCTTTGAGATAACTCTGCACTATTGCGAGCTGCAAATGCCACTTCCAGCTTAGCTGTGCAGAAGAAGAACAACAAGAAGAAGAAATATCTCGAAATATGTCCGTCAGGCCCCTTCCCTTGAGATAAATCTGCAAATATCTCGGAAACGAAGAGAGCTATAGCAAAATGATAAGAGACCTTTTTTGTAGAGAATTATGTTTCCTACAATTTATGTTCCATGATATTTTTTGATCAGAAGCGTAGTTTTCGAGATATATCGAGATATTTAAAAGTTCCGAAGCCGCACCAACATAATAGAGATACAGAAACACCGTGGCCCCTTTCTTTCAGATAACTCTGCACAATTGCGAGCTGCAAATGCCACTTCCAGCTTAGCTGTGCAGAAGAAGAACAACAAGAAGAAGAAATATCTCGAAATATGTCCGTCAGGCCCCTTCCCTTGAGATAAATCGGCAAGTATCTCGGAAACGAAGCGAGCTATGGCAAAATGTTAAGAGACCTTTTTTGTAGACAATTATGTTTCCTACAATTTATGTTGTATGATATTTTTTGGTCAGATGCGTAGTTCTCGAGATATATCAAGATATTTAAAAGTTCCGAAGCCGCACCAACATAATAGAGATACAGAAACACCGTGGCCCCTCTCTTTGAGATAACTCTGCACTATTGCGAGCTGGAAATGCCACGTCCAGTTTAGCTGTGCGGAAGAAGAACAACAAGAAGAAGAAATATCTCGAAATATGTCCGTCAGGCCCCTTCCCTTGAGATAAATCGGCAAGTATCTCGGAAACAAAGCGAGCTATTGCAAAACGTTAAGAGACCTTTTTTGTAGAGAATTAAGTTTCCTACTTTTTATGTTCTATGATATTTTTTGATCAGATGCGTAGTTCTCGAGATATATCAAGATATTTAAAAGTTCCGAAGCTGCACCAACATAGTAGAGGTGCAGAAACACCGTGGCCTCTTTCTTTGAGATAACTCTGCACTATTGCGAGCTGCAAATGCCACTTCCAGCTTAGCTGTGCAGAAGAGGAACAACAAGAAGAAGAAATACCTCGGAATATGTCCGTCAGGCCCCTTCCCTTGAGATATATCTGCAAATATCTCGGAAACGATGCCAGCTATGGGAAAATGTTAAGAGACCTTTTTTGTAGAGAATTAAGTTTCCTACTTTTTATCTTCTATGATATTTTTTGATCAGATGCGTAGTTCTCGAGATATATCAAGATATTTAAAAGTTCCGAAGCCGCACCAACATAATAGAGATACAGAAACACCGTGGCCCCTTTCTTTGAGATAACTCTGCACTATTGCGAGCTGTAAATGCCACTTCCAGCTTAGCTGTGCAGAAGAAGAACAACAAGAAGAAGAAATATCTCGAAATATGTCCGTCAGGCCCCTTCCCTTGAGATATATCTGCAAATATCTCGGAAACGAAGCGAGCTATGGCAAAATGTTAAGAGACCTTTTTTGTAGAGAATTATGTTTCCTACAATTTATGTTCTATGATATTTTTTGATCAGAAGCGTAGTTTTCGAGATATATCGAGATATTTAAAAGTTCCGAAGCCGCACCAACATAATAGAGATACAGAAACACCGTGGCCCCTTTCTTTCAGATAACTGTGCACTATTGCGAGCTGCAAATGCCACTTCCAGCTTAGCTGTGCAGAAGAAGAACAACAAGAAGAAGAAATATCTCGAAATATGTCCGTTAGGCCCCTTACCATGAGATAAATCTGCAAATATCTCGGAAACGAAGCGAGCTATGGCAAAATGTTAAGAGACCTTTCTTGTAGAGAATTATGTTTCCTACTTTTTATGTTCTATGATATTTTTTGATCAGACGCGTAGTTCTCGAGATATATCAAGATATTTAAAAGTTCCGAAGCCGCACCAACATAATAGAGATACAGAAACACCGTGGCCCCTTTCTTTGAGATAACTCTGCACTATTGCGAGCTGCAAATGCCACTTCCAGCTTAGCTGTGCAGAAGAAGAACAACAAGAAGAAGAAATATCTCGAAATATGTCCGTCAGGCCCCTTCCCTTGAGATAAATCTGCAAATATCTCGGAAACGAAGAGAGCTATAGCAAAATGATAAGAGACCTTTTTTGTAGAGAATTATGTTTCCTACAATTTATGTTGCATGATATTTTTTGATCAGAAGCGTAGTTTTCGAGATATATCGAGATATTTAAAAGTTCCGAAGCCGCACCAACATAATAGAGATACAGAAACACCGTGGCCCCTTTCTTTCAGATAACTCTGCACAATTGCGAGCTGCAAATGCCACTTCCAGCTTAGCTGTGCAGAAGAAGAACAACAAGAAGAAGAAATATCTCGAAATATGTCCGTCAGGCCCCTTCCCTTGAGATAAATCGGCAAGTATCTCGGAAACGAAGCGAGCTATGGCAAAATGTTAAGAGACCTTTTTTGTAGACAATTATGTTTCCTACAATTTATGTTCTATGATATTTTTTGATCAGATGCGTAGTTCTCGAGATATATCAAGATATTTAAAAGTTCCGAAGCCGCACCAACATAATAGAGATACAGAAACACCGTGGCCCCTCTCTTTGAGATAACTCTGCACTATTGCGAGCTGGAAATGCCACGTCCAGTTTAGCTGTGCAGAAGAAGAACAACAAGAAGAAGAAATATCTCGAAATATGTCCGTCAGGCCCCTTCCCTTGAGATAAATCGGCAAGTATCTCGGAAACAAAGCGAGCTATTGCAAAACGTTAAGAGACCTTTTTTGTAGAGAATTAAGTTTCCTACTTTTTATGTTCTATGATATTTTTTGATCAGATGCGTAGTTCTCGAGATATATCAAGATATTTAAAAGTTCCGAAGCTGCACCAACATAGTAGAGGTGCAGAAACACCGTGGCCTCTTTCTTTGAGATAACTCTGCACTATTGCGAGCTGCAAATGCCACTTCCAGCTTAGCTGTGCAGAAGAGGAACAACAAGAAGAAGAAATACCTCGGAATATGTCCGTCAGGCCCCTTCCCTTGAGATATATCTGCAAATATCTCGGAAACGATGCCAGCTATGGGAAAATGTTAAGAGACCTTTTTTGTAGAGAATTAAGTTTCCTACTTTTTATCTTCTATGATATTTTTTGATCAGATGCGTAGTTCTCGAGATATATCAAGATATTTAAAAGTTCCGAAGCCGCACCAACATAATAGAGATACAGAAACACCGTGGCCCCTTTCTTTGAGATAACTCTGCACTATTGCGAGCTGTAAATGCCACTTCCAGCTTAGCTGTGCAGAAGAAGAACAACAAGAAGAAGAAATATCTCGAAATATGTCCGTCAGGCCCCTTCCCTTGAGATATATCTGCAAATATCTCGGAAACGAAGCGAGCTATGGCAAAATGTTAAGAGACCTTTTTTGTAGAGAATTATGTTTCCTACAATTTATGTTCTATGATATTTTTTGATCAGAAGCGTAGTTTTCGAGATATATCGAGATATTTAAAAGTTCCGAAGCCGCACCAACATAATAGAGATACAGAAACACCGTGGCCCCTTTCTTTCAGATAACTATGCACTATTGCGAGCTGCAAATGCCACTTCCAGCTTAGCTGTGCAGAAGAAGAACAACAAGAAGAAGAAATATCTCGAAATATGTCCGTTAGGCCCCTTACCATGAGATAAATCTGCAAATATCTCGGAAACGAAGCGAGCTATGGCAAAATGTTGAGAGACCTTTCTTGTAGAGAATTATGTTTCCTACTTTTTATGTTCTATGATATTTTTTGATCAGACGCGTAGTTCTCGAGATATATCAAGATATTTAAAAGTTCCGAAGCCGCACCAACATAATAGAGATACAGAAACACCGTGGCCCCTTTCTTTGAGATAACTCTGCACTATTGCGAGCTGCAAATGCCACTTCCAGCTTAGCTGTGCAGAAGAAGAACAACAAGAAGAAGAAATATCTCGAAATATGTCCGTCAGGCCCCTTCCCTTGAGATAAATCTGCAAATATCTCGGAAACGAAGAGAGCTATAGCAAAATGATAAGAGACCTTTTTTGTAGAGAATTATGTTTCCTACAATTTATGTTGCATGATATTTTTTGATCAGAAGCGTAGTTTTCGAGATATATCGAGATATTTAAAAGTTCCGAAGCCGCACCAACATAATAGAGATACAGAAACACCGTGGCCCCTTTCTTTCAGATAACTCTGCACAATTGCGAGCTGCAAATGCCACTTCCAGCTTAGCTGTGCAGAAGAAGAACAACAAGAAGAAGAAATATCTCGAAATATGTCCGTCAGGCCCCTTCCCTTGAGATAAATCGGCAAGTATCTCGGAAACGAAGCGAGCTATGGCAAAATGTTAAGAGACCTTTTTTGTAGACAATTATGTTTCCTACAATTTATGTTCTATGATATTTTTTGGTCAGATGCGTAGTTCTCGAGATATATCAAGATATTTAAAAGTTCCGAAGCCGCACCAACATAATAGAGATACAGAAACACCGTGGCCCCTCTCTTTGAGATAACTCTGCACTATTGCGAGCTGGAAATGCCACGTCCAGTTTAGCTGTGCGGAAGAAGAACAACAAGAAGAAGAAATATCTCGAAATATGTCCGTCAGGCCCCTTCCCTTGAGATAAATCGGCAAGTATCTCGGAAACAAAGCGAGCTATTGCAAAACGTTAAGAGACCTTTTTTGTAGAGAATTAAGTTTCCTACTTTTTATGTTCTATGATATTTTTTGATCAGATGCGTAGTTCTCGAGATATATCAAGATATTTAAAAGTTCCGAAGCTGCACCAACATAGTAGAGGTGCAGAAACACCGTGGCCTCTTTCTTTGAGATAACTCTGCACTATTGCGAGCTGCAAATGCCACTTCCAGCTTAGCTGTGCAGAAGAGGAACAACAAGAAGAAGAAATACCTCGGAATATGTCCGTCAGGCCCCTTCCCTTGAGATATATCTGCAAATATCTCGGAAACGATGCCAGCTATGGGAAAATGTTAAGAGACCTTTTTTGTAGAGAATTAAGTTTCCTACTTTTTATCTTCTATGATATTTTTTGATCAGATGCGTAGTTCTCGAGATATATCAAGATATTTAAAAGTTCCGAAGCCGCACCAACATAATAGAGATACAGAAACACCGTGGCCCCTTTCTTTGAGATAACTCTGCACTATTGCGAGCTGTAAATGCCACTTCCAGCTTAGCTGTGCAGAAGAAGAACAACAAGAAGAAGAAATATCTCGAAATATGTCCGTCAGGCCCCTTCCCTTGAGATATATCTGCAAATATCTCGGAAACGAAGCGAGCTATGGCAAAATGTTAAGAGACCTTTTTTGTAGAGAATTATGTTTCCTACAATTTATGTTCTATGATATTTTTTGATCAGAAGCGTAGTTTTCGAGATATATCGAGATATTTAAAAGTTCCGAAGCCGCACCAACATAATAGAGATACAGAAACACCGTGGCCCCTTTCTTTCAGATAACTATGCACTATTGCGAGCTGCAAATGCCACTTCCAGCTTAGCTGTGCAGAAGAAGAACAACAAGAAGAAGAAATATCTCGAAATATGTCCGTTAGGCCCCTTACCATGAGATAAATCTGCAAATATCTCGGAAACGAAGCGAGCTATGGCAAAATGTTAAGAGACCTTTCTTGTAGAGAATTATGTTTCCTACTTTTTATGTTCTATGATATTTTTTGATCAGACGCGTAGTTCTCGAGATATATCAAGATATTTAAAAGTTCCGAAGCCGCACCAACATAATAGAGATACAGAAACACCGTGGCCCCTTTCTTTGAGATAACTCTGCACTATTGCGAGCTGCAAATGCCACTTCCAGCTTAGCTGTGCAGAAGAAGAACAACAAGAAGAAGAAATATCTCGAAATATGTCCGTCAGGCCCCTTCCCTTGAGATAAATCTGCAAATATCTCGGAAACGAAGCGAGCTATGGCAAAATGTTAAGAGACCTTATTTGTAGAGAATTAAGTTTCCTACTTTTTATGTTCTATGGTATTTTTTGATCAGATGCGTAGTTCTCGAGATATATCAAGATATTTAAAAGTTCCGAAGCCGCACCAACATAATAAAGATACAGAAACACCGTGGCCCCTCTCTTTGAGATAACTCTGCACTATTGCGAGCTGGAAATGCCACTTCCAGCTTAGCTGTGCAGAGGAAGAACAACAAGAAGAAGAAATATCTCGAAATATGTCCGTCAGGCCCCTTCCCTTGAGATAAATCGGCAAGTATCTCGGAAACGAAGCGAGCTATGGCAAAATCTTAAGAGACGTTTTTTGTAGAGAATTATGTTTCCTACAATTTATGTTCTATGATATTTTTTGATCAGAAGCGTAGTTTTCGAGATATATCGAGATATTTAAAAGTTCCGAAGCCGCACCAACATAATAGAGATACAGAAACACCGTGGCCCCTCTCTTTGAGATAACTCTGCACTATTGCGAGCTGGAAATGCCACTTCCAGTTTAGCTGTGCAGAAGAAGAACAACAAGAAGAAGAAATATCTCGAAATATGTCCGTTAGGCCCATTCCCTTGAGATAAATCTGCAAATATCTCGGAAACGAAGCGAGCTATGGCAAAATGTTAACAGACTTTTTTGTAGAGAATTAAGTTTCCTACTTTTTATGTTCTATGATATTTTTTGATCAGACGCGTAGTTCTCGAGATATATCAAGATATTTAAAAGTTCCGAAGCCGCACCAACATAATAGAGATACAAAAACACCGTGGCCCCTTTCTTTGAGATAACTCTGCACTATTGCGAGCTGCAAATGCCACTTCCAGCTTAGCTGTGCAGAAGAAGAACAACAAGAAGAAGAAATATCTCGAAATATGTCCGTCAGGCCCCTTCCCTTGAGATAAATCTGCAAATATCTCGGAAACGAAGAGAGCTATAGCAAAATGATAAGAGACCTTTTTTGTAGAGAATTACGTTTCCTACAATTTATGTTCCATGATATTTTTTGATCAGAAGCGTAGTTTTCGAGATATATCGAGATATTTAAAAGTTCCGAAGCCGCACCAACATAATAGAGATACAGAAACACCGTGGCCCCTTTCTTTCAGATAACTCTGCACAATTGCGAGCTGCAAATGCCACTTCCAGCTTAGCTGTGCAGAAGAAGAACAACAAGAAGAAGAAATATCTCGAAATATGTCCGTCAGGCCCCTTCCCTTGAGATAAATCGGCAAGTATCTCGGAAACGAAGCGAGCTATGGCAAAATGTTAAGAGACCTTTTTTGTAGACAATTATGTTTCCTACAATTTATGTTCTATGATATTTTTTGATCAGATGCGTAGTTCTCGAGATATATCAAGATATTTAAAAGTTCCGAAGCCGCACCAACATAATAGAGATACAGAAACACCGTGGCCCCTCTCTTTGAGATAACTCTGCACTATTGCGAGCTGGAAATGCCACGTCCAGTTTAGCTGTGCAGAAGAAGAACAACAAGAAGAAGAAATATCTCGAAATATGTCCGTCAGGCCCCTTCCCTTGAGATAAATCGGCAAGTATCTCGGAAACAAAGCGAGCTATTGCAAAACGTTAAGAGACCTTTTTTGTAGAGAATTAAGTTTCCTACTTTTTATGTTCTATGATATTTTTTGATCAGATGCGTAGTTCTCGAGATATATCAAGATATTTAAAAGTTCCGAAGCTGCACCAACATAGTAGAGGTGCAGAAACACCGTGGCCTCTTTCTTTGAGATAACTCTGCACTATTGCGAGCTGCAAATGCCACTTCCAGCTTAGCTGTGCAGAAGAGGAACAACAAGAAGAAGAAATATCTCGGAACATGTCCGTCAGGCCCCTTCCCTTGAGATAAATCTGCAAATATCTCGGAAACGAAGAGAGCTATGGCAAAATGATAAGAGACCTTTTTTGTAGAGAATTAAGTTGCCTACTTTTTATGTTCTATGATATTTTTTGATCAGATGCGTAGTTCTCGAGATATATCAAGATATTTAAAAGTTCCGAAGCCGCACCAACATAATAGAGATTCAGAAACACCGTGGCCCCTTTCTTTGAGATAACTCTGCACTATTGCGAGCTGCAAATGCCACTTCCAGCTTAGCTGTGCAGAGGAAGAACAACAAGAAGAAGAAATATCTCGAAATATGTCCGTCAGGCCAGTTCCTTTGAGCTGAATCTGCAAATATCTCGGAAACGAAGCGAGCTATGGCAAAATGTTGAGAGACGTTTTTTGTAGAGAATTATGTTTCCTACAATTTATGTTCTATGATATTTTTTGATCAGAAGCGTAGTTCTCGAGATATATCAAGATATTTAAAAGTTCCGAAGCTGCACCAACATAATAGAGGTACAGAAACACCGTGGCCTCTTTCTTTGAGATAACTCTGCACTATTGCGAGCTGCAAATGCCACTTCCAGCTAAGCTGTGCAGAAGAAGAACAACAAGAAGAAGAAATATCTCGAAATATGTCCGTCAGGCCCCTACCCTTGAGATAAATCTGCAAATATCTCGGAAACGAAGCGAGCTATGGCAAAATGTTAAGAGACCGTTTTTGTAGAGAATTAAGTTTCCTACTTTTTATGTTCTATGATATTTTTTGATCAGACGCGTAGTTCTCGAGATATATCAAGATATTTAAAAGTTCCGAAGCCGCACCAACATAATAGAGATACAGAAACACCGTGGCCCCTTTCTTTGAGATAACTCTGCACTATTGCGAGCTGGAAATGCCACTTCCAGCTAAGCTGTGCAGAAGAAGAACAACAAGAAGAAGAAATATCTCGAAATATGTCCGTCAGGCCCCTTCCCTTGAGATAAATCTGCAAATATCTCGGAAACGAAGCGAGCTATGGCAAAATGTTAAGAGACCTTTTTTGTAGAGAATTAAGTTTCCTACTTTTCATGTTCTATGATATTTTTTGATCAGATGCGTAGTTCTCGAGATATATCAAGATATTTAAAAGTTCCGAAGCCGCACCAACATAATAGAGATACAGAAACACCGTGGCCCCTTTCTTTGGGATAACTCTGCACTATTGCGAGCTGTAAATGCCACTTCCAGCTTAGCTGTGCAGAAGAAGAACAACAAGAAGAAGAAATATCTCGAAATATGTCCGTCAGGCCCCTTCCCTTGAGATATATCTGCAAATATCTCGGAAACGAAGTGAGCTATGGCAAAATGTTGAGAGACCTTTTTTGTAGAGAATTATGTTTCCTACAATTTATGTTCTATGATATTTTTTGATCAGAAGCGTAGTTTTCGAGATATATCGAGATATTTAAAAGTTCCGAAGCCGCACCAACATAATAGAGATACAGAAACACCGTGGCCCCTTTCTTCGAGATAACTCTGCACTATTGCGAGCTGCAAATGCCACTTCCAGCTTAGCTGTGCAGAAGAAGAACAACAAGAAGAAGAAATATCTCGAAAAATGTCCGTCAGGCCCCTTCCCTTGAGATATATCTGCAAATATCTCGGAAACGAAGCGAGCTATGGCAAAATGTTAAGAGACCTTATTTGTAGAGAATTAAGTTTCCTACTTTTTATGTTCTATGATATTTTTTGATCAGATGCGTAGTTCTCGAGATATATCAAGATATTTAAAAGTTCCGAAGCCGCACCAACATAATAGAGATACAGAAACACCGTGGCCCCTTTCTTTGAGATAACTCTGCACTATTGCGAGCTGTAAATGCCACGTCCAGCTTAGCTGTGCAGATTGAAGAACAACAAGAAGAAGAAATATCTCGAAATATGTCCGTCAGACCCCTTCCCTTGAGATGAATCTGCAAATATCTCGGAAACGAAGCGAGCTATGGCAAAATGTTAAGAGACCTTTTTTGTAGAGAATAATGTTTCCTACAATTTACGTTCTATGATATTTTTTGATCAGAAGCGTAGTTCCCGAGATATATCAAGATATTTAAAAGTTCCGAAGCCGCACCAACATAATAGAGATACAGAAACACCGTGGCCCCTTTCTTTGAGATAACTCTGCACTAGTGCGAGCCGCAAATGCCACTTCCAGCTTAGCTGTGCAGAAGAAGAACAACAAGAAGAAGAAATATCTCGAAATATGTCCGTCAGGCCCCTTCCCTTGAGATATATCTGCAAATATCTCGGAAACGAAGCGAGCTATGGCAAAATGTTAAGAGACCTTTTTTGTAGAGAATTATGTTTCCTACAATTTATGTTCTATGATATTTTTTGATCAGAAGCGTAGTTTTCGAGATATATCGAGATATTTAAAAGTTCCGAAGCCGCACCAACATAATAGAGATACAGAAACACCGTGGCCCCTTTCTTTCAGATAACTATGCACTATTGCGAGCTGCAAATGCCACTTCCAGCTTAGCTGTGCAGAAGAAGAACAACAAGAAGAAGAAATATCTCGAAATATGTCCGTTAGGCCCCTTACCATGAGATAAATCTGCAAATATCTCGGAAACGAAGCGAGCTATGGCAAAATGTTAAGAGACCTTTCTTGTAGAGAATTATGTTTCCTACTTTTTATGTTCTATGATATTTTTTGATCAGACGCGTAGTTCTCGAGATATATCAAGATATTTAAAAGTTCCGAAGCCGCACCAACATAATAGAGATACAGAAACACCGTGGCCCCTTTCTTTGAGATAACTCTGCACTATTGCGAGCTGCAAATGCCACTTCCAGCTTAGCTGTGCAGAAGAAGAACAACAAGAAGAAGAAATATCTCGAAATATGTCCGTCAGGCCCCTTCCCTTGAGATAAATCTGCAAATATCTCGGAAACGAAGCGAGCTATGGCAAAATGTTAAGAGACCTTATTTGTAGAGAATTAAGTTTCCTACTTTTTATGTTCTATGGTATTTTTTGATCAGATGCGTAGTTCTCGAGATATATCAAGATATTTAAAAGTTCCGAAGCCGCACCAACATAATAAAGATACAGAAACACCGTGGCCCCTCTCTTTGAGATAACTCTGCACTATTGCGAGCTGGAAATGCCACTTCCAGCTTAGCTGTGCAGAGGAAGAACAACAAGAAGAAGAAATATCTCGAAATATGTCCGTCAGGCCCCTTCCCTTGAGATAAATCGGCAAGTATCTCGGAAACGAAGCGAGCTATGGCAAAATCTTAAGAGACGTTTTTTGTAGAGAATTATGTTTCCTACAATTTATGTTCTATGATATTTTTTGATCAGAAGCGTAGTTTTCGAGATATATCGAGATATTTAAAAGTTCCGAAGCCGCACCAACATAATAGAGATACAGAAACACCGTGGCCCCTCTCTTTGAGATAACTCTGCACTATTGCGAGCTGGAAATGCCACTTCCAGTTTAGCTGTGCAGAAGAAGAACAACAAGAAGAAGAAATATCTCGAAATATGTCCGTTAGGCCCATTCCCTTGAGATAAATCTGCAAATATCTCGGAAACGAAGCGAGCTATGGCAAAATGTTAACAGACTTTTTTGTAGAGAATTAAGTTTCCTACTTTTTATGTTCTATGATATTTTTTGATCAGACGCGTAGTTCTCGAGATATATCAAGATATTTAAAAGTTCCGAAGCCGCACCAACATAATAGAGATACAAAAACACCGTGGCCCCTTTCTTTGAGATAACTCTGCACTATTGCGAGCTGCAAATGCCACTTCCAGCTTAGCTGTGCAGAAGAAGAACAACAAGAAGAAGAAATATCTCGAAATATGTCCGTCAGGCCCCTTCCCTTGAGATAAATCTGCAAATATCTCGGAAACGAAGAGAGCTATAGCAAAATGATAAGAGACCTTTTTTGTAGAGAATTACGTTTCCTACAATTTATGTTCCATGATATTTTTTGATCAGAAGCGTAGTTTTCGAGATATATCGAGATATTTAAAAGTTCCGAAGCCGCACCAACATAATAGAGATACAGAAACACCGTGGCCCCTTTCTTTCAGATAACTCTGCACAATTGCGAGCTGCAAATGCCACTTCCAGCTTAGCTGTGCAGAAGAAGAACAACAAGAAGAAGAAATATCTCGAAATATGTCCGTCAGGCCCCTTCCCTTGAGATAAATCGGCAAGTATCTCGGAAACGAAGCGAGCTATGGCAAAATGTTAAGAGACCTTTTTTGTAGACAATTATGTTTCCTACAATTTATGTTCTATGATATTTTTTGATCAGATGCGTAGTTCTCGAGATATATCAAGATATTTAAAAGTTCCGAAGCTGCACCAACATAGTAGAGGTGCAGAAACACCGTGGCCTCTTTCTTTGAGATAACTCTGCACTATTGCGAGCTGCAAATGCCACTTCCAGCTTAGCTGTGCAGAAGAGGAACAACAAGAAGAAGAAATATCTCGGAACATGTCCGTCAGGCCCCTTCCCTTGAGATAAATCTGCAAATATCTCGGAAACGAAGAGAGCTATGGCAAAATGATAAGAGACCTTTTTTGTAGAGAATTAAGTTGCCTACTTTTTATGTTCTATGATATTTTTTGATCAGATGCGTAGTTCTCGAGATATATCAAGATATTTAAAAGTTCCGAAGCCGCACCAACATAATAGAGATTCAGAAACACCGTGGCCCCTTTCTTTGAGATAACTCTGCACTATTGCGAGCTGCAAATGCCACTTCCAGCTTAGCTGTGCAGAGGAAGAACAACAAGAAGAAGAAATATCTCGAAATATGTCCGTCAGGCCAGTTCCTTTGAGCTGAATCTGCAAATATCTCGGAAACGAAGCGAGCTATGGCAAAATGTTGAGAGACGTTTTTTGTAGAGAATTATGTTTCCTACAATTTATGTTCTATGATATTTTTTGATCAGAAGCGTAGTTCTCGAGATATATCAAGATATTTAAAAGTTCCGAAGCTGCACCAACATAATAGAGGTACAGAAACACCGTGGCCTCTTTCTTTGAGATAACTCTGCACTATTGCGAGCTGCAAATGCCACTTCCAGCTAAGCTGTGCAGAAGAAGAACAACAAGAAGAAGAAATATCTCGAAATATGTCCGTCAGGCCCCTACCCTTGAGATAAATCTGCAAATATCTCGGAAACGAAGCGAGCTATGGCAAAATGTTAAGAGACCGTTTTTGTAGAGAATTAAGTTTCCTACTTTTTATGTTCTATGATATTTTTTGATCAGACGCGTAGTTCTCGAGATATATCAAGATATTTAAAAGTTCCGAAGCCGCACCAACATAATAGAGATACAGAAACACCGTGGCCCCTTTCTTTGAGATAACTCTGCACTATTGCGAGCTGGAAATGCCACTTCCAGCTAAGCTGTGCAGAAGAAGAACAACAAGAAGAAGAAATATCTCGAAATATGTCCGTCAGGCCCCTTCCCTTGAGATAAATCTGCAAATATCTCGGAAACGAAGCGAGCTATGGCAAAATGTTAAGAGACCTTTTTTGTAGAGAATTAAGTTTCCTACTTTTCATGTTCTATGATATTTTTTGATCAGATGCGTAGTTCTCGAGATATATCAAGATATTTAAAAGTTCCGAAGCCGCACCAACATAATAGAGATACAGAAACACCGTGGCCCCTTTCTTTGGGATAACTCTGCACTATTGCGAGCTGTAAATGCCACTTCCAGCTTAGCTGTGCAGAAGAAGAACAACAAGAAGAAGAAATATCTCGAAATATGTCCGTCAGGCCCCTTCCCTTGAGATATATCTGCAAATATCTCGGAAACGAAGTGAGCTATGGCAAAATGTTGAGAGACCTTTTTTGTAGAGAATTATGTTTCCTACAATTTACGTTCTATGATATTTTTTGATCAGAAGCGTAGTTCCCGAGATATATCAAGATATTTAAAAGTTCCGAAGCCGCACCAACATAATAGAGATACAGAAACACCGTGGCCCCTTTCTTTGAGATAACTCTGCACTAGTGCGAGCCGCAAATGCCACTTCCAGCTTAGCTGTGCAGAAGAAGAACAACAAGAAGAAGAAATATCTCGAAATATGTCCGTCAGGCCCCTTCCCTTGAGATAAATATGCAAATATCTCGGAAACGAAGCGAGCTATGGCAAAATGTTAAGAGACCTTTTTTGTAGAGAATTAAGTTTCCTACTTTTTATGTCCTATGATATTTTTTGATCAGATGCATAGTTCTCGAGATATATCAAGATATTTAAAAGTTCCAAAGCCGCACCAACATAATAGAGATACAGAAACACCGTGGCCCCTTTCTTTGAGATAACTCTGCACTATTGCGAGCTGCAAATGCCACTTCCAGCTTAGCTGTGCAGAGGAAGAACAAGAAGAAGAAGAAGTATCTCGAAATATGTCCGTCAGGCCCCTTCCCTTGAGATAAATCGGCAAGTATCTCGGAAACGAAGCGAGCTATGGCAAAATCTTAAGAGACGTTTTTTGTAGAGAATTATGTTTCCTACAATTTATGTTCTATGATATTTTTTGATCAGAAGCGTAGTTTTCGAGATATATCGAGATATTTAAAAGTTCCGAAGCCGCACCAACATAATAGAGATACAGAAACACCGTGGCCCCTTTCTTTGAGATAACTCTGCACTAGTGCGAGCCGCAAATGCCACTTCCAGCTTAGCTGTGCAGAAGAAGAACAACAAGAAGAAGAAATATCTCGAAATATGTCCGTCAGGCCCCTTCCCTTGAGATAAATCGGCAAGTATCTCGGAAACGAAGCGAGCTATGGCAAAATGTTAAGAGACCTTTTTTGTAGACAATTATGTTTCCTACAATTTATGTTCTATGATATTTTTTGATCAGATGCGTAGTTCTCGAGATATATCAAGATATTTAAAAGTTCCGAAGCCGCACCAACATAATAGAGATACAGAAACACCGTGGCCCCTCTCTTTGAGATAACTCTGCACTATTGCGAGCTGGAAATGCCACGTCCAGTTTAGCTGTGCAGAGGAAGAACAACAAGAAGAAGAAATATCTCGAAATATGTCCGTCAGGCCAGTTCCTTTGAGCTGAATCTGCAAATATCTCGGAAACGAAGCGAGCTATGGCAAAATGTTGAGAGACGTTTTTTGTAGAGAATTATGTTTCCTACAATTTATGTTCTATGATATTTTTTGATCAGAAGCGTAGTTTTCGAGATATATCGAGATATTTAAAAGTTCCGAAGCCGCACCAACATAATAGAGATACAGAAACACCGTGGCCCCTTTCTTTGAGATAACTCTGTACTAGTGCGAGCCGCAAATGCCACTTCCAGCTTAGCTGTGCAGAAGAAGAACAACAAGAAGAAGAAATATCTCGAAATATGTCCGTCAGGCCCCTTCCCTTGAGATAAATCTGCAAATATCTCGGAAACGAAGCGAAGTATTGCAAAATGTTAAGAGACCTTTTTTGTAGAGAATTGAGTTTCCTACTTTTTATGCTCTATGATATTTTTTGATCAGATGCGTAGTTCTCGAGATATATCAGGATATTTAAAAGTTAAGAAGCCGCACCAACATAATAGAGATACAGAAACACCGTGGCCCCTCTCTTTGAGATAACTCTGCACTATTGCGAGCTGGAAATGCCACTTCCAGTTTAGCTGTGCAGAAGAAGAACAACAAGAAGAAGAAATATCTCGAAATATGTCCGTTAGGCCCATTCCCTTGAGATAAATCTGCAAATATCTCGGAAACGAAGCGAGCTATGGCAAAATGTTAACAGACTTTTTTGTAGAGAATTAAGTTTCCTACTTTTTATGTTCTATGATATTTTTTGATCAGACGCGTAGTTCTCGAGATATATCAAGATATTTAAAAGTTCCGAAGCCGCACCAACATAATAGAGATACAAAAACACCGTGGCCCCTTTCTTTGAGATAACTCTGCACTATTGCGAGCTGCAAATGCCACTTCCAGCTTAGCTGTGCAGAAGAAGAACAACAAGAAGAAGAAATATCTCGAAATATGTCCGTCAGGCCCCTTCCCTTGAGATAAATCTGCAAATATCTCGGAAACGAAGAGAGCTATAGCAAAATGATAAGAGCCCTTTTTTGTAGAGAATTACGTTTCCTACAATTTATGTTCCATGATATTTTTTGATCAGAAGCGTAGTTTTCGAGATATATCGAGATATTTAAAAGTTCCGAAGCCGCACCAACATAATAGAGATACAGAAACACCGTGGCCCCTTTCTTTCAGATAACTCTGCACAATTGCGAGCTGCAAATGCCACTTCCAGCTTAGCTGTGCAGAAGAAGAACAACAAGAAGAAGAAATATCTCGAAATATGTCCGTCAGGCCCCTTCCCTTGAGATAAATCGGCAAGTATCTCGGAAACGAAGCGAGCTATGGCAAAATGTTAAGAGACCTTTTTTGTAGACAATTATGTTTCCTACAATTTATGTTCTATGATATTTTTTGATCAGATGCGTAGTTCTCGAGATATATCAAGATATTTAAAAGTTCCGAAGCCGCACCAACATAATAGAGATACAGAAACACCGTGGCCCCTCTCTTTGAGATAACTCTGCACTATTGCGAGCTGGAAATGCCACGTCCAGTTTAGCTGTGCAGAAGAAGAACAACAAGAAGAAGAAATATCTCGAAATATGTCCGTCAGGCCCCTTCCCTTGAGATAAATCGGCAAGTATCTCGGAAACAAAGCGAGCTATTGCAAAACGTTAAGAGACCTTTTTTGTAGAGAATTAAGTTTCCTACTTTTTATGTTCTATGATATTTTTTGATCAGATGCGTAGTTCTCGAGATATATCAAGATATTTAAAAGTTCCGAAGCTGCACCAACATAGTAGAGGTGCAGAAACACCGTGGCCTCTTTCTTTGAGATAACTCTGCACTATTGCGAGCTGCAAATGCCACTTCCAGCTTAGCTGTGCAGAAGAGGAACAACAAGAAGAAGAAATATCTCGGAACATGTCCGTCAGGCCCCTTCCCTTGAGATAAATCTGCAAATATCTCGGAAACGAAGAGAGCTATGGCAAAATGATAAGAGACCTTTTTTGTAGAGAATTAAGTTGCCTACTTTTTATGTACTATGATATTTTTTGATCAGATGCGTAGTTCTCGAGATATATCAAGATATTTAAAAGTTCCGAAGCCGCACCAACATAATAGAGATACAGAAACACCGTGGCCCCTTTCTTTGAGATTACTCTGCACTATTGCGAGCTGTAAATGCCACGTCCAGCTTAGCTGTGCAGATTGAAGAACAACAAGAAGAAGAAATATCTCGAAATATGTCCGTCAGACCCCTTCCCTTGAGATGAATCTGCAAATATCTCGGAAACGAAGCGAGCTATGGCAAAATGTTAAGAGACCTTTTTTGTAGAGAATAATGTTTCCTACAATTTACGTTCTATGATATTTTTTGATCAGAAGCGTAGTTCCCGAGATATATCAAGATATTTAAAAGTTCCGAAGCCGCACCAACATAATAGAGATACAGAAACACCGTGGCCCCTTTCTTTGAGATAACTCTGCACTAGTGCGAGCCGCAAATGCCACTTCCAGCTTAGCTGTGCAGAAGAAGAACAACAAGAAGAAGAAATATCTCGAAATATGTCCGTCAGGCCCCTTCCCTTGAGATAAATATGCAAATATCTCGGAAACGAAGCGAGCTATGGCAAAATGTTAAGAGACCTTTTTTGTAGAGAATTAAGTTTCCTACTTTTTATGTCCTATGATATTTTTTGATCAGATGCGTAGTTCTCGAGATATATCAAGATATTTAAAAGTTCCAAAGCCGCACCAACATAATAGAGATACAGAAACACCGTGGCCCCTTTCTTTGAGATAACTCTGCACTATTGCGAGCTGCAAATGCCACTTCCAGCTTAGCTGTGCAGAGGAAGAACAAGAAGAAGAAGAAGTATCTCGAAATATGTCCGTCAGGCCCCTTCCCTTGAGATAAATCGGCAAGTATCTCGGAAACGAAGCGAGCTATGGCAAAATCTTAAGAGACGTTTTTTGTAGAGAATTATGTTTCCTACAATTTATGTTCTATGATATTTTTTGATCAGAAGCGTAGTTTTCGAGATATATCGAGATATTTAAAAGTTCAGAAGCCGCACCAACATAATAGAGATACAGAAACACCGTGGCCCCTTTCTTTGAGATAACTCTGCACTAGTGCGAGCCGCAAATGCCACTTCCAGCTTAGCTGTGCAGAAGAAGAACAACAAGAAGAAGAAATATCTCGAAATATGTCCGTCAGGCCCCTTCCCTTGAGATAAATCGGCAAGTATCTCGGAAACGAAGCGAGCTATGGCAAAATGTTAAGAGACCTTTTTTGTAGACAATTATGTTTCCTACAATTTATGTTCTATGATATTTTTTGATCAGATGCGTAGTTCTCGAGATATATCAAGATATTTAAAAGTTCCGAAGCCGCACCAACATAATAGAGATACAGAAACACCGTGGCCCCTCTCTTTGAGATAACTCTGCACTATTGCGAGCTGGAAATGCCACGTCCAGTTTAGCTGTGCAGAAGAAGAACAACAAGAAGAAGAAATATCTCGAAATATGTCCGTCAGGCCCCTTCCCTTGAGATAAATCTGCAAATATCTCGGAAACGAAGAGAGCTATAGCAAAATGATAAGAGCCCTTTTTTGTAGAGAATTACGTTTCCTACAATTTATGTTCCATGATATTTTTTGATCAGAAGCGTAGTTTTCGAGATATATCGAGATATTTAAAAGTTCCGAAGCCGCACCAACATAATAGAGATACAGAAACACCGTGGCCCCTTTCTTTCAGATAACTCTGCACAATTGCGAGCTGCAAATGCCACTTCCAGCTTAGCTGTGCAGAAGAAGAACAACAAGAAGAAGAAATATCTCGAAATATGTCCGTCAGGCCCCTTCCCTTGAGATAAATCGGCAAGTATCTCGGAAACGAAGCGAGCTATGGCAAAATGTTAAGAGACCTTTTTTGTAGACAATTATGTTTCCTACAATTTATGTTCTATGATATTTTTTGATCAGATGCGTAGTTCTCGAGATATATCAAGATATTTAAAAGTTCCGAAGCCGCACCAACATAATAGAGATACAGAAACACCGTGGCCCCTCTCTTTGAGATAACTCTGCACTATTGCGAGCTGGAAATGCCACGTCCAGTTTAGCTGTGCAGAAGAAGAACAACAAGAAGAAGAAATATCTCGAAATATGTCCGTCAGGCCCCTTCCCTTGAGATAAATCGGCAAGTATCTCGGAAACAAAGCGAGCTATTGCAAAACGTTAAGAGACCTTTTTTGTAGAGAATTAAGTTTCCTACTTTTTATGTTCTATGATATTTTTTGATCAGATGCGTAGTTCTCGAGATATATCAAGATATTTAAAAGTTCCGAAGCTGCACCAACATAGTAGAGGTGCAGAAACACCGTGGCCTCTTTCTTTGAGATAACTCTGCACTATTGCGAGCTGCAAATGCCACTTCCAGCTTAGCTGTGCAGAAGAGGAACAACAAGAAGAAGAAATATCTCGGAACATGTCCGTCAGGCCCCTTCCCTTGAGATAAATCTGCAAATATCTCGGAAACGAAGAGAGCTATGGCAAAATGATAAGAGACCTTTTTTGTAGAGAATTAAGTTGCCTACTTTTTATGTACTATGATATTTTTTGATCAGATGCGTAGTTCTCGAGATATATCAAGATATTTAAAAGTTCCGAAGCCGCACCAACATAATAGAGATTCAGAAACACCGTGGCCCCTTTCTTTGAGATAACTCTGCACTATTGCGAGCTGCAAATGCCACTTCCAGCTTAGCTGTGCAGAGGAAGAACAACAAGAAGAAGAAATATCTCGAAATATGTCCGTCAGGCCAGTTCCTTTGAGCTGAATCTGCAAATATCTCGGAAACGAAGCGAGCTATGGCAAAATGTTGAGAGACGTTTTTTGTAGAGAATTATGTTTCCTACAATTTACGTTCTATGATATTTTTTGATCAGAAGCGTAGTTCTCGAGATATATCAAGATATTTAAAAGTTCCGAAGCTGCACCAACATAATAGAGGTACAGAAACACCGTTGCCTCTTTCTTTGAGATAACTCTGCACTATTGCGAGCTGCAAATGCCACTTCCAGCTAAGCTGTGCAGAAGAAGAACAACAAGAAGAAGAAATATCTCGAAATATGTCCGTCAGGCCCCTTCCCTTGAGATAAATCTGCAAATATCTCGGAAACGAAGCGAGCTATGGCAAAATGTTAAGAGACCGTTTTTGTAGAGAATTAAGTTTCCTACTTTTTATGTTCTATGATATTTTTTGATCAGATGCGTAGTTCTCGAGATATATCAAGATATTTAAAAGTTCCGAAGCCGCACCAACATAATAGAGATACAGAAACACCGTGGCCCCTTTCTTTGGGATAACTCTGCACTATTGCGAGCTGTAAATGCCACTTCCAGCTTAGCTGTGCAGAAGAAGAACAACAAGAAGAAGAAATATCTCGAAATATGTCCGTCAGGCCCCTTCCCTTGAGATATATCTGCAAATATCTCGGAAACGAAGTGAGCTATGGCAAAATGTTGAGAGACCTTTTTTGTAGAGAATTATGTTTCCTACAATTTATGTTCTATGATATTTTTTGATCAGAAGCGTAGTTTTCGAGATATATCGAGATATTTAAAAGTTCCGAAGCCGCACCAACATAATAGAGATACAGAAACACCGTGGCCCCTTTCTTCGAGATAACTCTGCACTATTGCGAGCTGCAAATGCCACTTCCAGCTTAGCTGTGCAGAAGAAGAACAACAAGAAGAAGAAATATCTCGAAAAATGTCCGTCAGGCCCCTTCCCTTGAGATATATCTGCAAATATCTCGGAAACGAAGCGAGCTATGGCAAAATGTTAAGAGACCTTATTTGTAGAGAATTAAGTTTCCTACTTTTTATGTTCTATGATATTTTTTGATCAGATGCGTAGTTCTCGAGATATATCAAGATATTTAAAAGTTCCGAAGCCGCACCAACATAATAGAGATACAGAAACACCGTGGCCCCTTTCTTTGAGATAACTCTGCACTATTGCGAGCTGTAAATGCCACGTCCAGCTTAGCTGTGCAGATTGAAGAACAACAAGAAGAAGAAATATCTCGAAATATGTCCGTCAGACCCCTTCCCTTGAGATGAATCTGCAAATATCTCGGAAACGAAGCGAGCTATGGCAAAATGTTAAGAGACCTTTTTTGTAGAGAATAATGTTTCCTACAATTTACGTTCTATGATATTTTTTGATCAGAAGCGTAGTTCTCGAGATATATCAAGATATTTAAAAGTTCCGAAGCCGCACCAACATAATAGAGATACAGAAACACCGTGGCCCCTTTCTTTGAGACAACTCTGCACTAGTGCGAGCCGCAAATGCCACTTCCAGCTTAGCTGTGCAGAAGAAGAACAACAAGAAGAAGAAATATCTCGAAATATGTCCGTCAGGCCCCTTCCCTTGAGATAAATATGCAAATATCTCGGAAACGAAGCGAGCTATGGCAAAATGTTAAGAGACCTTTTTTGTAGAGAATTAAGTTTCCTACTTTTTATGTCCTATGATATTTTTTGATCAGATGCGTAGTTCTCGAGATATATCAAGATATTTAAAAGTTCCGAAGCCGCACCAACATAATAGAGATACAGAAACACCGTGGCCCCTTTCTTTGAGATAACTCTGCACTATTGCGAGCTGCAAATGCCACTTCCAGCTTAGCTGTGCAGAGGAAGAACAACAAGAAGAAGAAATATCTCGAAATATGTCCGTCAGGCCAGTTCCTTTGAGCTGAATCTGCAAATATCTCGGAAACGAAGCGAGCTATGGCAAAATGTTGAGAGACGTTTTTTGTAGAGAATTATGTTTCCTACAATTTATGTTCTATGATATTTTTTGATCAGAAGCGTAGTTCTCGAGATATATCAAGATATTTAAAAGTTCCGAAGCTGCACCAACATAATAGAGGTACAGAAACACCGTGGCCTCTTTCTTTGAGATAACTCTGCACTATTGCGAGCTGCAAATGCCACTTCCAGCTAAGCTGTGCAGAAGAAGAACAACAAGAAGAAGAAATATCTCGAAATATGTCCGTCAGGCCCCTTCCCTTGAGATAAATCTGCAAATATCTCGGAAACGAAGCGAGCTATGGCAAAATGTTAAGAGACCGTTTTTGTAGAGAATTAAGTTTCCTACTTTTTATGTTCTATGATATTTTTTGATCAGATGCGTAGTTCTCGAGATATATCAAGATATTTAAAAGTTCCGAAGCCGCACCAACATAATAGAGATACAGAAACACCGTGGCCCCTTTCTTTGGGATAACTCTGCACTATTGCGAGCTGTAAATGCCACTTCCAGCTTAGCTGTGCAGAAGAAGAACAACAAGAAGAAGAAATATCTCGAAATATGTCCGTCAGGCCCCTTCCCTTGAGATATATCTGCAAATATCTCGGAAACGAAGTGAGCTATGGCAAAATGTTGAGAGACCTTTTTTGTAGAGAATTATGTTTCCTACAATTTATGTTCTATGATATTTTTTGATCAGAAGCGTAGTTTTCGAGATATATCGAGATATTTAAAAGTTCCGAAGCCGCACCAACATAATAGAGATACAGAAACACCGTGGCCCCTTTCTTCGAGATAACTCTGCACTATTGCGAGCTGCAAATGCCACTTCCAGCTTAGCTGTGCAGAAGAAGAACAACAAGAAGAAGAAATATCTCGAAAAATGTCCGTCAGGCCCCTTCCCTTGAGATATATCTGCAAATATCTCGGAAACGAAGCGAGCTATGGCAAAATGTTAAGAGACCTTATTTGTAGAGAATTAAGTTTCCTACTTTTTATGTTCTATGATATTTTTTGATCAGATGCGTAGTTCTCGAGATATATCAAGATATTTAAAAGTTCCGAAGCCGCACCAACATAATAGAGATACAGAAACACCGTGGCCCCTTTCTTTGAGATAACTCTGCACTATTGCGAGCTGTAAATGCCACGTCCAGCTTAGCTGTGCAGATTGAAGAACAACAAGAAGAAGAAATATCTCGAAATATGTCCGTCAGACCCCTTCCCTTGAGATGAATCTGCAAATATCTCGGAAACGAAGCGAGCTATGGCAAAATGTTAAGAGACCTTTTTTGTAGAGAATTAAGTTTCCTACTTTTTATGTCCTATGATATTTTTTGATCAGATGCGTAGTTCTCGAGATATATCAAGATATTTAAAAGTTCCGAAGCCGCACCAACATAATAGAGATACAGAAACACCGTGGCCCCTTTCTTTGAGATAACTCTGCACTATTGCGAGCTGCAAATGCCACTTCCAGCTTAGCTGTGCAGAGGAAGAACAAGAAGAAGAAGAAGTATCTCGAAATATGTCCGTCAGGCCAGTTCCTTTGAGTTGAATCTGCAAATATCTCGGAAACGAAGCGAGCTATGGCAAAATGTTAAGAGACGTTTTTTGTAGAGAATTATGTTTCCTACAATTTATGTTCTATGATATTTTTTAATCAGAAGCGTAGTTTTCGAGATATATCGAGATATTTAAAAGTTCCGAAGACGCACCAACATAATAGAGATACAGAAACACCGTGGCCCCTTTCTTTGAGATAACTGTGCACTAGTGCGAGCCGCAAATGCCACTTCCAGCTTAGCTGTGCAGAAGAAGAACAACAAGAAGAAGAAATATCTCGAAATATGTCCGTCAGGCCCCTTCCCTTGAGATATATCTGCAAATATCTCGGAAACGAAGCGAGCTATGGCAAAATATTAAGAGACCGTTTTTGTAGAGAATTAAGTTTCCTACTTTTTATGTTCTATGATATTTTTTGATCAGACGCGTAGTTCTCGAGATATATCAAGATATTTAAAAGTTCCGAAGCCGCACCAACATAATAGAGATACAGAAACACCGTGGCCCCTTTCTTTGAGATAACTCTGCACTATTGCGAGCTGTAAATGCCACTTCCAGCTTAGCTGTGCAGAAGAAGAACAACAAGAAGAAGAAATATCTCGAAATATGTCCGACAGGCCCCTTCCCTTGAGATATATCTGCAAATATCTCGGAAACGAAGTGAGCTATGGCAAAATGTTGAGAGACCTTTTTTGTAGAGAATTATGTTTCCTACAATTTATGTTCTATGATATTTTTTGATCAGAAGCGTAGTTTTCGAGATATATCGAGATATTTAAAAGTTCCGAAGCCGCACCAACATAATAGAGATACAGAAACACCGTGGCCCCTTTCTTTGAGATAACTCTGCACTAGTGCGAGCCGCAAATGCCACTTCCAGCTTAGCTGTGCAGAAGAAGAACAACAAGAAGAAGAAGTATCTCGAAATATGTCCGTCAGGCCCGTTCCTTTGAGCTGAATCTGCAAATATCTCGGAAACGAAGCGAGCTATGGCAAAATGTTAAGAGACGTTTTTTGTAGAGAATTATGTTTCCTACAATTTATGTTCTATGATATTTTTTGATCAGAAGCGTAGTTTTCGAGATATATCGAGATATTTAAAAGTTCCGAAGCCGCACCAACATAATAGAGATACAGAAACACCGTGGCCACTTTCTTTGAGATAACTCTGCACGATTGCGAGCTGGAAATGCCACTTCCAGTTTAGCTGTGCAGAAGAAGAACAACAAGAAGAAGAAATATCTCGAAATATGTCCATCAGGACCCTTCCCTTGAGATAAATCTGCAAATATCTCGGAAACGAAGCGAGCTATGGCAAAATGTTAAGAGACCTTTTTTGTAGAGAATTAAGTTTCCTACTTTTTATGTTCGATGATATTTTTTGATCAGATGCGTAGTTCTCGAGATATATCAAGATATTTAAAAGTTCCGAAGCTGCACCAACATAATAGAGGTACAGAAACACCGTGGCCTCTTTCTTTGAGATAACTCTGCACTATTGCGAGCTGCAAATGCCACTTCGAGCTTAGCTGTGCAGAAGAAGAACAACAAGAAGAAGAAATATCTCGAAATATGTCCGTCAGACCCCTTCCCTTGAGATGAATCTGCAAATATCTCGGAAACGAAGCGAGCTATGGCAAAATGTTAAGAGACCTTTTTTGTAGAGAATAATGTTTCCTACAATTTACGTTGTATGATATTTTTTGATCAGAAGCGTAGTTCTCGAGATATATCAAGATATTTAAAAGTTCCGAAGCCGCACCAACATAATAGAGATACAGAAACACCGTGGCCCCTTTCTTTGAGATAACTCTGCACTATTGCGAGCTGTAAATGCCACGTCCAGCTTAGCTGTGCAGATTGAAGAACAACAAGAAGAAGAAATATCTCGAAATATGTCCGTCAAACCCCTTCCCTTGAGATGAATCTGCAAATATCTCGGAAACGAAGCGAGCTATGGCAAAATGTTAAGAGACCTTTTTTGTAGAGAATAATGTTTCCTACAATTTACGTTCTATGATATTTTTTGATCAGAAGCGTAGTTCTCGAGATATATCAAGATATTTAAAAGTTCCGAAGCCGCACCAACATAATAGAGATACAGAAACACCGTGGCCCCTTTCTTTGAGATAACTCTGCACTAGTGCGAGCCGCAAATGCCACTTCCAGCTTAGCTGTGCAGAAGAAGAACAACAAGAAGAAGAAATATCTCGAAATATGTCCGTCAGGCCCCTTCCCTTGAGATAAATATGCAAATATCTCGGAAACGAAGCGAGCTATGGCAAAATGTTAAGAGACCTTTTTTGTAGAGAATTAAGTTTCCTACTTTTTATGTCCTATGATATTTTTTGATCAGATGCGTAGTTCTCGAGATATATCAAGATATTTAAAAGTTCCGAAGCCGCACCAACATAATAGAGATACAGAAACACCGTGGCCCCTTTCTTTGAGATAACTCTGCACTATTGCGAGCTGCAAATGCCACTTCCAGCTTAGCTGTGCAGAGGAAGAACCAGAAGAAGAAGAAGTATCTCGAAATATGTCCGTCAGGCCAGTTCCTTTGAGTTGAATCTGCAAATATCTCGGAAACGAAGCGAGCTATGGCAAAATGTTAAGAGACGTTTTTTGTAGAGAATTATGTTTCCTACAATTTATGTTCTATGATATTTTTTAATCAGAAGCGTAGTTTTCGAGATATATCGAGATATTTAAAAGTTCCGAAGACGCACCAACATAATAGAGATACAGAAACACCGTGGCCCCTTTCTTTGAGATAACTGTGCACTAGTGCGAGCCGCAAATGCCACTTCCAGCTTAGCTGTGCAGAAGAAGAACAACAAGAAGATGAAATATCTCGAAATATGTCCGTCAGGCCCCTTCCCTTGAGATATATCTGCAAATATCTCGGAAACGAAGCGAGCTATGGCAAAATGTTAAGAGACCGTTTTTGTAGAGAATTAAGTTTCCTACTTTTTATGTTCTATGATATTTTTTGATCAGACGCGTAGTTCTCGAGATATATCAAGATATTTAAAAGTTCCGAAGCCGCACCAACATAATAGAGATACAGAAACACCGTGGCCCCTTTCTTTGAGATAACTCTGCACTATTGCGAGCTGCAAATGCCACTTCCAGCTAAGCTGTGCAGAAGAAGAACAACAAGAAGAAGAAATATCTCGAAATATGTCCGTCAGGCCCCTTCCCTTGAGATAAATCTGCAAATATCTCGGAAACGAAGCGAGCTATGGCAAAATGTTAAGAGACCTTTTTTGTAGAGAATTAAGTTTCCTACTTTTCATGTTCTATGATATTTTTTGATCAGATGCGTAGTTCTCGAGATATATCAAGATATTTAAAAGTTCCGAAGCCGCACCAACATAATAGAGATACAGAAACACCGTGGCCCCTTTCTTTGAGATAACTCTGCACTAGTGCGAGCCGCAAATGCCACTTCCAGCTTAGCTGTGCAGAAGAAGAACAACAAGAAGAAGAAATATCTCGAAATATGTCCGTCAGGCCCCTTCCCTTGAGATGAATCTGCAAATATCTCGGAAACGAAGCGAGCTATGGCAAAATGTTAAGAGACCTTTTTCGTAGAGAATAATGTTTCCTACAATTTACGTTCTATGATATTTTTTGATCAGAAGCGTAGTTCTCGAGATATATCAAGATATTTAAAAGTTCCGAAGCCGCACCAACATAATAGAGATACAGAAACACCGTGGCCCCTTTCTTTGAGATAACTCTGCACTAGTGCGAGCCGCAAATGCCACTTCCAGCTTAGCTGTGCAGAAGAAGAACAACAAGAAGAAGAAATATCTCGAAATATGTCCGTCAGGCCCCTTCCCTTGAGATAAATATGCAAATATCTCGGAAACGAAGCGAGCTATGGCAAAATGTTAAGAGACCTTTTTTGTAGAGAATTAAGTTTCCTACTTTTTATGTCCTATGATATTTTTTGATCAGATGCGTAGTTCTCGAGATATATCAAGATATTTAAAAGTTCCGAAGCCGCACCAACATAATAGAGATACAGAAACACCGTGGCCCCTTTCTTTGAGATAACTCTGCACTATTGCGAGCTGCAGATGCCACTTCCAGCTTAGCTGTGCAGAGGAAGAACAACAAGAAGAAAAAATATCTCGAAATATGTCCGTCAGGCCAGTTCCTTTGAGATAAATCTGCAAATATCTCGGAAACGAAGCGAGCTATGGCAAAATGTTGAGAGACCTTTTTTGTAGAGAATTATGTTTCCCACAATTTACGTTCTATGATATTTTTTGATCAGAAGCGTAGTTTTCGAGATATATCGAGATATTTAAAAGATCCGAAGCCGCACCAACATAATAGAGATACAGAAACACCGTGGCCCCTTTCTTCGTGATAACTCTGCACTATTGCGAGCTGCAACTGCCACTTCCAGCTTAGCTGTGCAGAAGAAGACCAACACGAAGAAGAAATATCTCGAAATATGTCCGTCAGGCCCCTTCCCTTGAGATAAATCTGCAAATATCTCGGAAACGAAGCGAGCTATGGCAAAATGTTAAGAGACCTTATTTGTGGAGAATTAAGTTTCCTACTTTTTATGTTCTATGATATTATTTGATCAGATGCGTAGTTCTCGAGATATATCAAGATATTTAAAAGTTCCGAAGCCGCACCAACATAATAGAGATACAGAAACACCGTGGCCCCTTTCTTTGAGATAACTCTGCACTATTGCGAGCTGCAAATGCCACTTCCAGCTTAGCTGTGCAGAAGAAGAACAACAAGAAGAAGAAATATCTCGAAATATGTCCGTCAGGCCCCTTCCCTTGCGATAAATCTGCATATATCTCGGAAGCGAAGCGAGCTATGGCAAAATGTTAAGAGACCTTTTTAGTAGAGAATTATGTTTCCTACAATTTATGTTCTATGATATTTTTTGATCAGAAGCGTAGTTTTCGAGATATATCAAGATATTTAAAAGTTCCGAAGCCGCACCAACATAATAGAGATACAGAAACACCGTGGCCCCTTTCTTTCAGATAACTCTGCACTATTGCGAGCTGGAAATGCCGCTTCCAGTTTAGCTGTGCAGAAGAAGAACAACAAGAAGAAGAAATATCTCGAAATATGTCCGTCAGGCCCCTTCCCTTGAGATAAATCTGCATATATCTCGGAAACGAAGCGAGCTAAGGTAAAATGTTGAGAGACCTTTTTTGTAGAGAATTAAGTTTTCTACTTTTTATGTTCTATGATATTTTTTGATCAGATGCGTAGTTCTCGAGATATATCAAGATATTTAAAAGTTCCGAAGCTGCACCAACATAATAGAGGTACAGAAACACCGTGGCCTCTTTCTTTGAGATAACTCTGCACTATTGCGAGCTGCAAATGCCACTTCGAGCTTAGCTGTGCAGAAGAAGAACAACAAGAAGAAGAAATATCTCGAAATATGTCCGTCAGACCCCTTCCCTTGAGATGAATCTGCAAATATCTCGGAAACGAAGCGAGCTATGGCAAAATGTTAAGAGACCTTTTTTGTAGAGAATAATGTTTCCTACAATTTACGTTCTATGATATTTTTTGATCAGAAGCGTAGTTCTCGAGATATATCAAGATATTTAAAAGTTCCGAAGCCGCACCAACATAATAGAGATACAGAAACACCGTGGCCCCGTTCTTTGAGATAACTCTGCACTAGTGCGAGCCGCAAATGCCACTTCCAGCTTAGCTGTGCAGAAGAAGAACAACAAGAAGAAGAAATATCTCGAAATATGTCCGTCAGACGCCTTCCCTTGAGAT
Organism: Osmia lignaria lignaria; assembly: GCF_051020975.1. NCBI lineage: Eukaryota > Metazoa > Arthropoda > Insecta > Hymenoptera > Megachilidae > Osmia > Osmia lignaria. Next base: position 8,195,744 of record NW_027478164.1, read on the forward strand.
GAATCTGCAAATATCTCGGAAACGAAGCGAGCTATGGCAAAATGTTAAGAGACCTTTTTTATAGAGAATTAAGTTTCCTACTTTTTATGTTCTATGATATTTTTTGATCAGATGCGTAGTTCTCGAGATATATCAAGATATCTAAAAGTTCCGAAGCCGCACCAACATAATAGAGATACAGAAACACCGTGGCCCCTTTCTTCGAGATAACTCTGCACTATTGCGAGCTGCAAATGCCACTTCCAGCTTAGCTGTGCAGAAGAAGAACAACAAGAAGAAGAAATATCTCGAAATATGTCCGTCAGGCCCCTTCCCTTGAGATATATCTGCAAATATCTCGGAAACGAAGCGAGCTATGGCAAAATGTTAAGAGACCTTTTTTGTAGAGAATTATGTTTCCTACAATTTATGTTCTATGATATTTTTTGATCAGAAGCGTAGTTTTCGAGATATATCGAGATATTTAAAAGTTCCGAAGCCGCACCAACATAATAGAGATACAGAAACACCGTGGCCCCTTTCGTTGAGATAACTCTGCACTAGTGCGAGCCGCAAATGCCACTTCCAGCTTAGCTGTGCAGAAGAAGAACAACAAGAAGAAGAAATATCTCGAAATATGTCCGTCAGGCCCCTTCCCTTGAGATAAATCTGCAAATATCTCGGAAACGAAGCGAGCTATGGCAAAATGTTAAGAGACGTTTTTTGTAGAGAATTATGTTTCCTACAATTTATGTTCTATGATATTTTTTGATCAGAAGCGTAGTTTTCGAGATATATCGAGATATTTAAAAGTTCCGAAGCCGCACCAACATAATAGGGATACAGAAACACCGTGGCCCCTTTCTTTGAGATAACTCTGCACTAGTGCGAGCTGTAAATGCCACTTCCAGCTTAGCTGTGCAGAAGAAGAACAACAAGAAGAAGAAATATCTCGAAATATGTCCGTCAGGCCCCTTCCCTTGAGATATATCTGCAAATATCTCGGAAACGAAGCTAGCTATGGCAAAATGTTAAGAGACCTTTTTTGTAGAGAATTATGTTTCCTACAATTTATGTTCTATGATATTTTTTGATCAGAAGCGTAGTTTTCGAGATATATCGAGATATTTAAAAGTTCCGAAGCCGCAACAACATAATAGAGATACAGAAACACCGTGGCCCCTTTCTTTGAGATAACTCTGCACTATTGCGAGCTGCAGATGCCACTTCCAGCTTAGCTGTGCAGAGGAAGAACAACAAGAAGAAAAAATATCTCGAAATATGTCCGTCAGGCCAGTTCCTTTGAGCTGAATCTGCAAATATCTCGGAAACGAAGCGAGCTATGGCAAAATGTTAAGAGACGTTTTTTGTAGAGAATTATGTTTCCTACAATTTATGTTCTATGATATTTTTTGATCAGAAGCGTAGTTTTCGAGATATATCAAGATATTTAAAAGTTCCGAAGCCGCACCAACATAATAGAGATACAGAAACACCGTGGCCCCTTTCTTTGAGATAACTCTGCACTATTGCGAGCTGCAAATGCCACTTCCAGCTTAGCTGTGCAGAAGAAGAACAACAAGAAGAAGAAATATCTCGAAATATGTCCGTCAGGCCCCTTCCCTTGCGATAAATCTGCATATATCTCGGAAGCGAAGCGAGCTATGGCAAAATGTTAAGAGACCTTTTTAGTAGAGAATTATGTTTCCTACAATTTATGTTCTATGATATTTTTTGATCAGAAGCGTAGTTTTCGAGATATATCAAGATATTTAAAAGTTCCGAAGCCGCACCAACATAATAGAGATACAGAAACACCGTGGCCCCTTTCTTTCAGATAACTCTGCACTATTGCGAGCTGGAAATGCCGCTTCCAGTTTAGCTGTGCAGAAGAAGAACAACAAGAAGAAGAAATATCTCGAAATATGTCCGTCAGGCCCCTTCCCTTGAGATAAATCTGCATATATCTCGGAAACGAAGCGAGCTAAGGTAAAATGTTGAGAGACCTTTTTTGTAGAGAATTAAGTTTTCTACTTTTTATGTTCTATGATATTTTTTGATCAGATGCGTAGTTCTCGAGATATATCAAGATATTTAAAAGTTCCGAAGCTGCACCAACATAATAGAGGTACAGAAACACCGTGGCCTCTTTCTTTGAGATAACTCTGCACTATTGCGAGCTGCAAATGCCACTTCGAGCTTAGCTGTGCAGAAGAAGAACAACAAGAAGAAGAAATATCTCGAAATATGTCCGTCAGACCCCTTCCCTTGAGATGAATCTGCAAATATCTCGGAAACGAAGCGAGCTATGGCAAAATGTTAAGAGACCTTTTTTGTAGAGAATAATGTTTCCTACAATTTACGTTCTATGATATTTTTTGATCAGAAGCGTAGTTCTCGAGATATATCAAGATATTTAAAAGTTCCGAAGCCGCACCAACATAATAGAGATACAGAAACACCGTGGCCCCTTTCTTTGAGATAACTCTGCACTAGTGCGAGCCGCAAATGCCACTTCCAGCTTAGCTGTGCAGAAGAAGAACAACAAGAAGAAGAAATATCTCGAAATATGTCCGTCAGACGCCTTCCCTTGAGATGAATCTGCAAATATCTCGGAAACGAAGCGAGCTATGGCAAAATGTTAAGAGACCTTTTTTGTAGAGAATTAAGTTTCCTACTTTTTATGTTCTATGATATTTTTTGATCAGATGCGTAGTTCTCGAGATATATCAAGATATCTAAAAGTTCCGAAGCCGCACCAACATAATAGAGATACAGAAACACCGTGGCCCCTTTCTTCGAGATAACTCTGCACTATTGCGAGCTGCAAATGCCACTTCCAGCTTAGCTGTGCAGAAGAAGAACAACAAGAAGAAGAAATATCTCGAAATATGTCCGTCAGGCCCCTTCCCTTGAGATATATGTGCAAATATCTCGGAAACGAAGCGAGCTATGGCAAAATGTTAAGAGACCTTTTTTGTAGAGAATTATGTTTCCTACAATTTATGTTCTATGATATTTTTTGATCAGAAGCGTAGTTTTCGAGATATATCGAGATATTTAAAAGTTCCGAAGCCGCACCAACATAATAGAGATACAGAAACACCGTGGCCCCTTTCGTTGAGATAACTCTGCACTAGTGCGAGCCGCAAATGCCACTTCCAGCTTAGCTGTGCAGAAGAAGAACAACAAGAAGAAGAAATATCTCGAAATATGTCCGTCAGGCCCCTCCCCTTGAGATAAATCTGCAAATATCTCGGAAACGAAGCGAGCTATGGCAAAATGTTAAGAGACGTTTTTTGTAGAGAATTATGTTTCCTACAATTTATGTTCTATGATATTTTTTGATCAGAAGCGTAGTTTTCGAGATATATCGAGATATTTAAAAGTTCCGAAGCCGCACCAACATAATAGGGATACAGAAACACCGTGGCCCCTTTCTTTGAGATAACTCTGCACTAGTGCGAGCTGTAAATGCCACTTCCAGCTTAGCTGTGCAGAAGAAGAACAACAAGAAGAAGAAATATCTCGAAATATGTCCGTCAGGCCCCTTCCCTTGAGATATATCTGCAAATATCTCGGAAACGAAGCTAGCTATGGCAAAATGTTAAGAGACCTTTTTTGTAGAGAATTATGTTTCCTACAATTTATGTTCTATGATATTTTTTGATCAGAAGCGTAGTTTTCGAGATATATCGAGATATTTAAAAGTTCCGAAGCCGCACCAACATAATAGAGATACAGAAACACCGTGGTCCCTTTCTTTGAGATAACTCTGCACCAGTGCGAGCCGCAAATGCCACTTCCAGCTTAGCTGTGCAGAAGAAGAACAACAAGAAGAAGAAATATCTCGAAATATGTCCGTCAGGCCCCTTCCCTTGAGATATATCTGCAAATATCTCGGAAACGAAGCGAGCTATGGCAAAATGTTAAGAGACCTTTTTTGTAGAGAATTATGTTTCCTACAATTTATGTTCTATGATATCTTTTGATCAGAAGCGTAGTTTTCGAGATATATCGAGATATTTAAAAGTTCCGAAGCCGCACCAACATAATAGAGATACAGAAACACCGTGGCCCCTTTCTTTGAGATAACTCTGCACTAGTGCGAGCCGCAAATGCCACTTCCAGCTTAGCTGTGCAGAAGAAGAACAACAAGAAGAAGAAATATCTCGAAATATGTCCGTCAGGCCCCTTCCCTTGAGATAAATCTGCAAATATCTCGGAAACGAAGCGAGCTATGGCAAAATGTTAAGAGACCTTTTTTGTAGAGAATTAAGGTTCCTACTTTTTATCTTCTATGATATTTTTTGATCAAATGCGTAGTTCTCGAGATATATCAAGATATTTAAAAGTTCCGAAGCCGCACCAACATAATAGAGATACAGAAACACCGTGGCCCCTCTCTTTGAGATAACTCTGCACTACTGCGAGCTGGAAATGCCACTTCCAGTTTAGCTGTGCAGAAGAAGAACAACAAGAAGAAGAAATATCTCGAAATATGTCCGTCAGGCCCCTTCCCTTGAGATATATCTGCAAATATCTCGGAAACGAAGCGAGCTATGGCAAAATGTTAAGAGACCTTTTTTGTAGAGAATTCTGTTTCCTACAATTTATGTTCTATGATATTTTTTGATCAGAAGCGTAGTTTTCGAGATATATCGAGATATTTAAAAGTTCCGAAGCCGCACCAACATAATAGAGATACAGAAACACCGTGGCCCCTTTCTTTGAGATAACTCTGCACTAGTGCGAGCTGCAAATGCCACTTCCAGCTTAGCTGTGCAGAGGAAGAACAACAAGAAGAAGAAATATCTCGAAATATGTCCGTCAGGCCCCTTCCCTTGATATAAATCTGCAAATATCTCGGAAACGAAGAGAGCTATGGCAAAATGTTAAGAGACCTTTTTTGTAGAGAATTAAGTTTCCTACTTTTTATGTTGTATGATATTTTTTGATCAGATGCGTAGTTCTCGAGATATATCAAGATATTTAAAAGTTCCGAAGCCGCACCAACATAATAGAGATACAGAAACACCGTGGCCCCTTTCTTTGAGATAACTCTGCACTAGTGCGAGCCGCAAATGCCACTTCCAGCTTAGCTGTGCAGAAGAAGAACAACAAGAAGAAGAAATATCTCGAAATATGTCCGTCAGGCCCCTTCCCTTGAGATAAATCTGCAAATATCTCGGAAACGAAGCGAGCTATGGCAAAATGTTAAGAGACCTTTTTTGTAGAGAATTAAGGTTCCTACTTTTTATCTTCTATGATATTTTTTGATCAAATGCGTAGTTCTCGAGATATATCAAGATATTTAAAAGTTCCGAAGCCGCACCAACATAATAGAGATACAGAAACACCGTGGCCCCTCTCTTTGAGATAACTCTGCACTACTGCGAGCTGGAAATGCCACTTCCAGTTTAGCTGTGCAGAAGAAGAACAACAAGAAGAAGAAATATCTCGAAATATGTCCGTCAGGCCCCTTCCCTTGAGATATATCTGCAAATATCTCGGAAACGAAGCGAGCTATGGCAAAATGTTAAGAGACCTTTTTTGTAGAGAATTCTGTTTCCTACAATTTATGTTCTATGATATTTTTTGATCAGAAGCGTAGTTTTCGAGATATATCGAGATATTTAAAAGTTCCGAAGCCGCACCAACATAATAGAGATACAGAAACACCGTGGCCCCTTTCTTTGAGATAACTCTGCACTAGTGCGAGCTGCAAATGCCACTTCCAGCTTAGCTGTGCAGAGGAAGAACAACAAGAAGAAGAAATATCTCGAAATATGTCCGTCAGGCCCCTTCCCTTGATATAAATCTGCAAATATCTCGGAAACGAAGAGAGCTATGGCAAAATGTTAAGAGACCTTTTTTGTAGAGAGTTAAGTTTCCTACTTTTTATGTTGTATGATATTTTTTGATCAGATGCGTAGTTCTCGAGATATATCAAGATATTTAAAAGTTCCGAAGCCGCACCAACATAATAGAGATACAGAAACACCGTGGCCCCTTTCTTTGAGATAACACTGTACTATTGCGAGCTGGAAATGCCACTTCCAGTTTAGCTGTGCAGAAGAAGAACAACAAGAAGAAGAAATATCTCGAAATATGTCCGTTAGGCCCCTTCCCTTGAGATAAATCTGCAAATATCTCGGAAACGAAGCGAGCTATGGCAAAATGTTAAGAGACGTTTTTTGTAGAGAATTATGTTTCCTACAATTTCTGTTCTATGATATTTTTTGATCAGAAGCGTAGTTTTCGAGATATATCGAGATATTTAAAAGTTCCGAAGCAGCACCAACATAATAGAGATACAGAAACACCGTGGCCCCTCTCTTTGAGATAACTCTGCACTATTGCGAGCTGGAAATGCCACTTCCAGTTTAGCTGTGCAGAAGAAGAACAACAAGAAGAAGAAATATCTCGAAATATGTCCGTCAGGCCCCTTCCCTTGAGATAAATCTGCAAATATCTCGGAAACGAAGCGAGCTATTGCAAAATGTTAAGAGACCTTTTTTGTAGAGAATTGAGTTTCCTACTTTTTACGTTCTATGATATTTTTTGATCAGATGCGTAGTTCTCGAGATATATCAAGATATTTAAAAGTTAAGAAGCCGCACCAACATAATAGAGATACAGAAACACCGTGGCCCCTTTCTTTGAGATAACTCTGCACTATTGCGAGCTGGGAATGCCACTTCCAGTTTAGCTGTGCAGAAGAAGAACAACAAGAAGAAGAAATATCTCGAAATATGTCCGTTAGGCCCCTTCCCTTGAGATAAATCTGCAAATATCTCGGAAACGAAGCGAGCTATGGCAGAATGTTAAGAGACCTTTTTTGTAGAGAATTAAGTTTCCTACGTTTTATGTTGTATGATATTTTTTGATCAGATGCGTAGTTCTCGAGATATATCAAGATATTTAAAAGTTCCGAAGCCGCACCAACATAATAGAGATACAGAAACACCGTGGCCCCTCTCTTTGAGATAACTCTGCACTATTGCGAGCTGGAAATGCCACTTCCAGTTTAGCTGTGCAGAAGAAGATCAACAAGAAGAAGAAATATCTCGAAATATGTCCGTCAGGCCCCTTCCCTTGAGATAAATCAGCAAATATCTCGGAAACGAAGCGAGCTATGGCAAAATGTTAAGAGACGTTTTTTGTAGAGAATTATGTTTCCTACAATTTATGTTCTATGATATTTTTTGATCACAAGCGTAGTTTTCGAGATATATCGAGATATTTAAAAGTTCCGAAGCCGCACCAACATAATAGGGATACAGAAACACCGTGGCCCCTTTCTTTGAGATAATTCTGCACTAGTGCGAGCCGCAAATGCCACTTCCAGCTTAGCTGTGCAGAAGAAGAACAACAAGAAGAAGAAATATCTCGAAATATGTCCGTCAGGCCCCTTCCCTTGAGATATATCTGCAAATATCTCGGAAACGAAGCGAGCTATGGCAAAATGTTAAGAGACCTTTTTTGTAGAGAATTCTGTTTCCTACAATTTATGTTCTATGATATTTTTTGATCAGAAGCGTAGTTTTCGAGATATATCGAGATATTTAAAAGTTCCGAAGCCGCACCAACATAATAGAGATACAGAAACACCGTGGCCCCTTTCTTTGAGATAACTCTGCACTAGTGCGAGCTGCAAATGCCACTTCCAGCTTAGCTGTGCAGAGGAAGAACAACAAGAAGAAGAAATATCTCGAAATATGTCCGTCAGGCCCCTTCCCTTGAGATAAATCTGCAAATATCTCGGAAACGAAGCGAGCTATGGCAGAATGTTAAGAGACCTTTTTTGTAGAGAATTAAGTTTCCTACGTTTTATGTTGTATGATATTTTTTGATCAGAAGCGTAGTTTTCGAGATATATCGAGATATTTAAAAGTTCCGAAGCCGCACCAACATAATAGGGATACAGAAACACCGTGGCCCCTTTCTTTGAGATAATTCTGCACTAGTGCGAGCCGCAAATGCCACTTCCAGCTTAGCTGTGCAGAAGAAGAACAACAAGAAGAAGAAATGTCTCGAAATATGTCCGTCAGGCCCCTTCCCTTGAGATAAATCTGCAAATATCTCGGAAACGAAGCGAGCTATGGCAAAATGTTGAGAGACCTTTTTTGTAGAGAATTAAGTTTCCTACTTTTTATGTTCTATGATATTTTTTGATCAGATGCGTAGTTCTCGAGATATATCAAGATATTTAAAAGTTCCGAAGCCGCACCAACATAATAGAGATACAGAAACACCGTGGCCCCTCTCTTTGAGATAACTCTGCACTATTGCGAGCTGGAAATGCCACTTCCAGTTTAGCTGTGCAGAAGAAGAACAACAAGAAGAAGAAATATCTCGAAATATGTCCGTCAGGCCCCTTCCCTTGAGATAAATCTGCAAATATCTCGGAAACGAAGCGAGCTATGGCAAAATGTTAAGAGACCTTTTTTGTAGAGAATTATGTTTGCTACAATTTATGTTCTATGATATTTTTTGATCAGAAGCGTAGTTTTCGAGATATATCGAGATATTTAAAAGTTCCGAAGCCGCACCAACATAATAGAGATACAGAAACACCGTGGCCCCTTTCTCTGAGATAACTCTGCACTAGTGCGAGCCGCAAATGCCACTTCCAGCTTAGCTGTGCAGAAGAAGAACAACAAGAAGAAGAAATATCTCGAAATATGTCCGTCAGGCCCCTTCCCTTGAGATAAATCTGCAAATATCTCGGAAACGAAGCGAGCTATGGTAAAATGTTAAGAGACCTTTTTTGTAGAGAATTAAGTTTCCTACTTTTTATGTTCTATGATATTTTTTGATCAGAAGCGTAGTTTTCGAGATATATCGAGATATTTAAAAGTTCCGAAGCCGCACCAACATAATAGGGATACAGAAACACTGTGGCCCCTTTCTTTGAGATAACTCTGCACGATTGCGAGCTGGAAATGCCACTTCCAGTTTAGCTGTGCAGAAGAAGAACAACAAGAAGAAGAAATATCTCGAAATATGTCCATCAGGACCCTTCCCTTGAGATAAATCTGCAAATATCTCGGAAACGAAGCGAGCTATGGCAAAATGTTAAGAGACCTTTTTTGTAGAGAATTAAGTTTCCTACTTTTTATGTTCTATGATATTTTTTGATCAGATGCGTAGTTCTCGAGATATATCAAGATATTTAAAAGTTCCGAAGCCGCACCAACATAATAGAGATACAGAAACACCGTGGCCCCTTTCTTTGAGATAACTCTGCACTATTGCGAGCTGCAAATGCCACTTCCAGCTTAGCTGTGCAGAAGAAGAACAACAAGAAGAAGAAATATCTCGAAATATGTCCGTCAGGCCCCTTCCCTTGAGATAAATCTGCAAATATCTCGGAAACGAAGCGAGCTATGGCAAAATGTTAAGAGACCTTTTTTGTATGGAATTATGTTTCCTACTTTTTATGTTGTATGATATTTTTTTATCAGACGCGTAGTTCTCGAGATATATCAAGATATTTAAAAGTTCCGAAGCCGCACCAACATAATAGAGATACAGAAACACCGTGGCCCCTCTCTTTGAGATAACTCTGCACTATTGCGAGCTGCAAATGCCACTTCCAGTTTAGCTTTGCAGAAGAAGAACAACAAGAAGAAGAAATATCTCGAAATATGTCCGTTAGGCCCCTTCCCTTGAGATAAATCGGCAAGTATCTCGGAAACGAAGCGAGCTATGGCAAAATGTTGAGAGACCTTTTTTGTAGAGAATTAAGTTTCCTACTTTTTATGTTCTATGATATTTTTTAATCAGATGCGTAGATCTCGAGATATATCAAGATATTTAAAAGTTCCGAAGCCGCACCAACATAATAGAGATACAGAAACACCGTGGCCCCTTTCTTTGAGATAACTCTGCACTATTGCGAGCTGCAAATGCCACTTCCAGCTTAGCTGTGCAGAAGAAGAACAACAAGAAGAGGAAATATCTCGAAATATGTCCGTCAGGCCCCTTCCCTTGAGATAAATCTGCAAATATCTCGGAAACGAAGCGAGCTATGGCCTAATGTTAAGAGACCTTTTTTGTATGGAATTATGTTTCCTACTTTTTATGTTCTATGATATTTTTTGATCAGACGCGTAGTTCTCGAGATATATCAAGATATTTAAAAGTTCCGAAGCCGCACCAACATAATAGAGATACAGAAACACCGTGGCCCCTCTCTTTGAGATAACTCTGCACTATTGCGAGCTGGAAATGCCACTTCCAGTTTAGCTGTGCAGAAGAAGAACAACAAGAAGAAGAAATATCTCGAAATATGTCCGTCAGGCCCCTTCCCTTGAGATAAATCTGCAAATATCTCGGAAACGAAGCGAGCTATTGCAAAATGTTAAGAGACCTTTTTTGTAGAGAATTGAGTTTCCTACTTTTTATGTTCTATGATATTTTTTGATCAGATGCGTAGTTCTCGAGATATATCAAGATATTTAAAAGTTAAGAAGCCGCACCAACATAATAGAGATACAGAAACACCGTGGCCCCTTTCTTTGAGATAACTCTGCACTAATGCGAGCTGCAAATGCCACTTCCAGCTTAGCTGTGCAGAAGAAGAACAACAAGAAGAAGAAATATCTCGAAATGTGTCCGTTAGGCCCCTTCCCTTGAGATAAATCTGCAAATATCTCGGAAACGAAGCGAGCTATGGCAGAATGTTAAGAGACCTTTTTTGTAGAGAATTAAGTTTCCTACGTTTTATGTTGTATGATATTTTTTGATCAGATGCGTAGTTCTCGAGATATATCAAGATATTTAAAAGTTCCGAAGCCGCACCAACATAATAGAGATACAGAAACACCGTGGCCCCTCTCTTTGAGATAACTCTGCACTATTGCGAGCTGGAAATGCCACTTCCAGTTTAGCTGTGCAGAAGAAGATCAACAAGAAGAAGAAATATCTCGAAATATGTCCGTCAGGCCCCTTCCCTTGAGATAAATCAGCAAATATCTCGGAAACGAAGCGAGCTATGGCAAAATCTTAAGAGACGTTTTTTGTAGAGAATTATGTTTCCTACAATTTATGTTCTATGATATTTTTTGATCAGAAGCGTAGTTTTCGAGATATATCGAGATATTTAAAAGTTCCGAAGCCGCACCAACATAATAGGGATACAGAAACACCGTGGCCCCTTTCTTTGAGATAATTCTGCACTAGTGCGAGCCGCAAATGCCACTTCCAGCTTAGCTGTGCAGAAGAAGAACAACAAGAAGAAGAAATGTCTCGAAATATGTCCATCAGGCCCCTTCCCTTGAGATAAATCTGCAAATATCTCGGAAACGAAGCGAGCTATGGCAAAATGTTGAGAGACCTTTTTTGTAGAGAATTAAGTTTCCTACTTTTTATGTTCTATGATATTTTTTGATCAGATGCGTAGTTCTCGAGATATATCAAGATATTTAAAAGTTCCGAAGCCGCAACCAACATAATAGAGATACAGAAACACCGTGGCCCCTCTCTTTAAGATAACTCTGCACTATTGCGAGCTGGAAATGCCACTTCCAGTTTAGCTGTGCAGAAGAAGAACAACAAGAAGAAGAAATATCTCGAAATATGTCCGTCAGGCCCCTTCCCTTGAGATAAATCTGCAAATATCTCGGAAACGAAGCGAGCTATGGCAAAATGTTAAGAGACCTTTTTTGTAGAGAATTATGTTTCCTACAATTTATGTTCTATGATATTTTTTGATCAGAAGCGTAGTTTTCGAGATATATCGAGATATTTAAAAGTTCCGAAGCCGCACCAACATAATAGAGATACAGAAACACCGTGGCCCCTTTCTCTGAGATAACTCTACACTAGTGCGAGCCGCAAATGCCACTTCCAGCTTAGCTGTGCAGAAGAAGAACAACAAGAAGAAGAAATATCTCGAAATATGTCCGTCAGGCCCCTTCCCTTGAGATAAATCTGCAAATATCTCGGAAACGAAGCGAGCTATGGTAAAATGTTAAGAGACCTTTTTTGTAGAGAATTAAGTTTCCTACTTTTTATGTTCTATGATATTTTTTGATCAGAAGCGTAGTTTTCGAGATATATCGAGATATTTAAAAGTTCCGAAGCCGCACCAACATAATAGGGATACAGAAACACCGTGGCCCCTTTCTTTGAGATAACTCTGCACGATTGCGAGCTGGAAATGCCACTTCCAGTTTAGCTGTGCAGAAGAAGAACAACAAGAAGAAGAAATATCTCGAAATATGTCCATCAGGACCCTTCCCTTGAGATAAATCTGCAAATATCTCGGAAACGAAGCGAGCTATGGCAAAATGTTAAGAGACCTTTTTTGTAGAGAATTAAGTTTCCTACTTTTTATGTTCTATGATATTTTTTGATCAGATGCGTAGTTCTCGAGATATATCAAGATATTTAAAAGTTCCGAAGCCGCACCAACATAATAGAGATACAGAAACACCGTGGCCCCTTTCTTTGAGATGACTCTGCACTATTGCGAGCTGCAAATGCCACTTCCAGTTTAGCTGTGCAGAAGAAGAACAACAAGAAGAAGAAATATCTCGAAATATGTCCGTTAGGCCCCTTCCCTTGAGATAAATCTGCAAATATCTCGGAAACGAAGCGAGCTATTGCAAAATGTTAAGAGACCTTTTTTGTAGAGAATTGAGTTTCCTACTTTTTATGTTCTATGATATTTTTTGATCAGATGCGTAGTTCTCGAGATATATCAAGATATTTAAAAGTTAAGAAGCCGCACCAACATAATAGAGATACAGAAACACCGTGGCCCCTTTCTTTGAGATAACTCTGCACTATTGCGAGCTGGAAATGCCACTTCCAGTTTAGCTGTGCAGAAGAAGAACAACAAGAAGAAGAAATATCTCGAAATATGTCCGTTAGGCCCCTTCCCTTGAGATAAATCTGCAAATATCTCGGAAACGAAGCAAGCTATGGCAGAATGTTAAGAGACCTTTTTTGTAGAGAATTAAGTTTCCTACGTTTTATGTTGTATGATATTTTTTGATCAGATGCGTAGTTCTCGAGATATATCAAGATATTTAAAAGTTCCGAAGCCGCACCAACATAATAGAGATACAGAAACACCGTGGCCCCTCTCTTTGAGATAACTCTGCACTATTGCGAGCTGGAAATGCCACTTCCAGTTTAGCTGTGCAGAAGAAGATCAACAAGAAGAAGAAATATCTCGAAATATGTCCGTCAGGCCCCTTCCCTTGAGATAAATCAGCAAATATCTCGGAAACGAAGCGAGCTATGGCAAAATGTTAAGAGACGTTTTTTGTAGAGAATTATGTTTCCTACAATTTATGTTCTATGATATTTTTTGATCAGAAGCGTAGTTTTCGAGATATATCGAGATATTTAAAAGTTCCGAAGCCGCACCAACATAATAGGGATACAGAAACACCGTGGCCCCTTTCTTTGAGATAATTCTGCACTAGTGCGAGCCGCAAATGCCACTTCCAGCTTAGCTGTGCAGAAGAAGAACAACAAGAAGAAGAAATATCTCGAAATATGTCCGTCAGGCCCCTTCCCTTGAGATAAATCTGCAAATATCTCGGAAACGAAGCGAGCTATGGCAAAATGTTAAGAGACCTTTTTTGTACAGAATTATGTTTCCGACTTTTTATGTTCTATGATATTTTTTGATCAGACGCGTAGTTCTCGAGATATATCAAGATATTTAAAAGTTCCGAAGCCGCACCAACATAATAGAGATACAGAAACACCGTGGCCCCTTTCTTTGAGATATCTCTGCACTATTGCGAGCTGCAAATGCCACTTCCAGCTTAGCTGTGCAGAAGAAGAACAACAAGAAGAAGAAATATCTCGAAATATGTCCGTGAGGCCCCTTCCCTTGAGATAAATCTGCAAATATCTCGGAATCGAAGCGAGCTATGGCAAAATGTTAAGAGACCTTTTTTGTAGAGAATTAAGTTTCCTACCTTTTATGTGCTATGATATTTTTTGATCAGATGCGTAGTTCTCGAGATATATCAAGATATTTAAAAGTTCCGAAGCCGCACCAACATAATAGAGATACAGAAACACCGTGGCCCCTTTCTTTGAGATAACTCTGCACTAGCGCGAGCCGCAAATGCCACTTACAGCTTAGCTGTGCAGAAGAAGAACAACAAGAAGAAGAAATATCTCGAAATATGTCCGTGAGGCCCCTTCCCTTGAGATAAATCTGCAAATATCTCGGAATCGAAGCGAGCTATGGCAAAATGTTAAGAGACCTTTTTTGTAGAGAATTAAGTTTCCTACCTTTTATGTTCTATGATATTTTTTGATCAGATGCGTAGTTCTCGAGATATATCAAGATATTTAAAAGTTCCGAAGCCGCACCAACATAATAGAGATACAGAAACACCGTGGCCCCTTTCTTTGAGATAACTCTGCACTAGCGCGAGCCGCAAATGCCACTTACAGCTTAGCTGTGCAGAAGAAGAACAACGAGAAGAAGAAATATCTCGAAATATGTCCGTCAGGCCCCTTCCCTTGAGATAAATCTGCAAATATCTCGGAAACGAAGCGAGCTATGGCAAAATGTTAAGAGACCTTTTTTGTAGAGAATTAAGTTTCCTACATTTTATGTTCTATGATATTTTTTGATCAGATGCGTAGTTCTCGAGATATATCAAGATATTTAAAAGTTCCGAAGCCGCACCAACATAATAGAGATACAGAAACACCGTGGCTCCTTTCTTTGCGATAACTCTGCACTATTGCGAGCTGGAAATGCCACTTCCAGTTTAGCTGTGCAGAAGAAGAACAACAAGAAGAAGAAATATCTCGAAATATGTCCGTCAGGCCCCTTCCCTTGAGATAAATATGCAAATATCTCGGAAACGAAGCGAGCTATGGCAAAATGTTAAGCGACCTTTTTTGTAGAGAATTAAGTTTCCTACTTTTTATGTTCTATGGTATTTTTTGATCAGATGCGTAGTTCTCGAGATATATCAAGATATTTAAAAGTTCCGAAGCCGCACCAACATAATAGAGATACAGAAACACCGTGGCCCCTTTCTTTGAGATATCTCTGCACTATTGCGAGCTGCAAATGCCACTTCCAGCTTAGCTGTGCAGAAGAAGAACAACAAGAAGAAGAAGTATCTCGAAATATGTCCGTCAGGCCCCTTCCCTTGAGATAAATCTGCAAATATCTCGGAAACGAAGAGAGCTATGGCAAAATGTTAAGAGACCTTTTTTGTAGAGAATTAAGTTTCCTACTTTTTATGTTCTATGATATTTTTTGATCAGATGCGTAGTTCTCGAGATATATCAAGATATTTAAAAGTTCCGAAGCCGCACCAACATAATAGAGATACAGAAACACCGTGGCCCCTTTCTTTGAGATAACTCTGCACTGTTGCGAGCTGTAAATGCCACTTCCAGCTTAGCTGTGCAGAAGAAGAACAACAAGAAGAAGAAATATCTCGAAATATGTCCGTCAGGCCCCTGCCCTTGAGATATATCTGCAAATATCTCGGAAACGAAGCGAGCTATGGCAAAATGTTAAGAGACCTTTTTTGTACAGAATTATGTTTCCTACTTTTTATGTTCTATGATATTTTTTGATCAGACGCGTAGTTCTCGAGATATATCAAGATATTTAAAAGTTCCGAAGCCGCACCAACATAATAGAGATACAGAAACACCGTGGCCCCTTTCTTTGAGATATCTCTGCACTATTGCGAGCTGCAAATGCCACTTCCAGCTTAGCTGTGCAGAAGAAGAACAACAAGAAGAAGAAATATCTCGAAATATGTCCGTGAGGCCCCTTCCCTTGAGATAAATCTGCAAATATCTCGGAAACGAAGCGAGCTATGGCAAAATGTTAAGAGACCTTATTTGTAGAGAATTAAGTTTCCTACTTTTCATGTTCTATGATATTTTTTGATCAGATGCGTAGTTCTCGAGATATATCAAGATATTTAAAAGTTCCGAAACCGCACCAACATAATAGAGATACAGAAACACCGTGGCCCCTTTCTTTGAGATAACTCTGCACTAGTGCTAGCCGCAAATGCCACTTCCAGCTTAGCTGTGCAGAAGAAGAACAACAAGAAGAAGAAATATCTCGAAATATGTCCGTTAGGCCCCTTCCCTTGAGATAAATCTGCAAATATCTCGGAAACGAAGCGAGCTATGGCAAAATGTTAAGAGACCTTTTTTGTACAGAATTATGTTTCCTACTTTTTATGTTCTATGATATTTTTTGATCAGGCGCGTAGTTCTCGAGATATATCAAGATATTTAAAAGTTCCGAAGCCGCACCAACATAACAGAGATACAGAAACACCGTGGCCCCTTTCTTTGAGATAACTCTGCACTGTTGCGAGCTGTAAATGCCACCTCCAGCTTAGCTGTGCAGAAGAAGAACAACAAGAAGAAGAAATATCTCGAAATATGTCCGTCAGGCCCCTGCCCTTGAGATATATCTGCAAATATCTCGGAAACGAAGCGAGCTATGGCAAAATGTTAAGAGACCTTTTTTGTAGAGAATTATGTTTCCTACAATTTATCTTCTATGATATTTTTTGATCAGAAGCGTAGTTTTCGAGATATATCGAGATATTTAAAAGTTCCGAAGCCGCCCCAACATAATAGAGATACAGAAACACCGTGGCCCCTTTCTTTGAGATAACTCTGCACTAGTGCGAGCCGCAAATGCCACTTCCAGCTTAGCTGTGCAGAAGAAGAACAACAAGAAGAAGAACAACAAGAAGAAGAAATATCTCGAAATATGTCCGTCAGGCCCCTTCCCTTGAGATAAATCTGCAAATATCTCGGAAACAAAGCGAGCTATGGCAAAATGTTACGAGACCTTTTTTGTAGAGAATTAAGTTTCCTACTTTTTATGTTCTATGATATTTTTTGATCAGATGCGCAGTTCTCGAGATATATCAAGATATTTAAAAGTTCCGAAGCCACACCAACATAATAGAGATACAGAAACACCGTGGCCCCTTTCTTTGAGATAACTCTGCACTATTGCGAGCTGCAAATGCCACTTCCAGCTTAGCTGTGCAGAAGAAGAACAACAAGAAGAAGAAATATCTCGAAATATGTCCGTCAGGCCCCTGCCCTTGAGATATATCTGCAAATATCTCGGAAACGAAGCGAGCTATGGCAAAATGTTAAGAGACCTTTTTTGTACAGAATTATGTTTCCTACTTTTTATGTTCTATGATATTTTTTGATCAGACGCGTAGTTCTCGAGATATATCAAGATATTTAAAAGTTCCGAAGCCGCACCAACATAATAGAGATACAGAAACACCGTGGCCCCTTTCTTTGAGATATCTCTGCACTATTGCGAGCTGCAAATGCCACTTCCAGCTTAGCTGTGCAGAAGAAGAACAACAAGAAGAAGAAATATCTCGAAATATGTCCGTGAGGCCCCTTCCCTTGAGATAAATCTGCAAATATCTCGGAAACGAAGCGAGCTATGGCAAAATGTTAAGAGACCTTATTTGTAGAGAATTAAGTTTCCTACTTTTCATGTTCTATGATATTTTTTGATCAGATGCGTAGTTCTCGAGATATATCAAGATATTTAAAAGTTCCGAAACCGCACCAACATAATAGAGATACAGAAACACCGTGGCCCCTTTCTTTGAGATAACTCTGCACTAGTGCTAGCCGCAAATGCCACTTCCAGCTTAGCTGTGCAGAAGAAGAACAACAAGAAGAAGAAATATCTCGAAATATGTCCGTTAGGCCCCTTCCCTTGAGATAAATCTGCAAATATCTCGGAAACGAAGCGAGCTATGGCAAAATGTTAAGAGACCTTTTTTGTACAGAATTATGTTTCCTACTTTTTATGTTCTATGATATTTTTTGATCAGGCGCGTAGTTCTCGAGATATATCAAGATATTTAAAAGTTCCGAAGCCGCACCAACATAACAGAGATACAGAAACACCGTGGCCCCTTTCTTTGAGATAACTCTGCACTGTTGCGAGCTGTAAATGCCACCTCCAGCTTAGCTGTGCAGAAGAAGAACAACAAGAAGAAGAAATATCTCGAAATATGTCCGTCAGGCCCCTGCCCTTGAGATATATCTGCAAATATCTCGGAAACGAAGCGAGCTATGGCAAAATGTTAAGAGACCTTTTTTGTAGAGAATTATGTTTCCTACAATTTATCTTCTATGATATTTTTTGATCAGAAGCGTAGTTTTCGAGATATATCGAGATATTTAAAAGTTCCGAAGCCGCCCCAACATAATAGAGATACAGAAACACCGTGGCCCCTTTCTTTGAGATAACTCTGCACTAGTGCGAGCCGCAAATGCCACTTCCAGCTTAGCTGTGCAGAAGAAGAACAACAAGAAGAAGAACAACAAGAAGAAGAAATATCTCGAAATATGTCCGTCAGGCCCCTTCCCTTGAGATAAATCTGCAAATATCTCGGAAACAAAGCGAGCTATGGCAAAATGTTACGAGACCTTTTTTGTAGAGAATTAAGTTTCCTACTTTTTATGTTCTATGATATTTTTTGATCAGATGCGCAGTTCTCGAGATATATCAAGATATTTAAAAGTTCCGAAGCCACACCAACATAATAGAGATACAGAAACACCGTGGCCCCTTTCTTTGAGATAACTCTGCACTATTGCGAGCTGCAAATGCCACTTCCAGCTTAGCTGTGCAGAAGAAGAACAACAAGAAGAAGAAATATCTCGAAATATGTCCGTCAGGCCCCTGCACTTGAGATATATCTGCAAATATCTCGGAAACGAAGCGAGCTATGGCAAAATGTTAAGAGACCTTTTTTGTAGAGAATTATGTTTCCTACAATTTATCGTCTATGATATTTTTTGATCAGAAGCGTAGTTTTCGAGATATATCGAGATATTTAAAGGTTCCGAAGCCGCACCAACATAATAGAGATACAGAAACACCGTGGCCCCTTTCTTTGAGATAACTGTGCACTAGTGCGAGCCGCAAATGCCACTTCCAGCTTAGCTGTGCAGAAGAAGAACAACAAGAAGAAGAAATATCTCGAAATATGTCCGTTAGGCCCCTTCCCTTGAGATAAATCTGCAAATATCTCGGAAACGAAGCGAGCTATGGCAAAATGTTAAGAGACCTTTTTTGTAGAGAATTAAGTTTCCTGCTTTTTATGTTGTATGATATTTTTTGATCAGATGCGTAGTTCTCGAGATATATTAAGATATTTAAAAGTTCCGAAGCCGCACCAACATAATAGAGATACAGAAACACCGTGGGCCCTTTCTTTGGGATAACTCTGCACTATTGCGAGCTGGAAATGCCACTTCCAGTTTAGCTGTGCAGAAGAAGAACAACAAGAAGAAGAAATATCTCGAAATATGTCCGTCAGGCCCCTGCCCTTGAGATATATCTGCAAATATCTCGGAAACGAAGCGAGCTATGGCAAAATGTTAAGAGACCTTTTTTGTAGAGAATTATGTTTCCTACAATTTATCTTCTATGATATTTTTTGATCAGAAGCGTAGTTTTCGAGATATATCGAGATATTTAAAAGTTCCGAAGCCGCCCCAACATAATAGAGATACAGAAACACCGTGGCCCCTTTCTTTGAGATAACTCTGCACTAGTGCGAGCCGCAAATGCCACTTCCAGCTTAGCTGTGCAGAAGAAGAACAACAAGAAGAAGAACAACAAGAAGAAGAAATATCTCGAAATATGTCCGTCAGGCCCCTTCCCTTGAGATAAATCTGCAAATATCTCGGAAACAAAGCGAGCTATGGCAAAATGTTACGAGACCTTTTTTGTAGAGAATTAAGTTTCCTACTTTTTATGTTCTATGATATTTTTTGATCAGATGCGCAGTTCTCGAGATATATCAAGATATTTAAAAGTTCCGAAGCCACACCAACATAATAGAGATACAGAAACACCGTGGCCCCTTTCTTTGAGATAACTCTGCACTATTGCGAGCTGCAAATGCCACTTCCAGCTTAGCTGTGCAGAAGAAGAACAACAAGAAGAAGAAATATCTCGAAATATGTCCGTGAGGCCCCTTCCCTTGAGATAAATCTGCAAATATCTCGGAAACGAAGCGAGCTATGGCAAAATGTTAAGAGACCTTATTTGTAGAGAATTAAGTTTCCTACTTTTCATGTTCTATGATATTTTTTGATCAGATGCGTAGTTCTCGAGATATATCAAGATATTTAAAAGTTCCGAAACCGCACCAACATAATAGAGATACAGAAACACCGTGGCCCCTTTCTTTGAGATAACTCTGCACTAGTGCTAGCCGCAAATGCCACTTCCAGCTTAGCTGTGCAGAAGAAGAACAACAAGAAGAAGAAATATCTCGAAATATGTCCGTTAGGCCCCTTCCCTTGAGATAAATCTGCAAATATCTCGGAAACGAAGCGAGCTATGGCAAAATGTTAAGAGACCTTTTTTGTAGAGAATTAAGTTTCCTGCTTTTTATGTTGTATGATATTTTTTGATCAGATGCGTAGTTCTCGAGATATATTAAGATATTTAAAAGTTCCGAAGCCGCACCAACATAATAGAGATACAGAAACACCGTGGGCCCTTTCTTTGGGATAACTGTGCACTATTGCGAGCTGGAAATGCCACTTCCAGTTTAGCTGTGCAGAAGAAGAACAACAAGAAGAAGAAATATCTCGAAATATGCCCGTTAGGCCCCTTCCCTTGAGATAAATCTGCAAATATCTCGGAAACGAAGCGAGCTATGGCAAAATGTTAAGAGAACTTTTTTGTAGAGAATTAAGTTTCCTACTTTTTATGTTCTATGATATTTTTTGATCAGATGCGTAGTTCTCGAGATATATCAAGATATTTAAAGGTTCCGAAGCCGCACCAACATAATAGAGATACAGAAACACCGTGGCCCCTTTCTTTGAGATAACTCTGCACAATTGCGAGCTGTAAATGCCACTTCCAGCTTAGCTGTGCAGAAGAAGAACAACAAGAAGAAGAAATATCTCGAAATATGTCCGTCAGGCCCCTGCCCTTGAGATATATCTGCAAATATCTCGGAAACGAAGCGAGCTATGGCAAAATGTTAAGAGACCTTTTTTGTAGAGAATTATGTTTCCTACAATTTATCTTCTATGATATTTTTTGATCAGAAGCGTAGTTTTCGAGATATATCGAGATATTTAAAAGTTCCGAAGCCGCACCAACATAATAGAGATACAGAAACACCGTGGCCCCTTTCTTTGAGATAACTCTGCACTAGTGCGAGCCGCAAATGCCACTTCCAGCTTAGCTGTGCAGAAGAAGAACAACAAGAAGAAGAACAACAAGAAGAAGAAATATCTCGAAATATGTCCGTCAGGCCCCTTCCCTTGAGATAAATCTGCAAATATCTCGGAAACAAAGCGAGCTATGGCAAAATGTTAAGAGACCTTTTTTGTAGAGAATTAAGTTTCCTACTTTTTATGTTCTATGATATTTTTTGATCAGATGCGCAGTTCTCGAGATATATCCAGATATTTAAAAGTTCCGAAGCCGCACCAACATAATAGAGATACAGAAACACCGTGGCCCCTTTCTTTGAGATAACTCTGCACTATTGCGCGCTGCAAATGCCACTTCCAGCTTAGCTGTGCAGAAGAAGAACAACAAGAAGAAGAAATATCTCGAAATATGTCCGTCAGGCCCCTTCCCTTGAGATAAATCTGCAAATATCTCGGAAACCAAGCGAGCTATGGCAAAATGTTAAGAGACCTTTTTTGTAGAGAATTAAGTTTCCTACTTTTTATATTCTATGCTATTTTTTGATCAGATGCGTAGTTCTCGAGATATATCAAGATATTTAAAAGCTCCGAAGCTGCACCAACATAATAGAGGTACAGAAACACCGTGGCCCCTTTCTTTGAGATAACTCTGCACTATTGCGAGCTGCAAATGCCACTTCCAGCTTAGCTGTGCAGAAGAAGAACAACAACAATAAGAAATATTTCGAAATATGTCCGTCAGGCCCCTTCCCTTGAGATAAATCTGCAAATATCTCGGAAACGAAGCGAGCTACGGCAAAATGTTAAGAGACCTTTTTTGTAGAAAATTAGGTTTCCTACTTTTTATGTTCTATGATATTTTTTGATCAGATGCGTAGTTCTCGAGATATATCAAGATATTTAAAAGTTCCGAAGCCGCACCAACATAATAGAGATACAGAAACACCGTGGCCCCTTTCTTTGCGATAACACTGCACTATTGCGAGCTGCAAATGCCACTTCCAGCTTAGCTGTGCAGAAGAAGAACAACAAGAAGAAGAAATATCTCGAAATATGTCCGTCAGGCCCCTTCCCTTGAGATAAATCTGTAAATATCTCGGAAACGAAGCGAGCTATGGCAAAATGTTAAGAGACCTTTTTTGTAGAGAATTAAGTTTCCTACTTTTTATGTTCTATGATATTTTTCGATCAGAGGCGTAGTTCTCGAGATATATCAAGATATTTAAAAGTTCCGAAGCCGCACCAACATAATAGAGATACAGAAACACCGTGGCCCCTCTCTTTGAGATAACTCTGCACGATTGCGAGCTGGAAATGCCACTTCCAGTTTAGCTGTGCAGAAGAAGAACAACAAGAAGAAGAAATATCTCGAAATATGTCCGTCAGGACCCTTCCCTTGAGATAAATCTGCAAATATCTCGGAAACGAAGCGAGCTATTGCAAAACGTTAAGAGACCTTTTTTGTAGAGAATTAAGTTTCCTACTTTTTATGTTCTATGATATTTTTTGATCAGATGCGTAGTTCTCGAGATATATCAAGATATTTAAAAGCTCCGAAGCTGCACCAACATAATAGAGGTACAGAAACACCGTGGCCCCTTTCTTTGAGATAACTCTGCACTATTGCGAGCTGCAAATGCCACTTCCAGCTTAGCTGTGCAGAAGAAGAACAACAAGAATAAGAAATATTTCGAAATATGTCCGTCAGGCCCCTTCCCTTGAGATAAATCTGCAAATATCTCGGAAACGAAGCGAGCTACGGCAAAATGTTAAGAGACCTTTTTTGTAGAAAATTAGGTTTCCTACTTTTTATGTTCTATGATATTTTTTGATCAGATGCGTAGTTCTCGAGATATATCAAGATATTTAAAAGTTCCGAAGCCGCACCAACATAATAGAGATACAGAAACACCGTGGCCCCTTTCTTTGAGATAACTCTGCACTATTGCGAGCTGGAAATGCCACTTCCAGCTTAGCTGTGCAGAGGAAGAACAACAAGAAGAAGAAGTATCTCGAAATATGTCCGTCAGGCCCGTTCCTTTGAGCTGAATCTGCAAATATCTCGGAAACGAAGCGAGCTATGGCAAAATGTTAAGAGACGTTTTTTGTAGTGAATTATGTTTCCTACAATTTATGTTCTATGATATTTTTTGATCAGAAGCGTAGTTTTCGAGATATATCGAGATATTTAAAAGTTCCGAAGCCGCACCAACATAATAGAGATACAGAAACACAGTGGCTCCTTTCTTTGAGATAACTCTGCACTACTGCGAGCTGCAAATGCCACTTCCAGCTTAGCTGTGCAGAAGAAGAACAACAAGAAGAAGAAATATCTCGAAATATGTCCGTCAGGCCCCTTCCCTTGAGATAAATCTGCAAATATCTCGGAAACGAAGCGAGCTATGGCAAAATGTTAAGAGACCTTTTTTGTAGAGACTTAAGTTTCCTACTTTTTATGTTCTATGATATTTTTCGATCAGAGGCGTTGTTCTCGAGATATATCAAGATATTTAAAAGTTCCGAAGCCGCACCAACATAATAGAGATACAGAAACGCCGTGGCCCCTTTCTTTGAGATAACTCTGCACGATTGCGAGCTGGAAATGCCACTTCCAGTTTAGCTGTGCAGAAGAAGAACAACAAGAAGAAGAAATATCTCGAAAAATGTCCATCAGGACCCTTCCCTTGAGATAAATCTGCAAATATCTCGGAAACGAAGCGAGCTAATGCAAAATGTTAGGAGACCTTTTTTGTAGAGAATTATGTTTCCTACAATTTATGTTCTATGATATTTTTTGATCAGAAGCGTAGTTTTCGAGATATATCGAGATATTTAAAAGTTCCGAAGCCGCACCAACATAATAGAGATACAGAAACACCGTGGCCCCTTTCTTTGCGATAACTCTGCACGATTGCGAGCTGGAAATGCCACTTCCAGTTTAGCTGTGCAGAAGAAGAACAACAAGAAGAAGAAATATCTCGAAATATGTCCGTCAGGACCCTTCCCTTGAGATAAATCTGCAAATATCTCGGAAACGAAGCGAGCTGTTGCAAAACGTTAAGAGACCTTTTTTGTAGAGAATTAAGTTTCCTACTTTTTATGTTCTATGATATTTTTTGATCAGATGCGTAGTTCTCGAGATATATCAAGATATTTAAAAGCTCCGAAGCTGCACCAACATAATAGAGGTACAGAAACACCGTGGCCCCTTTCTTTGAGATAACTCTGCACTATTGCGAGCTGCAAATGCCACTTCCAGCTTAGCTGTGCAGAAGAAGAACAACAAGAATAAGAAATATTTCGAAATATGTCCGTCAGGCCCCTTCCCTTGAGATAAATCTGCAAATATCTCGGAAACGAAGCGAGCTACGGCAAAATGTTAAGAGACCTTTTTTGTAGAAAATTAGGTTTCCTACTTTTTATGTTCTATGATATTTTTTGATCAGATGCGTAGTTCTCGAGATATATCAAGATATTTAAAAGTTCCGAAGCCGCACCAACATAATAGAGATACAGAAACACCGTGGCCCCTTTCTTTGAGATAACTCTGCACTATTGCGAGCTGCAAATGCCACTTCCAGCTTAGCTGTGCAGAGGAAGAACAACAAGAAGAAGAAGTATCTCGAAATATGTCCGTCAGGCCCGTTCCTTTGAGCTGAATCTGCAAATATCTCGGAAACGAAGCGAGCTATGGCAAAATGTTAAGAGACGTTTTTTGTAGTGAATTATGTTTCCTACAATTTATGTTCTATGATATTTTTTGATCAGAAGCGTAGTTTTCGAGATATATCGAGATATTTAAAAGTTCCGAAGCCGCACCAACATAATAGAGATACAGAAACACAGTGGCTCCTTTCTTTGAGATAACTCTGCACTACTGCGAGCTGCAAATGCCACTTCCAGCTTAGCTGTGCAGAAGAAGAACAACAAGAAGAAGAAATATCTCGAAATATGTCCGTCAGGCCCCTTCCCTTGAGATAAATCTGCAAATATCTCGGAAACGAAGCGTGCTATGGCAAAATGTTAAGAGACCTTTTTTGTAGAGACTTAAGTTTCCTACTTTTTATGTTCTATGATATTTTTCGATCAGAGGCGTAGTTCTCGAGATATATCAAGATATTTAAAAGTTCCGAAGCCGCACCAACATAATAGAGATACAGAAACACCGTGGCCCCTTTCTTTGCGATAACTCTGCACGATTGCGAGCTGGAAATGCCACTTCCAGTTTAGCTGTGCAGAAGAAGAACAACAAGAAGGAGAAATATCTCGAAATATGTCCGTCAGGACCCTTCCCTTGAGATAAATCTGCAAATATCTCGGAAACGGAGCGAGCTATTGCAAAACGTTAAGAGACCTTTTTTGTAGAGAATTAAGTTTCCTACTTTTTATGTTCTATGATATTTTTTGATCAGATGCGTAGTTCTCGAGATATATCAAGATATTTAAAAGCTCCGAAGCTGCACCAACATAATAGAGGTACAGAAACACCGTGGCCCCTTTCTTTGAGATAACTCTGCACTATTGCGAGCTGCAAATGCCACTTCCAGCTTAGCTGTGCAGAAGAAGAACAACAAGAATAAGAAATATTTCGAAATATGTCCGTCAGGCCCCTTCCCTTGAGATAAATCTGCAAATATCTCGGAAACGAAGCGAGCTACGGCAAAATGTTAAGAGACCTTTTTTGTAGAAAATTAGGTTTCCTACTTTTTATGTTCTATGATATTTTTTGATCAGATGCGTAGTTCTCGAGATATATCAAGATATTTAAAAGTTCCGAAGCCGCACCAACATAATAGAGATACAGAAACACCGTGGCCCCTTTCTTTGAGATAACTCTGCACTATTGCGAGCTGCAAATGCCACTTCCAGCTTAGCTGTGCAGAGGAAGAACAACAAGAAGAAGAAGTATCTCGAAATATGTCCGTCAGGCCCGTTCCTTTGAGCTTAATCTGCAAATATCTCGGAAACGAAGCGAGCTATGGCAAAATGTTAAGAGACGTTTTTTGTAGTGAATTATGTTTCCTACAATTTATGTTCTATGATATTTTTTGATCAGAAGCGTAGTTTTCGAGATATATCGAGATATTTAAAAGTTCCGAAGCCGCACCAACATAATAGAGATACAGAAACACAGTGGCTCCTTTCTTTGAGATAACTCTGCACTACTGCGAGCTGCAAATGCCACTTCCAGCTTAGCTGTGCAGAAGAAGAACAACAAGAAGAAGAAATATCTCGAAATATGTCCATCAGGACCCTTCCCTTGAGATAAATCTGCAAATATCTCGGAAACGAAGCGAGCTAATGCAAAATGTTAGGAGACCTTTTTTGTAGAGAATTATGTTTCCTACAATTTATGTTCTATGATATTTTTTGATCAGAAGCGTAGTTTTCGAGATATATCGAGATATTTAAAAGTTCCGAAGCCGCACCAACATAATAGAGATACGGAAACACCGTGGCCCCTTTCTTTGGGATAACTCTGCACTATTGCGAGCTGCAAATGCCACTTCCAGCTTAGCTGTGCAGAAGAAGAACAACAAGAATAAGAAATATTTCGAAATATGTCCGTCAGGCCCCTTCCCTTGAGATAAATCTGCAAATATCTCGGAAACGAAGCGAGCTACGGCAAAATGTTAAGCGACCTTTTTTGTAGAAAATTAGGTTTCCTACTTTTTATGTTCTATGATATTTTTTGATCAGACGCGTAGTTCTCGAGATATATCAAGATATTCAAAAGTTCCGAAGCCGCACCAACATAATAGAGATACAGAAACACCGTGGCCCCTTTCTTTGAGATAAATCTGCACTATTGCGAGCTGCAAATGCCACTTCCAGCTTAGCTGTGCAGAGGAAGAACAACAAGAAGAAGAAATATCTCGAAATATGTCCGTCAGGCCAGTTCCTTTGAGCTGAATCTGCAAATATCTCGGAAACGAAGCGAGCTATGGCAAAATGTTGAGAGACGTTTTTTGTAGAGAATTATGTTTCCTACAATTTATGTTCTATGATATTTTTTGATCAGAAGCGTAGTTTTCGAGATATATCGAGATATTTAAAAGTTCCGAAGCCGCACCAACATAATAGAGATACAGAAACACCGTGGCCCCTTTCTTTGAGATAACTCTGTACTAGTGCGAGCCGCAAATGCCACTTCCAGCTTAGCTGTGCAGAAGACGAACAACAAGAAGAAGAAATATCTCGAAATATGTCCGTCAGGCCCCTTCCCTTGAGATAAATCTGCAAATATCTCGGAAACGAAGAGAGCTATGGCAAAATGATAAGAGACCTTTTTTGTAGAGAATTAAGTTGCCTACTTTTTATGTTCTATGATATTTTTTGATCAGATGCGTAGTTCTCGAGATATATCAAGATATTTAAAAGTTCCGAAGCCGCACCAACATAATAGAGATACAGAAACACCGTGGCCCCTTTCTTTGAGATAACTCTGCACTAGTGCGAGCCGCAAATGCCACTTCCAGCTTAGCTGTGCAGAAGAAGAACAACAAGAAGAAGAAATATCTCGAAATATGTCCGTCAGGCCCCCTCCCTTGAGATAAATCTGCAAATATCTCGGAAACGAAGCGAGCTATTGCAAAATGTTAAGAGAACTTTTTTGTAGAGAATTGAGTTTCCTACTTTTTATGTTCTATGATATTTTTTGATCAGACGCGTAGTTCTCGAGATATATCAAGATATTTAAAAGTTCCGAAGCCGCACCAACATAATAGAGATACAGAAACACCGTGGCCCCTTTCTTTGAGATAACTCTGCACTATTGCGAGCTGCAAATGCCACTTCCAGCTTAGCTGTGCAGAAGAAGAACAACAAGAAGAAGAAATATATCGAAATATGTCCGTCAGGCCCCTTCCCTTGAGATAAATCTGCAAATATCTCGGAAACGAAGAGAGCTATGGCAAAATGATAAGAGACCTTTTTTGTAGAGAATTAAGTTGCCTACTTTTTATGTTCTATGATATTTTTTGATCAGATGCGTAGTTCTCGAGATATATCAAGATATTTAAAAGTTCCGAAGCCGCACCAACATAATAGAGATTCAGAAACACCGTGGCCCCTTTCTTTGAGATAACTATGCACTATTGCGAGCTGCAAATGCCACTTCCAGCTTAGCTGTGCAGAGGAAGAACAACAAGAAGAAGAAATATCTCGAAATATGTCCGTCAGGCCAGTTCCTTTGAGCTGAATCTGCAAATATCTCGGAAACGAAGCGAGCTATGGCAAAATGTTGAGAGACGTTTTTTGTAGAGAATTATGTTTCCTACAATTTATGTTCTATGATATTTTTTGATCAGAAGCGTAGTTTTCGAGATATATCGAGATATTTAAAAGTTCCGAAGCCGCACCAACATAATAGAGATACAGAAACACCGTGGCCCCTTTCTTTGAGATAACTCTGTACTAGTGCGAGCCGCAAATGCCGCTTCCAGCTTAGCTGTGCAGAAGAAGAACAACAAGAAGAAGAAATATCTCGAAATATGTCCGTCAGGCCCCTTCCCTTGAGATAAATCTGCAAATATCTCGGAAACGAAGCGAGCTATAGCAAAATGATAAGAGACTTTTTTTGTAGTGAATTATGTTTCCTACAATTTATGTTCTATGATATTTTTTGATCAGAAGCGTAGTTTTCGAGATATATCGAGATATTTAAAAGTTCCGAAGCCGCACCAACATAATAGAGATACAGAAACACAGTGGCTCCTTTCTTTGAGATAACTCTGCACTACTGCGAGCTGCAAATGCCACTTCCAGCTTAGCTGTGCAGAAGAAGAACAACAAGAAGAAGAAATATCTCGAAATATGTCCATCAGGACCCTTCCCTTGAGATAAATCTGCAAATATCTCGGAAACGAAGCGAGCTAATGCAAAATGTTAGGAGACCTTTTTTGTAGAGAATTATGTTTCCTACAATTTATGTTCTATGATATTTTTTGATCAGAAGCGTAGTTTTCGAGATATATCGAGATATTTAAAAGTTCCGAAGCCGCACCAACATAATAGAGATACGGAAACACCGTGGCCCCTTTCTTTGGGATAACTCTGCACTATTGCGAGCTGCAAATGCCACTTCCAGCTTAGCTGTGCAGAAGAAGAACAACAAGAATAAGAAATATTTCGAAATATGTCCGTCAGGCCCCTTCCCTTGAGATAAATCTGCAAATATCTCGGAAACGAAGCGAGCTACGGCAAAATGTTAAGCGACCTTTTTTGTAGAAAATTAGGTTTCCTACTTTTTATGTTCTATGATATTTTTTGATCAGACGCGTAGTTCTCGAGATATATCAAGATATTCAAAAGTTCCGAAGCCGCACCAACATAATAGAGATACAGAAACACCGTGGCCCCTTTCTTTGAGATAAATCTGCACTATTGCGAGCTGCAAATGCCACTTCCAGCTTAGCTGTGCAGAGGAAGAACAACAAGAAGAAGAAATATCTCGAAATATGTCCGTCAGGCCAGTTCCTTTGAGCTGAATCTGCAAATATCTCGGAAACGAAGCGAGCTATGGCAAAATGTTGAGAGACGTTTTTTGTAGAGAATTATGTTTCCTACAATTTATGTTCTATGATATTTTTTGATCAGAAGCGTAGTTTTCGAGATATATCGAGATATTTAAAAGTTCCGAAGCCGCACCAACATAATAGAGATACAGAAACACCGTGGCCCCTTTCTTTGAGATAACTCTGTACTAGTGCGAGCCGCAAATGCCACTTCCAGCTTAGCTGTGCAGAAGACGAACAACAAGAAGAAGAAATATCTCGAAATATGTCCGTCAGGCCCCTTCCCTTGAGATAAATCTGCAAATATCTCGGAAACGAAGAGAGCTATGGCAAAATGATAAGAGACCTTTTTTGTAGAGAATTAAGTTGCCTACTTTTTATGTTCTATGATATTTTTTGATCAGATGCGTAGTTCTCGAGATATATCAAGATATTTAAAAGTTCCGAAGCCGCACCAACATAATAGAGATACAGAAACACCGTGGCCCCTTTCTTTGAGATAACTCTGCACTAGTGCGAGCCGCAAATGCCACTTCCAGCTTAGCTGTGCAGAAGAAGAACAACAAGAAGAAGAAATATCTCGAAATATGTCCGTCAGGCCCCCTCCCTTGAGATAAATCTGCAAATATCTCGGAAACGAAGCGAGCTATTGCAAAATGTTAAGAGAACTTTTTTGTAGAGAATTGAGTTTCCTACTTTTTATGTTCTATGATATTTTTTGATCAGACGCGTAGTTCTCGAGATATATCAAGATATTTAAAAGTTCCGAAGCCGCACCAACATAATAGAGATACAGAAACACCGTGGCCCCTTTCTTTGAGATAACTCTGCACTATTGCGAGCTGCAAATGCCACTTCCAGCTTAGCTGTGCAGAAGAAGAACAACAAGAAGAAGAAATATATCGAAATATGTCCGTCAGGCCCCTTCCCTTGAGATAAATCTGCAAATATCTCGGAAACGAAGAGAGCTATGGCAAAATGATAAGAGACCTTTTTTGTAGAGAATTAAGTTGCCTACTTTTTATGTTCTATGATATTTTTTGATCAGATGCGTAGTTCTCGAGATATATCAAGATATTTAAAAGTTCCGAAGCCGCACCAACATAATAGAGATTCAGAAACACCGTGGCCCCTTTCTTTGAGATAACTATGCACTATTGCGAGCTGCAAATGCCACTTCCAGCTTAGCTGTGCAGAGGAAGAACAACAAGAAGAAGAAATATCTCGAAATATGTCCGTCAGGCCAGTTCCTTTGAGCTGAATCTGCAAATATCTCGGAAACGAAGCGAGCTATGGCAAAATGTTGAGAGACGTTTTTTGTAGAGAATTATGTTTCCTACAATTTATGTTCTATGATATTTTTTGATCAGAAGCGTAGTTTTCGAGATATATCGAGATATTTAAAAGTTCCGAAGCCGCACCAACATAATAGAGATACAGAAACACCGTGGCCCCTTTCTTTGAGATAACTCTGTACTAGTGCGAGCCGCAAATGCCGCTTCCAGCTTAGCTGTGCAGAAGAAGAACAACAAGAAGAAGAAATATCTCGAAATATGTCCGTCAGGCCCCTTCCCTTGAGATAAATCTGCAAATATCTCGGAAACGAAGCGAGCTATAGCAAAATGATAAGAGACTTTTTTTGTAGAGAATTATGTTTCCTACAATTTATGTTCCATGATATTTTTTGATCAGAAGCGTAGTTTTCGAGATATACCGAGATATTTAAAAGTTCCGAAGCCGCACCAACATAATAGAGATACAGAAACACCGTGGCCCCTTTCTTTCAGATAACTCTGCACAATTGCGAGCTGCAAATGCCACTTCCAGCTTAGCTGTGCAGAAGAAGAACAACAAGAAGAAGAAATATCTCGAAATATGTCCGTCAGGCCCCTTCCCTTGAGATAAATCTGCAAATATCTCGGAAACGAAGCGAGCTAATGCAAAATGTTAGGAGACCTTTTTTGTAGAGAATTATGTTTCCTACAATTTATGTTCTATGATATTTTTTGATCAGAAGCGTAGTTTTCGAGATATATCGAGATATTTAAAAGTTCCGAAGCCGCACCAACATAATAGAGATACAGAAACACCGTGGCCCCTTTCTTTGCGATAACTCTGCACGATTGCGAGCTGGAAATGCCACTTCCAGTTTAGCTGTGCAGAAGAAGAACAACAAGAAGAAGAAATATCTCGAAATATGTCCGTCAGGACCCTTCCCTTGAGATAAATCTGCAAATATCTCGGAAACGAAGCGAGCTGTTGCAAAACGTTAAGAGACCTTTTTTGTAGAGAATTAAGTTTCCTACTTTTTATGTTCTATGATATTTTTTGATCAGATGCGTAGTTCTCGAGATATATCAAGATATTTAAAAGCTCCGAAGCTGCACCAACATAATAGAGGTACAGAAACACCGTGGCCCCTTTCTTTGAGATAACTCTGCACTATTGCGAGCTGCAAATGCCACTTCCAGCTTAGCTGTGCAGAAGAAGAACAACAAGAATAAGAAATATTTCGAAATATGTCCGTCAGGCCCCTTCCCTTGAGATAAATCTGCAAATATCTCGGAAACGAAGCGAGCTACGGCAAAATGTTAAGAGACCTTTTTTGTAGAAAATTAGGTTTCCTACTTTTTATGTTCTATGATATTTTTTGATCAGATGCGTAGTTCTCGAGATATATCAAGATATTTAAAAGTTCCGAAGCCGCACCAACATAATAGAGATACAGAAACACCGTGGCCCCTTTCTTTGAGATAACTCTGCACTATTGCGAGCTGCAAATGCCACTTCCAGCTTAGCTGTGCAGAGGAAGAACAACAAGAAGAAGAAGTATCTCGAAATATGTCCGTCAGGCCCGTTCCTTTGAGCTGAATCTGCAAATATCTCGGAAACGAAGCGAGCTATGGCAAAATGTTAAGAGACGTTTTTTGTAGTGAATTATGTTTCCTACAATTTATGTTCTATGATATTTTTTGATCAGAAGCGTAGTTTTCGAGATATATCGAGATATTTAAAAGTTCCGAAGCCGCACCAACATAATAGAGATACAGAAACACAGTGGCTCCTTTCTTTGAGATAACTCTGCACTACTGCGAGCTGCAAATGCCACTTCCAGCTTAGCTGTGCAGAAGAAGAACAACAAGAAGAAGAAATATCTCGAAATATGTCCGTCAGGCCCCTTCCCTTGAGATAAATCTGCAAATATCTCGGAAACGAAGCGAGCTATGGCAAAATGTTAAGAGACCTTTTTTGTAGAGACTTAAGTTTCCTACTTTTTATGTTCTATGATATTTTTCGATCAGAGGCGTAGTTCTCGAGATATATCAAGATATTTAAAAGTTCCGAAGCCGCACCAACATAATAGAGATACAGAAACACCGTGGCCCCTTTCTTTGCGATAACTCTGCACGATTGCGAGCTGGAAATGCCACTTCCAGTTTAGCTGTGCAGAAGAAGAACAACAAGAAGGAGAAATATCTCGAAATATGTCCGTCAGGATCCTTCCCTTGAGATAAATCTGCAAATATCTCGGAAACGGAGCGAGCTATTGCAAAACGTTAAGAGACCTTTGTTGTAGAGAATTAAGTTTCCTACTTTTTATGTTCTATGATATTTTTTGATCAGATGCGTAGTTCTCGAGATATATCAAGATATTTAAAAGCTCCGAAGCTGCACCAACATAATAGAGGTACAGAAACACCGTGGCCCCTTTCTTTGAGATAACTCTGCACTATTGCGAGCTGCAAATGCCACTTCCAGCTTAGCTGTGCAGAAGAAGAACAACAAGAATAAGAAATATTTCGAAATATGTCCGTCAGGCCCCTTCCCTTGAGATAAATCTGCAAATATCTCGGAAACGAAGCGAGCTACGGCAAAATGTTAAGAGACCTTTTTTGTAGAAAATTAGGTTTCCTACTTTTTATGTTCTATGATATTTTTTGATCAGATGCGTAGTTCTCGAGATATATCAAGATATTTAAAAGTTCCGAAGCCGCACCAACATAATAGAGATACAGAAACACCGTGGCCCCTTTCTTTGAGATAACTCTGCACTATTGCGAGCTGCAAATGCCACTTCCAGCTTAGCTGTGCAGAGGAAGAACAACAAGAAGAAGAAGTATCTCGAAATATGTCCGTCAGGCCCGTTCCTTTGAGCTTAATCTGCAAATATCTCGGAAACGAAGCGAGCTATGGCAAAATGTTAAGAGACGTTTTTTGTAGTGAATTATGTTTCCTACAATTTATGTTCTATGATATTTTTTGATCAGAAGCGTAGTTTTCGAGATATATCGAGATATTTAAAAGTTCCGAAGCCGCACCAACATAATAGAGATACAGAAACACAGTGGCTCCTTTCTTTGAGATAACTCTGCACTACTGCGAGCTGCAAATGCCACTTCCAGCTTAGCTGTGCAGAAGAAGAACAACAAGAAGAAGAAATATCTCGAAATATGTCCATCAGGACCCTTCCCTTGAGATAAATCTGCAAATATCTCGGAAACGAAGCGAGCTAATGCAAAATGTTAGGAGACCTTTTTTGTAGAGAATTATGTTTCCTACAATTTATGTTCTATGATATTTTTTGATCAGAAGCGTAGTTTTCGAGATATATCGAGATATTTAAAAGTTCCGAAGCCGCACCAACATAATAGAGATACGGAAACACCGTGGCCCCTTTCTTTGGGATAACTCTGCACTATTGCGAGCTGCAAATGCCACTTCCAGCTTAGCTGTGCAGAAGAAGAACAACAAGAATAAGAAATATTTCGAAATATGTCCGTCAGGCCCCTTCCCTTGAGATAAATCTGCAAATATCTCGGAAACGAAGCGAGCTACGGCAAAATGTTAAGCGACCTTTTTTGTAGAAAATTAGGTTTCCTACTTTTTATGTTCTATGATATTTTTTGATCAGACGCGTAGTTCTCGAGATATATCAAGATATTCAAAAGTTCCGAAGCCGCACCAACATAATAGAGATACAGAAACACCGTGGCCCCTTTCTTTGAGATAAATCTGCACTATTGCGAGCTGCAAATGCCACTTCCAGCTTAGCTGTGCAGAGGAAGAACAACAAGAAGAAGAAATATCTCGAAATATGTCCGTCAGGCCAGTTCCTTTGAGCTGAATCTGCAAATATCTCGGAAACGAAGCGAGCTATGGCAAAATGTTGAGAGACGTTTTTTGTAGAGAATTATGTTTCCTACAATTTATGTTCTATGATATTTTTTGATCAGAAGCGTAGTTTTCGAGATATATCGAGATATTTAAAAGTTCCGAAGCCGCACCAACATAATAGAGATACAGAAACACCGTGGCCCCTTTCTTTGAGATAACTCTGTACTAGTGCGAGCCGCAAATGCCACTTCCAGCTTAGCTGTGCAGAAGACGAACAACAAGAAGAAGAAATATCTCGAAATATGTCCGTCAGGCCCCTTCCCTTGAGATAAATCTGCAAATATCTCGGAAACGAAGAGAGCTATGGCAAAATGATAAGAGACCTTTTTTGTAGAGAATTAAGTTGCCTACTTTTTATGTTCTATGATATTTTTTGATCAGATGCGTAGTTCTCGAGATATATCAAGATATTTAAAAGTTCCGAAGCCGCACCAACATAATAGAGATACAGAAACACCGTGGCCCCTTTCTTTGAGATAACTCTGCACTAGTGCGAGCCGCAAATGCCACTTCCAGCTTAGCTGTGCAGAAGAAGAACAACAAGAAGAAGAAATATCTCGAAATATGTCCGTCAGGCCCCCTCCCTTGAGATAAATCTGCAAATATCTCGGAAACGAAGCGAGCTATTGCAAAATGTTAAGAGAACTTTTTTGTAGAGAATTGAGTTTCCTACTTTTTATGTTCTATGATATTTTTTGATCAGACGCGTAGTTCTCGAGATATATCAAGATATTTAAAAGTTCCGAAGCCGCACCAACATAATAGAGATACAGAAACACCGTGGCCCCTTTCTTTGAGATAACTCTGCACTATTGCGAGCTGCAAATGCCACTTCCAGCTTAGCTGTGCAGAAGAAGAACAACAAGAAGAAGAAATATATCGAAATATGTCCGTCAGGCCCCTTCCCTTGAGATAAATCTGCAAATATCTCGGAAACGAAGAGAGCTATGGCAAAATGATAAGAGACCTTTTTTGTAGAGAATTAAGTTGCCTACTTTTTATGTTCTATGATATTTTTTGATCAGATGCGTAGTTCTCGAGATATATCAAGATATTTAAAAGTTCCGAAGCCGCACCAACATAATAGAGATTCAGAAACACCGTGGCCCCTTTCTTTGAGATAACTATGCACTATTGCGAGCTGCAAATGCCACTTCCAGCTTAGCTGTGCAGAGGAAGAACAACAAGAAGAAGAAATATCTCGAAATATGTCCGTCAGGCCAGTTCCTTTGAGCTGAATCTGCAAATATCTCGGAAACGAAGCGAGCTATGGCAAAATGTTGAGAGACGTTTTTTGTAGAGAATTATGTTTCCTACAATTTATGTTCTATGATATTTTTTGATCAGAAGCGTAGTTTTCGAGATATATCGAGATATTTAAAAGTTCCGAAGCCGCACCAACATAATAGAGATACAGAAACACCGTGGCCCCTTTCTTTGAGATAACTCTGTACTAGTGCGAGCCGCAAATGCCGCTTCCAGCTTAGCTGTGCAGAAGAAGAACAACAAGAAGAAGAAATATCTCGAAATATGTCCGTCAGGCCCCTTCCCTTGAGATAAATCTGCAAATATCTCGGAAACGAAGCGAGCTATAGCAAAATGATAAGAGACTTTTTTTGTAGAGAATTATGTTTCCTACAATTTATGTTCCATGATATTTTTTGATCAGAAGCGTAGTTTTCGAGATATACCGAGATATTTAAAAGTTCCGAAGCCGCACCAACATAATAGAGATACAGAAACACCGTGGCCCCTTTCTTTCAGATAACTCTGCACAATTGCGAGCTGCAAATGCCACTTCCAGCTTAGCTGTGCAGAAGAAGAACAACAAGAAGAAGAAATATCTCGAAATATGTCCGTCAGGCCCCTTCCCTTGAGATAAATCTGCAAATATCTCGGAAACGAAGCGAGCTAATGCAAAATGTTAGGAGACCTTTTTTGTAGAGAATTATGTTTCCTACAATTTATGTTCTATGATATTTTTTGATCAGAAGCGTAGTTTTCGAGATATATCGAGATATTTAAAAGTTCCGAAGCCGCACCAACATAATAGAGATACAGAAACACCGTGGCCCCTTTCTTTGCGATAACTCTGCACGATTGCGAGCTGGAAATGCCACTTCCAGTTTAGCTGTGCAGAAGAAGAACAACAAGAAGAAGAAATATCTCGAAATATGTCCGTCAGGACCCTTCCCTTGAGATAAATCTGCAAATATCTCGGAAACGAAGCGAGCTGTTGCAAAACGTTAAGAGACCTTTTTTGTAGAAAATTAGGTTTCCTACTTTTTATGTTCTATGATATTTTTTGATCAGATGCGTAGTTCTCGAGATATATCAAGATATTTAAAAGTTCCGAAGCCGCACCAACATAATAGAGATACAGAAACACCGTGGCCCCTTTCTTTGAGATAACTCTGCACTATTGCGAGCTGCAAATGCCACTTCCAGCTTAGCTGTGCAGAGGAAGAACAACAAGAAGAAGAAGTATCTCGAAATATGTCCGTCAGGCCCGTTCCTTTGAGCTTAATCTGCAAATATCTCGGAAACGAAGCGAGCTATGGCAAAATGTTAAGAGACGTTTTTTGTAGTGAATTATGTTTCCTACAATTTATGTTCTATGATATTTTTTGATCAGAAGCGTAGTTTTCGAGATATATCGAGATATTTAAAAGTTCCGAAGCCGCACCAACATAATAGAGATACAGAAACACAGTGGCTCCTTTCTTTGAGATAACTCTGCACTACTGCGAGCTGCAAATGCCACTTCCAGCTTAGCTGTGCAGAAGAAGAACAACAAGAAGAAGAAATATCTCGAAATATGTCCATCAGGACCCTTCCCTTGAGATAAATCTGCAAATATCTCGGAAACGAAGCGAGCTAATGCAAAATGTTAGGAGACCTTTTTTGTAGAGAATTATGTTTCCTACAATTTATGTTCTATGATATTTTTTGATCAGAAGCGTAGTTTTCGAGATATATCGAGATATTTAAAAGTTCCGAAGCCGCACCAACATAATAGAGATACGGAAACACCGTGGCCCCTTTCTTTGGGATAACTCTGCACTATTGCGAGCTGCAAATGCCACTTCCAGCTTAGCTGTGCAGAAGAAGAACAACAAGAATAAGAAATATTTCGAAATATGTCCGTCAGGCCCCTTCCCTTGAGATAAATCTGCAAATATCTCGGAAACGAAGCGAGCTACGGCAAAATGTTAAGCGACCTTTTTTGTAGAAAATTAGGTTTCCTACTTTTTATGTTCTATGATATTTTTCGATCAGAGGCGTAGTTCTCGAGATATATCAAGATATTTAAAAGTTCCGAAGCCGCACCAACATAATAGAGATACAGAAACACCGTGGCCCCTTTCTTTGCGATAACTCTGCACGATTGCGAGCTGGAAATGCCACTTCCAGTTTAGCTGTGCAGAAGAAGAACAACAAGAAGAAGAAATATCTGGAAATATGTCCGTCAGGACCCTTCCCTTGAGATAAATCTGCAAATATCTCGGAAACGAAGCGAGCTATTGCAAAACGTTAAGAGACCTTTTTTGTAGAGAATTAAGTTTCCTACTTTTTATGTTCTATGATATTTTTTGATCAGACGCGTAGTTCTCGAGATATATCAAGATATTCAAAAGTTCCGAAGCCGCACCAACATAATAGAGATACAGAAACACCGTGGCCCCTTTCTTTGAGATAAATCTGCACTATTGCGAGCTGCAAATGCCACTTCCAGCTTAGCTGTGCAGAGGAAGAACAACAAGAAGAAGAAATATCTCGAAATATGTCCGTCAGGCCAGTTCCTTTGAGCTGAATCTGCAAATATCTCGGAAACGAAGCGAGCTATGGCAAAATGTTGAGAGACGTTTTTTGTAGAGAATTATGTTTCCTACAATTTATGTTCTATGATATTTTTTGATCAGAAGCGTAGTTTTCGAGATATATCGAGATATTTAAAAGTTCCGAAGCCGCACCAACATAATAGAGATACAGAAACACCGTGGCCCCTTTCTTTGAGATAACTCTGTACTAGTGCGAGCCGCAAATGCCACTTCCAGCTTAGCTGTGCAGAAGACGAACAACAAGAAGAAGAAATATCTCGAAATATGTCCGTCAGGCCCCTTCCCTTGAGATAAATCTGCAAATATCTCGGAAACGAAGAGAGCTATGGCAAAATGATAAGAGACCTTTTTTGTAGAGAATTAAGTTGCCTACTTTTTATGTTCTATGATATTTTTTGATCAGATGCGTAGTTCTCGAGATATATCAAGATATTTAAAAGTTCCGAAGCCGCACCAACATAATAGAGATACAGAAACACCGTGGCCCCTTTCTTTGAGATAACTCTGCACTAGTGCGAGCCGCAAATGCCACTTCCAGCTTAGCTGTGCAGAAGAAGAACAACAAGAAGAAGAAATATCTCGAAATATGTCCGTCAGGCCCCCTCCCTTGAGATAAATCTGCAAATATCTCGGAAACGAAGCGAGCTATTGCAAAATGTTAAGAGAACTTTTTTGTAGAGAATTGAGTTTCCTACTTTTTATGTTCTATGATATTTTTTGATCAGACGCGTAGTTCTCGAGATATATCAAGATATTTAAAAGTTCCGAAGCCGCACCAACATAATAGAGATACAGAAACACCGTGGCCCCTTTCTTTGAGATAACTCTGCACTATTGCGAGCTGCAAATGCCACTTCCAGCTTAGCTGTGCAGAAGAAGAACAACAAGAAGAAGAAATATATCGAAATATGTCCGTCAGGCCCCTTCCCTTGAGATAAATCTGCAAATATCTCGGAAACGAAGAGAGCTATGGCAAAATGATAAGAGACCTTTTTTGTAGAGAATTAAGTTGCCTACTTTTTATGTTCTATGATATTTTTTGATCAGATGCGTAGTTCTCGAGATATATCAAGATATTTAAAAGTTCCGAAGCCGC
Organism: Osmia lignaria lignaria; assembly: GCF_051020975.1. Classification (NCBI taxonomy): domain Eukaryota; kingdom Metazoa; phylum Arthropoda; class Insecta; order Hymenoptera; family Megachilidae; genus Osmia; species Osmia lignaria. The sequence continues at coordinate 8,235,571 of NW_027478164.1, forward strand.
ACCAACATAATAGAGATTCAGAAACACCGTGGCCCCTTTCTTTGAGATAACTATGCACTATTGCGAGCTGCAAATGCCACTTCCAGCTTAGCTGTGCAGAGGAAGAACAACAAGAAGAAGAAATATCTCGAAATATGTCCGTCAGGCCAGTTCCTTTGAGCTGAATCTGCAAATATCTCGGAAACGAAGCGAGCTATGGCAAAATGTTGAGAGACGTTTTTTGTAGAGAATTATGTTTCCTACAATTTATGTTCTATGATATTTTTTGATCAGAAGCGTAGTTTTCGAGATATATCGAGATATTTAAAAGTTCCGAAGCCGCACCAACATAATAGAGATACAGAAACACCGTGGCCCCTTTCTTTGAGATAACTCTGTACTAGTGCGAGCCGCAAATGCCGCTTCCAGCTTAGCTGTGCAGAAGAAGAACAACAAGAAGAAGAAATATCTCGAAATATGTCCGTCAGGCCCCTTCCCTTGAGATAAATCTGCAAATATCTCGGAAACGAAGCGAGCTATAGCAAAATGATAAGAGACTTTTTTTGTAGAGAATTATGTTTCCTACAATTTATGTTCCATGATATTTTTTGATCAGAAGCGTAGTTTTCGAGATATACCGAGATATTTAAAAGTTCCGAAGCCGCACCAACATAATAGAGATACAGAAACACCGTGGCCCCTTTCTTTCAGATAACTCTGCACAATTGCGAGCTGCAAATGCCACTTCCAGCTTAGCTGTGCAGAAGAAGAACAACAAGAAGAAGAAATATCTCGAAATATGTCCGTCAGGCCCCTTCCCTTGAGATAAATCGGCAAGTATCTCGGAAACGAAGCGAGCTATGGCAAAATGTTAAGAGACCTTTTTTGTAGACAATTATGTTTCCTACAATTTATGTTCTATGATATTTTTTGATCAGATGCGTAGTTCTCGAGATATATCAAGATATTTAAAAGTTCCGAAGCCGCACCAACATAATAGAGATACAGAAACACCGTGGCCCCTCTCTTTGAGATAACTCTGCACTATTGCGAGCTGGAAATGCCACGTCCAGTTTAGCTGTGCAGAAGAAGAACAACAAGAAGAAGAAATATCTCGAAATATGTCCGTCAGGCCCCTTCCCTTGAGATAGATCGGCAAGTATCTCGGAAACAAAGCGAGCTATTGCAAAACGTTAAGAGACCTTTTTTGTAGAGAATTAAGTTTCCTACTTTTTATGTTCTATGATATTTTTTGATCAGATGCGTAGTTCTCGAGATATATCAAGATATTTAAAAGTTCCGAAGCTGCACCAACATAGTAGAGGTGCAGAAACACCGTGGCCTCTTTCTTTGAGATAACTCTGCACTATTGCGAGCTGCAAATGCCACTTCCAGCTTAGCTGTGCAGAAGAGGAACAACAAGAAGAAGAAATATCTCGGAATATGTCCGTCAGGCCCCTTCCCTTGAGATAAATCTGCAAATATCTGGGAAACGAAGAGAGCTATGGCAAAATGATAAGAGACCTTTTTTGTAGAGAATTAAGTTGCCTACTTTTTATGTTCTATGATATTTTTTGATCAGATGCGTAGTTCTCGAGATATATCAAGATATTTAAAAGTTCCGAAGCCGCACCAACATAATAGAGATTCAGAAACACCGTGGCCCCTTTCTTTGAGATAACTCTGCACTATTGCGAGCTGCAAATGCCACTTCCAGCTTAGCTGTGCAGAGGAAGAACAACAAGAAGAAGAAATATCTCGAAATATGTCCGTCAGGCCAGTTCCTTTGAGCTGAATCTGCAAATATCTCGGAAACGAAGCGAGCTATGGCAAAATGTTGAGAGACGTTTTTTGTAGAGAATTATGTTTCCTACAATTTATGTTCTATGATATTTTTTGATCAGAAGCGTAGTTTTCGAGATATATCAAGATATTTAAAAGTTCCGAAGCCGCACCAACATAATAGAGATACAGAAACACCGTGGCCCCTCTCTTTGAGATAACTCTGCACTATTGCGAGCTGGAAATGCCACGTCCAGTTTAGCTGTGCAGAAGAAGAACAACAAGAAGAAGAAATATCTCGAAATATGTCCGTCAGGCCCCTTCCCTTGAGATAAATCGGCAAGTATCTCGGAAACAAAGCGAGCTATTGCAAAACGTTAAGAGACCTTTTTTGTAGAGAATTAAGTTTCCTACTTTTTATGTTCTATGATATTTTTTGATCAGATGCGTAGTTCTCGAGATATATCAAGATATTTAAAAGTTCCGAAGCTGCACCAACATAGTAGAGGTGCAGAAACACCGTGGCCTCTTTCTTTGAGATAACTCTGCACTATTGCGAGCTGCAAATGCCACTTCCAGCTTAGCTGTGCAGAAGAGGAACAACAAGAAGAAGAAATATCTCGGAATATGTCCGTCAGGCCCCTTCCCTTGAGATAAATCTGCAAATATCTCGGAAACGAAGAGAGCTATGGCAAAATGATAAGAGACCTTTTTTGTAGAGAATTAAGTTGCCTACTTTTTATGTTCTATGATATTTTTTGATCAGATGCGTAGTTCTCGAGATATATCAAGATATTTAAAAGTTCCGAAGCCGCACCAACATAATAGAGATTCAGAAACACCGTGGCCCCTTTCTTTGAGATAACTCTGCACTATTGCGAGCTGCAAATGCCACTTCCAGCTTAGCTGTGCAGAGGAAGAACAACAAGAAGAAGAAATATCTCGAAATATGTCCGTCAGGCCAGTTCCTTTGAGCTGAATCTGCAAATATCTCGGAAACGAAGCGAGCTATGGCAAAATGTTGAGAGACGTTTTTTGTAGAGAATTATGTTTCCTACAATTTATGTTCTATGATATTTTTTGATCAGAAGCGTAGTTTTCGAGATATATCGAGATATTTAAAAGTTCCGAAGCCGCACCAACATAATAGAGATACAGAAACACCGTGGCCCCTTTCTTTGAGATAACTCTGTACTAGTGCGAGCCGCAAATGCCACTTCCAGCTTAGCTGTGCAGAAGAAGAACAACAAGAAGAAGAAATATCTCGAAATATGTCCGTCAGGCCCCTTCCCTTGAGATAAATCTGCAAATATCTCGGAAACGAAGCGAAGTATTGCAAAATGTTAAGAGACCTTTTTTGTAGAGAATTGAGTTTCCTACTTTTTATGTTCTATGATATTTTTTGATCAGATGCGTAGTTCTCGAGATATATCAAGATATTTAAAAGTTCCGAAGCTGCACCAACATAGTAGAGGTGCAGAAACACCGTGGCCTCTTTCTTTGAGATAACTCTGCACTATTGCGAGCTGCAAATGCCACTTCCAGCTTAGCTGTGCAGAAGAGGAACAACAAGAAGAAGAAATACCTCGGAATATGTCCGTCAGGCCCCTTCCCTTGAGATATATCTGCAAATATCTCGGAAACGAAGAGAGCTATGGCAAAATGATAAGAGACCTTTTTTGTAGAGAATTAAGTTGCCTACTTTTTATGTTCTATGATATTTTTTGATCAGATGCGTAGTTCTCGAGATATATCAAGATATTTAAAAGTTCCGAAGCCGCACCAACATAATAGAGATTCAGAAACACCGTGGCCCCTTTCTTTGAGATAACTCTGCACTATTGCGAGCTGCAAATGCCACTTCCAGCTTAGCTGTGCAGAGGAAGAACAACAAGAAGAAGAAATATCTCGAAATATGTCCGTCAGGCCAGTTCCTTTGAGCTGAATCTGCAAATATCTCGGAAACGAAGCGAGCTATGGCAAAATGTTGAGAGACGTTTTTTGTAGAGAATTATGTTTCCTACAATTTATGTTCTATGATATTTTTTGATCAGATGCGTAGTTCTCGAGATATATCAAGATATTTAAAAGTTCCGAAGCCGCACCAACATAATAGAGATACAGAAACACCGTGGCCCCTCTCTTTGAGATAACTCTGCACTATTGCGAGCTGGAAATGCCACGTCCAGTTTAGCTGTGCAGAAGAAGAACAACAAGAAGAAGAAATATCTCGAAATATGTCCGTCAGGCCCCTTCCCTTGAGATAAATCGGCAAGTATCTCGGAAACAAAGCGAGCTATTGCAAAACGTTAAGAGACCTTTTTTGTAGAGAATTAAGTTTCCTACTTTTTATGTTCTATGATATTTTTTGATCAGATGCGTAGTTCTCGAGATATATCAAGATATTTAAAAGTTCCGAAGCTGCACCAACATAGTAGAGGTGCAGAAACACCGTGGCCTCTTTCTTTGAGATAACTCTGCACTATTGCGAGCTGCAAATGCCACTTCCAGCTTAGCTGTGCAGAAGAGGAACAACAAGAAGAAGAAATACCTCGGAATATGTCCGTCAGGCCCCTTCCCTTGAGATATATCTGCAAATATCTCGGAAACGATGCCAGCTATGGGAAAATGTTAAGAGACCTTTTTTGTAGAGAATTAAGTTTCCTACTTTTTATCTTCTATGATATTTTTTGATCAGATGCGTAGTTCTCGAGATATATCAAGATATTTAAAAGTTCCGAAGCCGCACCAACATAATAGAGATACAGAAACACCGTGGCCGCTTTCTTTGAGATAACTCTGCACTATTGCGAGCTGTAAATGCCACTTCCAGCTTAGCTGTGCAGAAGAAGAACAACAAGAAGAAGAAATATCTCGAAATATGTCCGTCAGGCCCCTTCCCTTGAGATATATCTGCAAATATCTCGGAAACGAAGCGAGCTATGGCAAAATGTTAAGAGACCTTTTTTGTAGAGAATTATGTTTCCTACAATTTATGTTCTATGATATTTTTTGATCAGAAGCGTAGTTTTCGAGATATATCGAGATATTTAAAAGTTCCGAAGCCGCACCAACATAATAGAGATACAGAAACACCGTGGCCCCTTTCTTTCAGATAACTATGCACTATTGCGAGCTGCAAATGCCACTTCCAGCTTAGCTGTGCAGAAGAAGAACAACAAGAAGAAGAAATATCTCGAAATATGTCCGTTAGGCCCCTTACCATGAGATAAATCTGCAAATATCTCGGAAACGAAGCGAGCTATGGCAAAATGTTAAGAGACCTTTCTTGTAGAGAATTATGTTTCCTACTTTTTATGTTCTATGATATTTTTTGATCAGACGCGTAGTTCTCGAGATATATCAAGATATTTAAAAGTTCCGAAGCCGCACCAACATAATAGAGATACAGAAACACCGTGGCCCCTTTCTTTGAGATAACTCTGCACTATTGCGAGCTGCAAATGCCACTTCCAGCTTAGCTGTGCAGAAGAAGAACAACAAGAAGAAGAAATATCTCGAAATATGTCCGTCAGGCCCCTTCCCTTGAGATAAATCTGCAAATATCTCGGAAACGAAGCGAGCTATGGCAAAATGTTAAGAGACCTTATTTGTAGAGAATTAAGTTTCCTACTTTTTATGTTCTATGGTATTTTTTGATCAGATGCGTAGTTCTCGAGATATATCAAGATATTTAAAAGTTCCGAAGCCGCACCAACATAATAAAGATACAGAAACACCGTGGCCCCTCTCTTTGAGATAACTCTGCACTATTGCGAGCTGGAAATGCCACTTCCAGCTTAGCTGTGCAGAGGAAGAACAACAAGAAGAAGAAATATCTCGAAATATGTCCGTCAGGCCCCTTCCCTTGAGATAAATCGGCAAGTATCTCGGAAACCAAGCGAGCTGTGGCAAAATCTTAAGAGACGTTTTTTGTAGAGAATTATGTTTCCTACAATTTATGTTCTATGATATTTTTTGATCAGAAGCGTAGTTTTCGAGATATATCGAGATATTTAAAAGTTCCGAAGCCGCACCAACATAATAGAGATACAGAAACACCGTGGCCCCTTTCTTTGAGATAACTCTGCACTAGTGCGAGCCGCAAATGCCACTTCCAGCTTAGCTGTGCAGAAGAAGAACAACAAGAAGAAGAAATATCTCGAAATATGTCCGTCAGGCCCGTTCCCTTGAGATAAATCTGCAAATATCTCGGAAACGAAGCGAGCTATTGCAAAATGTTAAGAGACCTTTTTTGTAGAGAATTGAGTTTCCTACTTTTTATGTTCTATGATATTTTTTGATCAGATGCGTAGTTCTCGAGATATATCAGGATATTTAAAAGTTCCGAAGCCGCACCAACATAATAGAGATACAGAAACACCGTGGCCCCTTTCTTTGAGATAACTCTGCACTAGTGCGAGCCGCAAATGCCACTTCCAGCTTAGCTGTGCAGAAGAAGAACAACAAGAAGAAGAAATATCTCGAAATATGTCCGTCAGGCCCCTTCCCTTGAGATAAATCTGCAAATATCTCGGAAACGAAGCGAGCTATTGCAAAATGTTAATAGACCTTTTTTGTAGAGAATTGAGTTTCCTACTTTTTATATTCTATGATATTTTTTGATCAGATGCGTAGTTCTCGAGATATATCAGGATATTTAAAAGTTAAGAAGCCGCACCAACATAATAGAGATACAGAAACACCGTGGCCCCTTTCTTTGAGATAACTCTGCACTATTGCGAGCTGCAAATGCCACTTCCAGCTTAGCTGTGCAGAAGAAGAACAAGAAGAAGAAGAAATATCACGAAATATGTCCGTTAGGCCCCTTCCCTTGAGATAAATCTGCAAATATCTCGGAAACGAAGCGAGCTATGGCAAAATGTTAAGAGACCTTTTTTGTAGCGAATTAAGTTTCCTACTTTTTATGTTCTATGATATTTTTTGATCAGATGCGTAGTTCTCGAGATATATCAAGATATTTAAAAGTTCCGAAGCCGCACCAACATAATAGAGATACAGAAACACCGTGGCCCCTTTCTTTCAGATAGCTATGCACTATTGCGAGCTGCAAATGCCACTTCCAGCTTAGCTGTGCAGAAGAGGAACAACAAGAAGAAGAAATATCTCGAAATATGTCCGTCAGGCCCCTTACCTTGAGATAAATCTGCAAATATCTCGGAAACGAAGCGAGCTATGGCAAAATGTTAAGAGACCTTTTTTGTAGAGAATTAAGTTTCCTACTTTTTATCTTCTATGATATTTTTTGATCAGACGCGTAGTTCTCGAGATATATCAAGATATTTAAAAGTTCCGAAGCCGCACCAACATAATAGACATACAGAAACACCGTGGCTCCTTTCTTTGAGATAACTCTGCACTATTGCGACCTGGAAATGCCACTTCCAGTTTAGCTGTGCAGAAGAAGAACAACAAGAAGAAGAAATATCTCGAAATATGTCCGTTAGGCCCCTTCCCTTGAGATACATCTGCAAATATCTCGGAAACGAAGCGAGCTATGGCAAAATGTTAAGAGACCTTTTTTGTAGAGAATTAAGTTTCCTACGTTTTATGTTCTATGATATTTTTTGATCAGATGCGTAGTTCTCGAGATATATCAAGATATTTAAAAGTTCCGAAGCCGCACCAACATAATCGGGATACAGAAACACCGTGCCCCTCTCTTTGAGATAACTCTGCACTATTGCGAGCTGGAAATGCCACTTCCAGTTTAGCTGTGCAGAAGAAGAACAACAAGAAGAAGAAATATCTCGAAATATGTCCGTCAGGCCCCTTACCTTGAGATAAATCTGCAAATATCTCGGAAACGAAGCGAGCTATGGCAAAATGTTAAGAGACCTTTTTTGTAGAGAATTAAGTTTCCTACTTTTTATCTTCTATGATATTTTCTGATCAGATGAGTAGTTCTCGAGATATATCAAGATATTTAAAAGTTCCGAAGCCGCACCAACATAATAGAGATACAGAAACACCGTGGCCCCTTTCCTTGAGATATCTCTGCACTATTGCGAGCTGCAAATGCCACTTCCAGCTTAGCTGTGCAGAAGAAGAACAACAAGAAGAAGAAATATCTCGAAATATGTCCGTTAGGCCCCTTACCATGAGATAAATCTGCAAATATCTCGGAAACGAAGCGAGCTATGGCAAAATGTTAAGAGACCTTTCTTGTAGAGAATTATGTTTCCTACTTTTTATGTTCTATGATATTTTTTGATCAGACGCGTAGTTCTCGAGATATATCAAGATATTTAAAAGTTCCGAAGCCGCACCAACATAATAAAGATACAGAAACACCGTGGCCCCTCTCTTTGAGATAACTCTGCACTATTGCGAGCTGGAAATGCCACTTCCAGCTTAGCTGTGCAGAGGAAGAACAACAAGAAGAAGAAATATCTCGAAATATGTCCGTCAGGCCCCTTCCCTTGAGATAAATCGGCAAGTATCTCGGAAACCAAGCGAGCTGTGGCAAAATCTTAAGAGACGTTTTTTGTAGAGAATTATGTTTCCTACAATTTATGTTCTATGATATTTTTTGATCAGAAGCGTAGTTTTCGAGATATATCGAGATATTTAAAAGTTCCGAAGCCGCACCAACATAATAGAGATACAGAAACACCGTGGCCCCTTTCTTTGAGATAACTCTGCACTAGTGCGAGCCGCAAATGCCACTTCCAGCTTAGCTGTGCAGAAGAAGAACAACAAGAAGAAGAAATATCACGAAATATGTCCGTTAGGCCCCTTCCCTTGAGATAAATCTGCAAATATCTCGGAAACGAAGCGAGCTATGGCAAAATGTTAAGAGACCTTTTTTGTAGCGAATTAAGTTTCCTACTTTTTATGTTCTATGATATTTTTTGATCAGATGCGTAGTTCTCGAGATATATCAAGATATTTAAAAGTTCCGAAGCCGCACCAACATAATAGAGATACAGAAACACCGTGGCCCCTTTCTTTGAGATAACTCTGCACTAGTGCGAGCCGCAAATGCCACTTCCAGCTTAGCTGTGCAGAAGAAGAACAACAAGAAGAAGAAATATCTCGAAATATGTCCGTCAGGCCCCTTCCCTTGAGATAAATCTGCAAATATCTCGGAAACGAAGCGAGCTATGGCAAAATGTTAAGAGACATTTTTGGAAGAGAATTAAGTTTCCTAATTTTTATGTTCTATGATATTTTTTGATCAGATGCGTAGTTCTCGAGATATATCAAGATATTTAAAAGTTCCGAAGCCGCACCAACATAATAGAGATACAGAAACACCGTGGCCCCTTTCTTTGAGATAACTCTGCACTAGTGCGAGCCGCAAATGCCACTTCCAGCTTAGCTGTGCAGAAGAAGAACAACAAGAAGAAGAAATATCTCGAAATATGTCCGTCAGGCCCCTTCCCTTGAGATAAATCTGCAAATATCTCGGAAACGAAGCGAGCTATGGCAAAATGTTAAGAGACCTTTTTTGTAGAGAATTAAGTTTCCTACTTTTTATCTTCTATGATATTTTTTGATCAGACGCGTAGTTCTCGAGATATATCAAGATATTTAAAAGTTCCGAAGCCGCACCAACATAATAGACATACAGAAACACCGTGGCTCCTTTCTTTGAGATAACTCTGCACTATTGCGACCTGGAAATGCCACTTCCAGTTTAGCTGTGCAGAAGAAGAACAACAAGAAGAAGAAATATCTTGAAATATGTCCGTTAGGCCCCTTCCCTTGAGATACATCTGCAAATATCTCGGAAACGAAGCGAGCTATGGCAAAATGTTAAGAGACCTTTTTTGTAGAGAATTATGTTTCCTACGTTTTATGTTCTATGATATTTTTTGATCAGATGCGTAGTTCTCGAGATATATCAAGATATTTAAAAGTTCCGAAGCCGCACCAACATAATCGGGATACAGAAACACCGTGCCCCTCTCTTTGAGATAACTCTGCACTATTGCGAGCTGGAAATGCCACTTCCAGTTTAGCTGTGCAGAAGAAGAACAACAAGAAGAAGAAATATCTGGAAATATGTCCGTTAGGCCCCTTCCCTTGAGATATATCTGCAAATATCTCGGAGACGAAGCGAGCTATGGCAAAATGTTAAGAGACCTTTTTTGTAGAGAATTATGTTTCCTACTTTTTATGTTCTATGATATTTTTTGATCAGACGCGTAGTTCTCGAGATATATCAAGATATTTAAAAGTTCCGAAGCCGCACCAACATAATAGAGATACAGAAACACCGTGGCTCCTTTCTTTGAGATAACTCTGCACTATTGCGACCTGGAAATGCCACTTCCAGTTTAGCTGTGCAGAAGAAGAACAACAAGAAGAAGAAATATCTCGAAATATGTCCGTTAGGCCCCTTCCCTTGAGATAAATCTGCAAATATCTCGGAAACGAAGCGAGCTATGGCAAAATGTTAAGAGACCTTTTTTGTAGAGAATTATGTTTCCTACTTTTTATCTTCTATGATATTTTCTGATCAGATGCGTAGTTCTCGAGATATATCAAGATATTTAAAAGTTCCGAAGCCGCACCAACATAATAGAGATACAGAAACACCGTGGCCCCTTTCTTTGAGATAACTCTGCACTATTGCGAGCTGCAAATGCCACTTTCAGCTTAGCTGTGCAGAAGAAGAACAACAAGAAGAAGAAATATCTCGAAATATGTCCGTCAGGCCCCTTCCCTTGAGATAAATCTGCAAATATCTCGGAAACGAAGAGAGCTATGGCAAAATGTTAAGAGACCTTTTTTGTAGAGAATTAGGTTTCCTACTTTTTATGTTCTATGATATTTTTTGATCAGATGCGTAGTTCTCGAGATATATCAAGATATTTAAAAGTTCCGAAGCCGCACCAACATAATAGAGATACAGAAACACCGTGGCCCCTTCCTTTGAGATAACTCTGCACTATTGCGAGCTGTAAATGCCACTTCCAGCTTAGCTGTGCAGAAGAAGAACAACAAGAAGAAGAAATATCTCGAAATATGTCCGTCAGGCCCCTTCCCTTGAGATATATCTGCAAATATCTCGGAAACGAAGCGAGCTATGGCAAAATGTTAAGAGACCTTTTTTGTAGAGAATTATGTTTCCTACAATTTATGTTCTATGATATTTTTTGATCAGAAGCGTAGTTTTCGAGATATATCGAGATATTTAAAAGTTCCGAAGCCGCACCAACATAATAGAGATACAGAAACACCGTGGCCCCTTTCTTTGAGATAACTCTGCACTAGTGCGAGCCGCAAATGCCACTTCCAGCTTAGCTGTGCAGAACAAGAACAACAAGAAGAAGAAATATCTCGAAATATGTCCGTCAGGCACCTTCCCTTGAGATAAATCTGCAAATATCTCGGAAACGAAGCGAGCTATTGCAAAATGTTAAGAGACCTTTTTTGTAGCGAATTGAGTTTCCTACTTTTTATGTTCTATGATATTTTTTGATCAGATGCGTAGTTCTCGAGATATATCAAGATATTTAAAAGTTCCGAAGCCGCACCAACATAATAGAGATACAGAAACACCGTGGCCCCTTTCCTTCAGATAACTATGCACTATTGCGAGCTGCAAATGCCACTTCCAGCTTAGCTGTGCAGAAGAAGAACAACAAGAAGAAGAAATATCTCGAAATATGTCCGTCAGGCCCCTTCCCTTGAGATAAATCTGCAAATATCTCGGAAACGAAGCGAGCTATGGCAAAATGTTAAGAGACCTTTTTTGTAGAGAATTAAGTTTCCTACTTTGTATGTTCTATGATATTTTTTGATCAGACGCGTAGTTCTCGAGATATATCAAGATATTTAAAAGTTCCGAAGCCGCACCAACATAATAGAGATACAGAAACACCGTGGCCCCTTTCTTTGAGATATCTCTGCACTATTGCGAGCTGCAAATGCCACTTCCAGCTTAGCTGCGCAGAAGAAGAACAACAAGAAGAAGAAATATCTCGAAATATGTCCGTCAGGCCCCTTCCCTTGAGATATATCTGCAAATATCTCGGAAACGAAGCGAGCTATGGCAAAATGTTAAGAGACCTTTTTTGTAGAGAATTATGTTTCCTACAATTTATGTTCTATGATATTTTTTGATCAGATGCGTAGTTCTCGAGATATACCAAGATATTTAAAAGTTCCGAAGCCGCACCAACATAATAGAGATACAGAAACACCGTGGCCCCTTTCTTTGAGATAACTCTGCACTATTGCGAGCTGCAAATGCCACTTCCAGCTTAGCTGTGCAGAAGAAGAACAACAAGAAGAAGAAATATCTCGAAATATGTCCGTCAGGCCCCTTCCCTTGAGATAAATCTGCAAATATCTCGGAAACGAAGAGAGCTATGGCAAAATGTTAAGAGACCTTTTTTGTAGAGAATTAAGTTTCCTACTTTTCATGTTCTATGATATTTTTTGATCAGATGCGTAGTTCTCGAGATATATCAAGATATTGAAAAGTTCCGAAGCCGCACCAACATAATAGAGATACAGAAACACCGTGGCCCCTTTCTTTGAGATAACTCTGCACTATTGCGAGCTGTAAATGCCACTTCCAGCTTAGCTGTGCAGAAGAAGAACAACAAGAAGAAGAAATATCTCGAAATATGTCCGTCAGGCCCCTTCCCTTGAGATAAATCTGCAAATATCTCGGAAACGAAGCGAGCTATGGCAAAATGTTAAGAGACCTTTTTTGTAGAGAATTAAGTTTCCTACTTTTCATGTTCTATGATATTTTTTGATCAGATGCGTAGTTCTCGAGATATATCAAGATATTTAAAAGTTCCGAAGCCGCACCAACATAATAGAGATACAGAAACACCGTGGCCCCTTTCTTTGAGATAACTCTGCACTATTGCGAGCTGTAAATGCCACTTCCAGCTTAGCTGTGCAGAAGAAGAACAACAAGAAGAAGAAATATCTCGAAGTATGTCCGTCAGGCCCCTTCCCTTGAGATATATCTGCAAATATCTCGGAAACGAAGCGAGCTATGGCAAAATGTTAAGAGACCTTTTTTGTAGAGAATTATGTTTCCTACAATTTATGTTCTATGATATTTTTTGATCAGAAGCGTAGTTTTCGAGATATATCGAGATATTTAAAAGTTCCGAAGCCGCACCAACATAATAGAGATGCAGAAACACCGTGGCCCCTTTCTTTGAGATAACTCTGCACTAGTGCGAGCCGCAAATGCCACTTCCAGCTTAGCTGTGCAGAAGAAGAACAACAAGAAGAAGAAATATCTCGAAATATGTCCGTCAGGCCCCTTCCCTTGAGATAAATCTGCAAATATCTCGGAAACGAAGCGAGCTATGGCAAAATGTTAAGAGACCTTTTTTGTAGAGAATTAAGTTTCCTACTTTTTATGTAGTATGATATTTTTTGATCAGATGCGTAGTTCTCGAGATATATCAAGATATTTAAAAGTTCCGAAGCCGCACCAACATAATAGAGATACAGAAACACCGTGGCCCCTTTCTTTGGGATAACTCTGCACTATTGCGAGCTGCAAATGCCACTTCCAGCTTAGCTGTGCAGAACAAGAAATATCTCGAAATATGTCCGTCAGGCCACTTCCCTTGAGATAAATCTGCAAATATCTCGGAAACGAAGCGAGCTATGGCAAAATGTTAAGAGACGTTTTTTGTAGAGAATTATGTTTCCTACAATTTATGTTCTATGATATTTTTTGATCAGAAGCGTAGTTTTCGAGATATATCGAGATATTTAAAAGTTCCGAAGCCGCACCAACATAATAGAGATACAGAAACACCGTGGCCCCTTTCTTTGAGATAACTCTGCACTAGTGCGAGCCGCAAACGCCACTTCCAGCTTAGCTGTGCAGAAGAAGAGCAACAAGAAGAAGAAATATCTCGAAATATGTCCGACAGGCCCCTTCCCTTGAGATAAATCTGCAGATATCTCGGAAACGATGCGAGCTATGGCGAAATGTTAAGAGACCTTTTTTGTAGAGAATTAAGTTTCCTACTTTTTATGTTCTATGATATTTTTTGATCAGAAGCGTAGTTTTCGAGATATATCGAGATATTTAAAAGTTCCGAAGCCGCACCAACATAATAGAGATACAGAAACACCGTGGCCCCTTTCTTTGAGATAACTCTGCACTAGTGCGAGCTGCAAATGCCACTTCCAGCTTAGCTGTGCAGAAGAAGAACAACAAGAAGAAGAAATATCTCGAAATATGTCCGTCAGGCCCCTTCCCTTGAGATAAATCTGCAAATATCTCGGAAACGAAGAGAGCTATGGCAAAATGTTAAGAGACCTTTTTTGTAGAGAATTAAGTTTCCTACTTTTCATGTTCTATGATATTTTTTGATCAGATGCGTAGTTCTCGAGATATATCAAGATATTGAAAAGTTCCGAAGCCGCACCAACATAATAGAGATACAGAAACACCGTGGCCCCTTTCTTTGAGATAACTCTGCACTATTGCGAGCTGTAAATGCCACTTCCAGCTTAGCTGTGCAGAAGAAGAACAACAAGAAGAAGAAATATCCCGAAATATGTCCGTCAGGCCCCTTCCCTTGAGATAAATCTGCAAATATCTCGGAAACGAAGCGAGCTATCGCAAAATGTTAAGAGACCTTTTTTGTAGAGAATTATGTTTCCTATAATTTATTTTCTACGATATTTTTTGATCAGAAGCGTAGTTTTCGAGATATATCGAGATATTTAAAAGTTCCGAAGCCGCACCAACATAATAGAGATACAGAAACACCGTGGCCCCTTTCTTTGAGATAACTCTGCACTAGTGCGAGCTGCAAATGCCACTTCCAGCTTAGCTGTGCAGAAGAAGAACAACAAGAAGAAGAAATATCTCGAAATATGTCCGTCAGGCCCCTTCCCTTGAGATAAATCTGCAAATATCTCGGAAACGAAGCGAGCTATGGCAAAATGTTAAGAGACCTTTTTTGTAGAGAATTAAGTTTCCTACTTTTCATGTTCTATGATATTTTTTGATCAGATGCGTAGTTCTCGAGATATATCAAGATATTTAAAAGTTCCGAAGCCGCACCAACATAATAGAGATACAGAAACACCGTGGCCCCTTTCTTTGAGATAACTCTGCACTAGTGCGAGCCGCAAATGCCACTTCCAGCTTAGCTGTGCAGAAGAAGAACAACAAGAAGAAGAAATATCTCGAAATATGTCCGTCAGGCCCCTTCCCTTGAGATAAATCTGCAAATATCTCGGAAACGAAGCGAGCTATGGCAAAATGTTAAGAGACCTTTTTTGTAGAGAATTAAGTTTCCTACTGTTTATGTAGTATGATATTTTTTGATCAGATGCGTAGTTCTCGAGATATATCAAGATATTTAAAAGTTCCGAAGCCGCACCAACATAATAGAGATACAGAAACACCGTGGCCCCTTTCTTTGGGATAACTCTGCACTATTGCGAGCTGCAAATGCCACTTCCAGCTTAGCTGTGCAGAACAAGAACAACAAGAAGAAGAAATATGTCGAAATATGTCCGTCAGGCCCCTTCCCTTGAGATATATCTGCAAATATCTCGGAAACGAAGCGAGCTATGGCAAAATGTTGAGAGACCTTTTTTGTAGAGAATTATGTTTCCTACAATTTATGTTCTATGATATTTTTTGATCAGAAGCGTAGTTTTCGATATATATCGAGATATTTAAAAGTTCCGAAGCCGCACCAACATAATAGGGATACAGAAACACCGTGGCCCCTTTCTTTGAGATAACTCTGCACTAGTGCGAGCCGCAAATGCCACTTCCAGCTTAGCTGTGCAGAAGAAGAAATATCTCGAAATATGTCCGTCAGGCCACTTCCCTTGAGATAAATCTGCAAATATCTCGGAAACGAAGCGAGCTATGGCAAAATGTTAAGAGACGTTTTTTGTAGAGAATTATGTTTCCTACAATTTATGTTCTATGATATTTTTTGATCAGAAGCGTAGTTTTCGAGATATATCGAGATATTTAAAAGTTCCGAAGCCGCACCAACATAATAGAGATACAGAAACACCGTGGCCCCTTTCTTTGAGATAACTCTGCACTAGTGCGAGCCGCAAATGCCACGTCCAGCTTAGCTGTGCAGAAGAAGAGCAACAAGAAGAAGAAATATCTCGAAATATGTCCGACAGGCCCCTTCCCTTGAGATAAATCTGCAAATATCTCGGAAACGATGCTAGCTATGGCGAAATGTTAAGAGACCTTTTTTGTAGAGAATTAAGTTTCCTACTTTTTATCTTCTATGATATTTTTTGATCAGATGCGTAGTTCTCGAGATAGATCAAGATACTTAAAAGTTCCGAAGCCGCACCAACATAATAGAGATACAGAAACACCGTGGCCCCTTTCTTTGAGATAACTCAGCACTATTGCGCGCTGCAAATGCCACTTCCAGCTTAGCTGTGCAGAAGAAGAACAACAAGAGGAAGAAATATCTCGAAATATGTCCGTCAGGCCCCTTCCCTTGAGATAAATCTGCAAATATCTCGGAAACGAAGCGAGCTATGGCAAAATGTTAAGAGACCTTTTTTGTAGAGAATTATGTTTCCCACAATTTATGTTGTATGATATTTTTTGATCAGAAGCGTAGTTTTCGAGATATATCGAGATATTTAAAAGTTCCGAAGCCGCACCAACATAATAGAGATACAGAAACATCGTGGCCCTTTTCTTTGGGATAACTCTGCACTATTGCGAGCTGGAAATGCCACTTCCAGTTTAGCTGTGCAGAAGAAGAACAACAAAAAGAAGAAATATCTCGAAATATGTCCGTCAGGACCCTTCCCTTGAGATAAATCTGCAAATATCTCGGAAACGAAGCGAGCTATTGCAAAACGTTAAGAGACCTTTTTTGTAGAGAATTAAGTTTCCTACTTTTTATGTTGTATGATATTTTTTATCAGAAGCGTAGTTTTCGAGATATATCGAGATATTTAAAAGTTCCGAAGCCGCACCAACATAATAGAGATACAGAAACACCGTGGCCCCTTTCTTTGGGATAACTCTGCACTATTGCGAGCTGCAAATGCCACTTCCAGCTTAGCTGTGCAGAAGAAGAACAACAAGAAGAAGAAATATCTCGAAATATGTCCGTCAGGCCACTTCCCTTGAGATAAATCTGCAAATATCTCGGAAACGAAGCGAGCTGTGGCAAAATGTTAAGAGACCTTTTTTGTAGAGAATTAAGTTTCCTACTTTTTATGTTGTATGATATTTTTTGATCAGAAGCGTAGTTTTCGAGATATATCGAGATATTTAAAAGTTCCGAAGCCGCACCAACATAATAGAGATACAGAAACACCGTGGCCCCTTTCTTTGAGATAACTCTGCACTAGTGCGAGCTGCAAATGCCACTTCCAGCTTAGCTGTGCAGAAGAAGAACAACAAGAAGAAGAAATATCTCGAAATATGTCCGTCAGGCCCCTTCCCTTGAGATAAATCTGCAAATATCTCGGAAACGAAGCGAGCTATGGCAAAATGTTAAGAGACGTTTTTTGTAGAGAATTATGTTTCCTACAATTTATGTTCTATGATATTTTTTGATCAGAAGCGTAGTTTTCGAGATATATCGAGATATTTAAAAGTTCCGAAGCCGCACCAACATAATAGAGATACAGAAACACCGTGGCCCCTTTCTTTGAGATAACTCTGCACTAGTGCGAGCCGCAAACGCCACTTCCAGCTTAGCTGTGCAGAAGAAGAGCAACAAGAAGAAGAAATATCTCGAAATATGTCCGACAGGCCCCTTCCCTTGAGATAAATCTGCAGATATCTCGGAAACGATGCGAGCTATGGCGAAATGTTAAGAGACCTTTTTTGTAGAGAATTAAGTTTCCTACTTTTGTGTTCTATGATATTTTTTGATCAGAAGCGTAGTTTTCGAGATATATCGAGATATTTAAAAGTTCCGAAGCCGCACCAACATAATAGAGATACAGAAACACCGTGGCCCCTTTCTTTGAGATAACTCTGCACTAGTGCGAGCTGCAAATGCCACTTCCAGCTTAGCTGTGCAGAAGAAGAACAACAAGAAGAAGAAGTATCTCGAAATATGTCCGTCAGGCCCCTTCCCTTGAGATAAATCTGCAAATATCTCGGAAACGAAGCGAGCTATGGCAAAATGTTAAGAGACCTTTTTTGTAGAGAATTAAGTTTTCTACTTTTTATGTTCTATGATATTTTTTGATCAGATGCGTAGTTCTCGAGATATATCGAGATATTTAAAAGTTCCGAAGCCGCACCAACATAATAGAGATACAGAAACACCGTGGCCCCTTTCTTTGAGATATCTCTGCACTAGTGCGAGCTGCAAATGCCACTTCCAGCTTAGCTGTGCAGAAGAAGAACAACAAGAAGAAGAAATATCTCGAAATATGTCCGTCAGGCCGCTTCCCTTGAGATATATCTGCAAATATCTCGGAAACGAAGCGAGCTATGGCAAAATGTTAAGAGACCTTTTTTGTAGAGAATTATGCCTCCTACAATTTATGTTCTATGATATTTTTTGATCAGAAGCGTAGTTTTCGAGATATATCGAGATATTTAAAAGTTCCGAAGCCGCACCAACATAATAGAGATACAGAAACACCGTGGCCCCTTTCTTTGAGATAACTCTGCACTAGTGCGAGCTGCAAATGCCACTTCCAGCTTAGCTGTGCAGAAGAAGAACAACAAGAAGAAGAAATATCTCGAAATATGTCCGTCAGGCCCCTTCCCTTGAGATAAATCTGCAAATATCTCGGAAACGAAGCGAGCTATGGCAAAATGTTAAGAGACGTTTTTTGTAGAGAATTATGTTTCCTACAATTTATGTTCTATGATATTTTTTGATCAGAAGCGTAGTTTTCGAGATATATCGAGATATTTAAAAGTTCCGAAGCCGCACCAACATAATAGAGATACAGAAACACCGTGGCCCCTTTCTTTGAGATAACTCTGCACTAGTGCGAGCCGCAAACGCCACTTCCAGCTTAGCTGTGCAGAAGAAGAGCAACAAGAAGAAGAAATATCTCGAAATATGTCCGACAGGCCCCTTCCCTTGAGATATATCTGCAGATATCTCGGAAACGATGCGAGCTATGGCGAAATGTTAAGAGACCTTTTTTGTAGAGAATTAAGTTTCCTACTTTTGTGTTCTATGATATTTTTTGATCAGAAGCGTAGTTTTCGAGATATATCGAGATATTTAAAAGTTCCGAAGCCGCACCAACATAATAGAGATACAGAAACACCGTGGCCCCTTTCTTTGAGATAACTCTGCACTAGTGCGAGCTGCAAATGCCACTTCCAGCTTAGCTGTGCAGAAGAAGAACAACAAGAAGAAGAAATATCTCGAAATATGTCCGTCAGGCCCCTTCCCTTGAGATAAATCTGCAAATATCTCGGAAACGAAGCGAGCTATGGCAAAATGTTAAGAGACCTTTTTTGTAGAGAATTAAGTTTTCTACTTTTTATGTTCTATGATATTTTTTGATCAGATGCGTAGTTCTCGAGATATATCGAGATATTTAAAAGTTCCGAAGCCGCACCAACATAATAGAGATACAGAAACACCGTGGCCCCTTTCTTTGAGATATCTCTGCACTAGTGCGAGCTGCAAATGCCACTTCCAGCTTAGCTGTGCAGAAGAAGAACAACAAGAAGAAGAAATATCTCGAAATATGTCCGTCAGGCCGCTTCCCTTGAGATATATCTGCAAATATCTCGGAAACGAAGCGAGCTATGGCAAAATGTTAAGAGACCTTTTTTGTAGAGAATTATGCTTCCTACAATTTATGCTCTATGATATTTTTTGATCAGAAGCGTAGTTTTCGAGATATATCGAGATATTTAAAAGTTCCGAAGCCGCACCAACATAATAGAGATACAGAAACACCGTGGCCCCTTTCGTTGAGATATCTCTGCACTAGTGCGAGCCACAAATGCCACTTCCAGCTTAGCTGTGCAGAAGAAGAACAACAAGAAGAAGAAATATCTCGAAATATGTCCGTCAGGCCCCTTCCCTTGAGATAAATCTGCAAATATCTCGGAAACGAAGCGAGCTATGGCAAAATGTTAAGAGACCTTTTTTGTAGAGAATTAAGTTTCCTACTTTTTATGTTTTATGATATTTTTTGATCAGATGCGTAGTTCTCGAGATATATCAAGATATTTAAAAGTTCCGAAGCCGCACCAACATAATAGAGATACAGAAACACCGTGGCCCCTTTCTTTGAGATAACTCTGCACTATTGCGAGCTGCAAATGCCACTTCCAGCTTAGCTGTGCAGAGGAAGAACAACAAGAAGAAGAAATATCTCGAAATATGTCCGTCAGGCCAGTTCCTTTGAGCTGAATCTGCAAATATCTCGGAAACGAAGCCATCTATGGCAAAATGTTAAGAGACGTTTTTTGTAGAGAATTATGTTTCCTACAATTTATGTTCTATGATATTCTTTGATCAGAAGCGTAGTTTTCGAGATATATCGAGATATTTAAAAGTTCCGAAGCCGCACCAACATAATAGGGATACAGAAACACCGTGGCCCCTTTCTTTGAGATAACTCTGCACTAGTGCGAGCCGCAAATGCCACTTCCAGCTTAGCTGTGCAGAAGAAGAACAACAAGAAGAAGAAATATCTCGAAATATGTCCGTCAGGCCCCTTCCCTTGAGATAAATCTGCAAATATCTCGGAAACGAAGCGAGCTATGGCAAAATGTTAAGAGACCTTTTTTGTAGAGAATTATGTTTCCTACAATTTATGTTCTATGATATTTTTTGATCAGATGCGTAGTTCTCGAGATATATCAAGATATTTAAAAGTTCCGAAGCCGCACCAACATAATAGAGATACAGAGACACCGTGGCCCCTTTCTTTGAGATAACTCTGCACTATTGCGAGCTGTAAATGCCACTTCCAGCTTAGCTGTGCAGAAGAAGAACAACAAGAAGAAGAAGTATCTCGAAATATGTCCGTCAGGCCCGTTCCTTTGAGCTGAATCTGCAAATATCTCGGAAACGAAGCGAGCTATGGCAAAATGTTAAGATACGTTTTTTGTAGAGAATTATGTTTCCTACAATTTATGCTCTACGATATTTTTTGATCAGAAGCGTAGTTTTCGAGATATATCGAGATATTTAAAAGTTCCGAAGCCGCACCAACATAATAGAGATACAGAAACACCGTGGCCCCTTTCTTTGAGATAACTCTGCACTAGTGCGAGCCGCAAATGCCACTTCCAGCTTAGCTGTGCAGAAGAAGAACAACAAGAAGAAGAAATATCTCGAAATATGTCCGTCAGGCCCCTTCCCTTCAGATAAATCTGCAAATATCTCGGAAACCAAGCGAGCTATGGCAAAATGTTCAGAGACCTTTTTTGTAGAGAATTATGTTTCCTACAATTTATGTTGTATGATATTTTTTGATCAGAAGCGTAGTTTTCGAGATATATCGAGATATTTAAAAGTTCCGAAGCCGCACCAACATAATAGAGATACAGAAACACCGTGGCCCCTTTCTTTGAGATAACTCTGCAATAGTGCGAGCCGCAAATGCCACTTCCAGCTTAGCTGTGCAGTAGAAGAACAACAAGAAGAAGAAATATCTCGAAATATGTCCGTCAGGCCCCTTCCCTTGAGATAAATCTGCAAATATCTCGGAAACGAAGCGAGCTATGGCAAAATGTTAAGAGACCTTTTTTGTAGAGAATTAAGTTTCCTACTTTTTATGTTCTATGATATTTTTTGATCAGATGCGTAGTTCTCGAGATATATCAAGATATTTAAAAGTTCCGAAGCCGCACCAACATAATACAGATACAGAAACACCGTGGCCCCTTTCTTTGAGATAACTCTGCACTAGTGCGAGCCGCAAATGCCACTTCCAGCTTAGCTGTGCAGAAGAAGAACAACAAGAAGAAGAAATATCTCGAAAGATGTCCGTCAGGCCCCTTCCCTTGAGATAAATCTGCAAATATCTCGGAAACCAAGCGAGCTATGGCAAAATGTTAAGAGACCTTTTTTGTAGAGAATTAAGTTTCCTACTTTTTATGTTCTATGATATTTTTTGATCAGATGCGTAGTTCTCGAGATATATCAAGATATTTAAAAGTTCCGAAGCCGCACCAACATAATAGAGATACAGAAACACCGTGGCTCCTTTCTTTGAGATAACTCTGCACTATTGCGAGCTGGAAATGCCACTTCCAGTTTAGCTGTGCAGAAGAAGAACAACAAGAAGAAGAAATATCTCGAAATATGTCCGTTAGGCCCCTTCCCTTGAGATAAATCTGCAAATATCTCGGAAACGAAGCGAGCTATGGCAAAATGTTAAGAGACCTTTTTTGTAGAGAATTAAGTTTCCTACTTTTTATGTTCTATGATATTTTTTGATCAGATGCGCAGTTCTCGAGATATATCAAGATACTTAAAAGTTCCGAAGCCGCACCAACATAATAGAGATACAGAAACACCGTGGCCCCTTTCTTTGAGATAACTCTGCACTATTGCGAGCTGTAAATGCCACTTCCAGCTTAGCTGTGCAGAAGAAGAACAACAAGAAGAAGAAATATCTCGAAATATGTCCGTCAGGCCCCTGCCCTTGAGATATATCTGCAAATATCTCGGAAACGAAGCGAGCTATGGCAAAATGTTGAGAGACCTTTTTTGTAGAGAATTATGTTTCCTACAATTTATGTTCTATGATATTTTTTGATTAGAAGCGTAGTTTTCGAGATATATCGAGATATTTAAAAGTTCCGAAGCCGCACCAACATAATAGAGATACAGAAACACCGTGGCCCCTTTCTTTGAGATAACTCTGCAATAGTGCGAGCCGCAAATGCCACTTCCAGCTTAGCTGTGCAGAAGAAGAACAACAAGAAGAAGAAATATCTCGAAATATGTCCGTCAGGCCCCTTCCCTTGAGATAAATCTGCAAATATCTCGGAAACGAAGCGAGCTATGGCAAAATGTTAAGAGACCTTTTTTGTAGAGAATTATGTTTCCTACAATTTATGTTCTATGATATTTTTTGATCAGAAGCGTAGTTTTCGAGATATATCGAGATATTTAAAAGTTCCAAAGCCGCACCAACATAATAGAGATACAGAAACACCGTGGCCCCTTTCTTTGAGATAACTCTGCACTAGTGCGAGCCGCAAATGCCACTTCCAGCTTAGCTGTGCAGAAGAAGAACAACAAGAAGAAGAAATATCTCGAAATATGTCCGTCAGGCCCCTTCCCTTGAGATAAATCTGCAAATATCTCGGAAACGAAGCGAGCTATGGCAAAATGTTAAGAGACCTTTTTTGTAGAGAATTAAGTTTCCTACTTTTTATGTTCTATGATATTTTTTGATCAGATGCGTAGTTCTCGAGATATATCAAGATATTTAAAAGTTCCGAAGCCGCACCAACATAATAGAGATACAGAAACACCGTGGCCCCTTTCTTTGAGATAACTCTGCATTATTGCGAGCTGCAAATCCCACTTCCAGCGTAGCTGTGCAGAGGAAGAACAACAAGAAAAAGAAGTATCTCGAAATATGTCCGTCAGGCCCGTTCCTTTGAGCTGAATCTGCAAATATCTCGGAAACGAAGCGAGCTATGGCAAAATGTTAAGAGACGTTTTTTGTAGAGAATTATGTTTCCTACAATTTATGTTCTATGATATTTTTTGATCAGATGCGTAGTTCTCGAGATATACCAAGATATTTAAAAGTTCCGAAGCCGCACCAACATAATACAGATACAGAAACACCGTGGCCCCTTTCTTTGAGATAACTCTGCACTAGTGCGAGCCGCAAATGCCACTTTCAGCTTAGCTGTGCAGAAGAAGAACAACAAGAAGAAGAAATATCTCGAAATATGTCCGTCAGGCCCCTTCCCTTAAGATAAATCTGCAAATATCTCGGAAACGATGCGAGCTATGGCAAAATGTTAAGAGACCTTTTTTATAGAGAATTAAGTTTCCTACTTTTTATGTTCTATGATATTTTTTGATCAGAAGCGTAGTTTTCGAGATATATCGAGATATTTAAAAGTTCCGAAGCCGCACCAACATAATAGAGATACAGAAACACCGTGGCCCCTTTCTTTGAGATAACTCTGCACTAGTGCGAGCCGCAAATGCCACTTCCAGCTTAGCTGTGCAGAAGAAGAACAACAAGAAGAAGAAATATCTCGAAATATGTCCGTCAGGCCCCTTCCCTTGAGATAAATCTGCAAATATCTCGGAAACGAAGCGAGCTATGGCAAAATGTTAAGAGACCTTTTTTGTAGACAATTAAGTTTCCTACTTTTTATGTTCTATGATATTTTTCGATCAGATGCGTAGTTCTCGAGATATATCAAGATACTTAAAAGTTCCGAAGCCGCACCAACATAATAGAGATACAGAAACACCGTGGCTCCTTTCTTTGAGATAACTCTGCACTATTGCGAGCTGGAAATGCCACTTCCAGTTTAGCTGTGCAGAAGAAGAACAACAAGAAGAAGAAATATCTCGAAATATGTCCGTCAGGCCCCTTCCCTTGAGATAAATCTGCAAATATCTCGGAAACGAAGAGAGCTATGGCAAAATGTTAAGAGACCTTTCTTGTAGAGAATTAAGTTTCCTACTTTTCATGTTCTATGATATGTTTTGATCAGATGCGTAGTTCTCGAGATGTATCAAGATATTTAAAAGTTCCGAAGCCGCACCAACATAATAGAGATACAGAAACACCGTGGCCCCTTTCTTTGAGATAACTCTGCACTATTGCGACCTGCAAATGCCACTTCCAGCTCAGCTGTGCAGAAGAAGAACAACAAGAAGAAGAAATATCTCGAAATATGTCCGTCAGGCCCCTTCCCTTGAGATAAATCTGCAAATATCTCGGAAACGAAGCGAGCTATGGCAAAATGTTAAGAGACCTTTTTTGTAGAGAATTATGTTTCCTACAATTTATGTTCTATGATATTTTTTGATCAGAAGCGTAGTTTTCGAGATATATCGAGATATTTAAAAGTTCCGAAGCCGCACCAACATAATAGAGATACAGAAACACCGTGGCCCCTTTCTTTGAGATAACTCTGCACTATTGCGAGCTGGAAATGCCACTTCCAGTTTAGCTGTGCAGAAGAAGAACAACAAGAAGAAGAAATATCTCGAAATATGTCCGTTAGGCCCCTTCCCTTGAGATAAATCTGCAAATATCTCGGAAACGAAGCGAGCTATGGCAAAATGTTAAAAGACCTTTTTTGTAGAGAATTAAGTTTCCTACTTTTTATTTTCTATGATATTTTTTGATCAGAAGCGTAGTTTTCGAGATATATCGAGATATTTAAAAGTTCCGAAGCCGCACCAACATAATAGAGATACAGAAACACCGTGGCCCCTTTCTTTGAGATAAGTCTGCACTAGTGCGAGCCGCAAATGCCACTTCCAGCTTAGCTGTGCAGAAGAAGAACAACAAGAAGAAGAAATATCTCGAAATATGTCCGTCAGGCCCCTTCCCTTGAGATAAATATGCAAATATCTCGGAAACGAAGCGAGCTATGGCAAAATGTTAAGAGACCTTTTTTGTAGAGAATTAAGTTTCCTACTTTTTATGTTCTATGATATTTTTTGATCAGATGCGTAGTTCTCGAGATATATCAAGATATTTAAAAGTTCCGAAGCCGCACCAACATAATAGAGATACAGAAACACCGTGGCCCCTTTCTTTGAGATAACTCTGCACTATTGCGAGCTGCAAATGCCACTTCCAGCTTAGCTGTGCAGAGGAAGAACAACAAGAAGAAGAAATATCTCGAAATATGTCCGTCAGGCCAGTTCCTTTGAGCTGAATCTGCAAATATCTCGGAAACGAAGCGAGCTATGGCAAAATGTTAAGAGACGTTTTTTGTAGAGAATTATGTTTCCTACAATTTATGTTCTATGATATTTTTTGATCAGAAGCGTAGTTTTCGAGATATATCGAGATATTTAAAAGTTCCGAAGACGCACCAACATAATAGAGATACAGAAACACCGTGGCCCCTTTCTTTGAGATAACTCTGCACTAGTGCGAGCCGCAAATGCCACTTCCAGCTTAGCTGTGCAGAAGAAGAACAACAAGAAGAAGAAATATCTCGAAATATGTCCGTCAGGCCCCTTCCCTTGAGATAAATCTGCAAATATCTCGGAAACAAAGCGAGCTATGGCAAAATGTTAAGAGACATTTTTGGAAGAGAATTAAGTTTCCTACTTTTTATGTTCTATGATATTTTTTGATCAGAAGCGTAGTTTTCGAGATATATCGAGATATTTAAAAGTTCCGAAGACGCACCAACATAATAGAGATACAGAAACACCGTGGCCCCTTTCTTTGAGATATCTCTGCACTATTGCGAGCTGCAAATGCCACTTCCAGCTTAGCTGTGCAGAAGAAGAACAACAAGAAGAAGAAATATCTCGAAATATGTCCGTCAGGCCCCTTCCCTTGAGATAAATATGCAAATATCTCGGAAACGAAGCGAGCTATGGCAAAATGTTAAGAGACCTTTTTTGTAGAGAATTAAGTTTCCTACTTTTCATGTTCTATGATATTTTTTGATCAGATGCGTAGTTCTCGAGATATATCAAGATATTTAAAAGTTCCGAAGCCGCACCAACATAATAGAGATACAGAAACACCGTGGTCCCTTTCTTTGAGATAACTCTGCACTATTGCGAGCTGGAAATGCCACTTCCAGTTTAGCTGTGCAGAAGAAGAACAACAAGAAGAAGAAATATCTCGAAATATGTCCGTTAGGCCCCTTCCCTTGAGATAAATCTGCAAATATCTCGGAAACGAAGCGAGCTATGGCAAAATGTTAAGAGACCTTTTTTGTAGAGAATTAAGTTTCCTACTTTTCATGTTGTATGATATTTTTTGATCAGAAGCGTAGTTTTCGAGATATATCGAGATATTTAAAAGTTCCGAAGCCGCACCAACATAATAGAGATACAGAAACACCGTGGCCCCTTTCTTTGAGATAACTCTGCACTAGTGCGAGCCGGAAATGCCACTTCCAGCTTAGCTGTGCAGAAGAAGAACAACAAGAAGAAGAAATATCTCGAAATATGTCCGTCAGGCCCCTTCCCTTGAGATAAATATGCAAATATCTCGGAAACGAAGCGAGCTATGGCAAAATGTTAAGAGACCTTTTTTGTAGAGAATTAAGTTTCCTACTTTTTATGCTCTATGATATTTTTTGATCAGACGCGTAGTTCTCGAGATATATCAAGATGTTTAAAAGTTCCGAAGCCGCACCAACATAATAGAGATACAGAAACACCGTGGCCCCTTTCTTTGAGATAACTCTGCACTAGTGCGAGCCGCAAATGCCACTTCCAGCTTAGCTGTGCAGAAGAAGAACAACAAGAAGAAGAAATATCTCGAAATATGTCCGTCAGGCCCCTTCCCTTGAGATAAATATGCAAATATCTCGGAAACGAAGCGAGCTATGGCAAAATGTTAAGAGACCTTTTTTGTAGAGAATTAAGTTTCCTACTTTTTATGTTCTATGATATTTTTTGATCAGATGCGCAGTTCTCGAGATATATCAAGATATTTAAAAGTTCCGAAGCCGCACCAACATAATAGAGATACAGAAACACCGTGGCCCCTTTCTTTGAGATAACTCTGCACTAGTGCGAGCCGCAAATGCCACTTCCAGCTTAGCTGTGCAGAAGAAGAACAACAAGAAGAAGAAATATCTCGAAATATGTCCGTCAGGCCCCTTCCCTTGAGATAAATCTGCAAATATCTCGGAAACGAAGCGAGCTATGGCAAAATGTTAAGAGACATTTTTGGAAGAGAATTAAGTTTCCTACTTTTTATGTTCTATGATATTTTTTGATCAGATGCGCAGTTCTCGAGATATATCAAGATATTTAAAAGTTCCGAAGCCGCACCAACATAATAGAGATACAGAAACACCGTGGCCCCTTTCTTTGAGATATCTCTGCACTATTGCGAGCTGCAAATGCCACTTCCAGCTTAGCTGTGCAGAAGAAGAACAACAAGAAGAAGAAATATCTCGAAATATGTCCGTCAGGCCCCTTCCCTTGAGATAAATATGCAAATATCTCGGAAACGAAGCGAGCTATGGCAAAATGTTAAGAGACCTTTTTTGTAGAGAATTAAGTTTCCTACTTTTCATGTTCTATGATATTTTTTGATCAGATGCGTAGTTCTCGAGATATATCAAGATATTTAAAAGTTCCGAAGCCGCACCAACATAATAGAGATACAGAAACACCGTGGTCCCTTTCTTTGAGATAACTCTGCACTATTGCGAGCTGGAAATGCCACTTCCAGTTTAGCTGTGCAGAAGAAGAACAACAAGAAGAAGAAATATCTCGAAATATGTCCGTTAGGCCCCTTCCCTTGAGATAAATCTGCAAATATCTCGGAAACGAAGCGAGCTATGGCAAAATGTTAAGAGACCTTTTTTGTAGAGAATTAAGTTTCCTACTTTTCATGTTGTATGATATTTTTTGATCAGAAGCGTAGTTTTCGAGATATATCGAGATATTTAAAAGTTCCGAAGCCGCACCAACATAATAGAGATACAGAAACACCGTGGCCCCTTTCTTTGAGATAACTCTGCACTAGTGCGAGCCGGAAATGCCACTTCCAGCTTAGCTGTGCAGAAGAAGAACAACAAGAAGAAGAAATATCTCGAAATATGTCCGTCAGGCCCCTTCCCTTGAGATAAATATGCAAATATCTCGGAAACGAAGCGAGCTATGGCAAAATGTTAAGAGACCTTTTTTGTAGAGAATTAAGTTTCCTACTTTTTATGCTCTATGATATTTTTTGATCAGACGCGTAGTTCTCGAGATATATCAAGATGTTTAAAAGTTCCGAAGCCGCACCAACATAATAGAGATACAGAAACACCGTGGCCCCTTTCTTTGAGATAACTCTGCACTAGTGCGAGCCGCAAATGCCACTTCCAGCTTAGCTGTGCAGAAGAAGAACAACAAGAAGAAGAAATATCTCGAAATATGTCCGTCAGGCCCCTTCCCTTGAGATAAATATGCAAATATCTCGGAAACGAAGCGAGCTATGGCAAAATGTTAAGAGACCTTTTTTGTAGAGAATTAAGTTTCCTACTTTTTATGTTCTATGATATTTTTTGATCAGATGCGCAGTTCTCGAGATATATCAAGATATTTAAAAGTTCCGAAGCCGCACCAACATAATAGAGATACAGAAACACCGTAGCCCCTTTCTTTGAGATAACTCTGCACTAGTGCGAGCCGCAAATGCCACTTCCAGCTTAGCTGTGCAGAAGAAGAACAACAAGAAGAAGAAATATCTCGAAATATGTCCGTCAGGCCCCTTCCCTTGAGATAAATCTGCAAATATCTCGGAAACGAAGCGAGCTATGGCAAAATGTTAAGAGACATTTTTGGAAGAGAATTAAGTTTCCTACTTTTTATGTTCTATGATATTTTTTGATCAGATGCGCAGTTCTCGAGATATATCAAGATATTTAAAAGTTCCGAAGCCGCACCAACATAATAGAGATACAGAAACACCGTGGCCCCTTTCTTTGAGATAACTCTGCACTATTGCGAGCTGGAAATGCCACTTCCAGTTTAGCTGTGCAGAAGAAGAACAACAAGAAGAAGAAATATCTCGAAATATGTCCGTCAGGCCCCTTCCCTTGAGATAAATATGCAAATATCTCGGAAACGAAGCGAGCTATGGCAAAATGTTAAGAGACCTTTTTTGTAGAGAATTAAGTTTCCTACTTTTCATGTTCTATGATATTTTTTGATCAGATGCGTAGTTCTCGAGATATATCAAGATATTTAAAAGTTCCGAAGCCGCACCAACATAATAGAGATACAGAAACACCGTGGCCCCTTTCTTTGAGATAACTCTGCACTAGTGCGAGCCGCAAATGCCACTTCCAGCTTAGCTGTGCAGAAGAAGAACAACAAGAAGAAGAAATATCTCGAAATATGTCCGTCAGGCCCCTTCCCTTGAGATAAATCTGCAAATATCTCGGAAACGAAGCGAGCTATGGCAAAATGTTAAGAGACATTTTTGGAAGGGAATTAAGTTTCCTACTTTTTATGTTCTATGATATTTTTTGATCAGATGCGTAGTTCTCGAGATATATCAAGATATCTAAAAGTTCCGAAGCCGCACCAACATAATAGAGATACAGAAACACCGTGGCCCCTTTCTTTGAGATAACTCTGCACTAGTGCGAGCCGCAAATGCCACTTCCAGCTTAGCTGTGCAGAAGAAGAACAACAAGAAGAAGAAATATCTCGAAATATGTCCGTCAGGCCCCTTCCCTTGAGATAAATCTGCAAATATCTCGTAAACGAAGCGAGCTATGGCAAAATGTTAAGAGACCTTTTTTGTAGAGAATTAAGTTTCCTACTTTTTATGTTCTATGATATTTTTTGATCAGATGCGTAGTTCTCGAGATATATCAAGATATTTAAAAGTTCCGAAGCCGCACCAACATAATAGAGATACAGAAACACCGTGGCCCCTTTCTTTGAGATAACTCTGCACTATTGCGAGCTGGAAATGCCACTTCCAGTTTAGCTGTGCAGAAGAAGAACATCAAGAAGAAGAAATATCTCGAAATATGTCCGTTAGGCCCCTTCCCTTGAGATAAATCTGCAAATATCTCGGAAACGAAGCGAGCTATGGCAAAATATTAAGAGACCTTTTTTGTAGAGAATTAAGTTTCCTACTTTTTATGTTCTATGATATTTTTTGATCAGATGCGCAGTTCTCGAGATATATCGAGATATTTAAAAGTTCCGAAGCCGCACCAACATAATAGAGATACAGAAACACCGTGGCCCCTTTCTTTGAGATAACTCTGCACTAGTGCGAGCCGCAAATGCCACTTCCAGCTTAGCTGTGCAGAAGAAGAACAACAAGAAGAAGAAATATCTCGAAATATGTCCGTCAGGCCCCTTCCCTTGAGATAAATCTGCAAATATCTCGTAAACGAAGCGAGCTATGGCAAAATGTTAAGAGACCTTTTTTGTAGAGAAATAAGTTTCCTACTTTTTATGTTCTATGATATTTTTTGATCAGATGCGTAGTTCTCGAGATATATCAAGATATTTAAAAGTTCCGAAGCCGCACCAACATAATAGAGATACAGAAACACCGTGGCCCCTTTCTTTGAGATAACTCTGCACTATTGCGAGCTGGAAATGCCACTTCCAGTTTAGCTGTGCAGAAGAAGAACATCAAGAAGAAGAAATATCTCGAAATATGTCCGTTAGGCCCCTTCCCTTGAGATAAATCTGCAAATATCTCGGAAACGAAGCGAGCTATGGCAAAATATTAAGAGACCTTTTTGTAGAGAATTAAGTTTCCTACTTTTTATCTTCTATGATATTTTTTGATCAGATGCGCAGTTCTCGAGATATATCGAGATATTTAAAAGTTCCGAAGCCGCACCAACATAATAGAGATACAGAAACACCGTGGCCCCTTTCTTTGAGATAACTCTGCACTAGTGCGAGCCGCAAATGCCACTTCCAGCTTAGCTGTGCAGAAGAAGAACAACAAGAAGAAGAAATATCTCGAAATATGTCCGTCAGGCCCCTTCCCTTGAGATAAATATGCAAATATCTCGGAAACGAAGCGAGCTATGGCAAAATGTTAAGAGACCTTTTTTGTAGAGAATTAAGTTTCCTACTTTTTATGTTCTATGATATTTTTTGATCAGACGCGTAGTTCTCGAGATATATCAAGATGTTTAAAAGTTCCGAAGCCGCACCAACATAATAGAGATACAGAAACACCGTGGCCGCTTTCTTTGAGATAACTCTGCACTATTGCGAGCTGTAAATGCCACTTCCAGCTTAGCTGTGCAGAAGAAGAACAACAAGAAGAAGAAATATCTCGAAATATGTCCGTCAGGCCCCTTCCCTTGAGATATATCTGCAAATATCTCGGAAACGAAGCGAGCTATGGCAAAATGTTAAGAGACCTTTTTTGTAGAGAATTATGTTTCCTACAATTTATGTTCTATGATATTTTTTGATCAGAAGCGTAGTTTTCGAGATATATCGAGATATTTAAAAGTTCCGAAGCCGCACCAACATAATAGAGATACAGAAACACCGTGGCCCCTTTCTTTGAGATAACTCTGCACTAGTGCGAGCCGCAAATGCCACTTCCAGCTTAGCTGTGCAGAAGAAGAACAACAAGAAGAAGAAATATCTCGAAATATGTCCGTCAGGCCCCTTCCCTTGAGATAAATATGCAAATATCTCGGAAACGAAGCGAGCTATGGCAAAATGTTAAGAGACCTTTTTTGTAGAGAATTAAGTTTCCTACTTTTTATGTTCTATGATATTTTTTGATCAGATGCGTAGTTCTCGAGATATATCAAGATATTTAAAAGTTCCGAAGCCGCACCAACATAATAGAGATACAGAAACACCGTGGCCCCTTTCTTTGAGATAACTCTGCACTATTGCGAGCTGCAAATGCCACTTCCAGCTTAGCTGTGCAGAGGAAGAACAACAAGAAGAAGAAATATCTCGAAATATGTCCGTCAGGCCAGTTCCTTTGAGCTGAATCTGCAAATATCTCGGAAACGAAGCGAGCTATGGCAAAATGTTAAGCGACGTTTTTTGTAGACAATTATGTTTCCTACAATTTATGTTCTATGATATTTTTTGATCAGAAGCGTAGTTTTCGAGATATATCGAGATATTTAAAAGTTCCGAAGACGCACCAACATAATAGAGATACAGAAACACCGTGGCCCCTTTCTTTGAGATAACTGTGCACTAGTGCGAGCCGCAAATGCCACTTCCAGCTTAGCTGTGCAGAAGAAGAACAACAAGAAGAAGAAATATCTCGAAATATGTCCGTCAGGCCCCTTCCCTTGAGATAAATCTGCAAATATCTCGGAAACGAAGCGAGCTATGGCAAAATGTTAAGAGACATTTTTGGAAGAGAATTAAGTTTCCTACTTTTTATGTTCTATGATATTTTTTGATCAGATGCGTAGTTCTCGAGATATATCAAGATATTTAAAAGTTCCGAAGCCGCACCAACATAATAGAGATACAGAAACACCGTGGCCCCTTTCTTTGAGATAACTCTGCACTAGTGCGAGCCGCAAATGCCACTTCCAGCTTAGCTGTGCAGAAGAAGAACAACAAGAAGAAGAAATATCTCGAAATATGTCCGTCAGGCCCCTTCCCTTGAGATAAATCTGCAAATATCTCGGAAACGAAGCGAGCTATGGCAAAATGTTAAGAGACCTTTTTTGTAGAGAATTAAGTTTCCTACTTTTTATGTTCTATGATATTTTTTGATCAGATGCGTAGTTCTCGAGATATATCAAGATATTTAAAAGTTCCGAAGCCGCACCAACATAATAGAGATACAGAAACATCGTGGCCCCTTTCTTTGAGATAACTCTGCACTATTGCGAGCTGGAAATGCCACTTCCAGTTTAGCTGTGCAGAAGAAGAACATCAAGAAGAAGAAATATCTCGAAATATGTCCGTTAGGCCCCTTCCCTTGAGATAAATCTGCAAATATCTCGGAAACGAAGCGAGCTATTGCAAAATATTAAGAGACCTTTTTTGTAGAGAATTAAGTTTCCTACTTTTTATGTTCTATGATATTTTTTGATCAGACGCGTAGTTCTCGAGATATATCAAGATATTTAAAAGTTCCGAAGCCGCACCAACATAATAGAGATACAGAAACACCGTGGCCCCTTTCTTTGAGATATCTCTGCACTATTGCGAGCTGCAAATGCCACTTCCAGTTTAGCTGTGCAAAAGAAGAACATCAAGAAGAAGGAATATCTCGAAATATGTCCGTTAGGCCCCTTCCCTTGAGATAAATCTGCAAATATCTCGGAAACGAAGCGAGCTATTGCAAAATATTAAGAGACCTTTTTTGTAGAGAATTAAGTTTCCTACTTTTTATGTTCTATGATATTTTTTGATCAGACGCGTAGTTCTCGAGATATATCAAGATATTTAAAAGTTCCGAAGCCGCACCAACATAATAGAGATACAGAAACACCGTGGCCCCTTTCTTTGAGATATCTCTGCACTATTGCGAGCTGCAAATGCCACTTCCAGCTTAGCTGTGCAGAAGAAGAACAACAAGAAGAAGAAACATCTCGAAATATGTCCGTGAGGCCCCTTCCCTTGAGATATATCTGCAAATATCTCGGAAACGAAGCGAGCTATGGCAAAATGTTAAGAGATCTTGTTTGTAGAGAATTAAGTTTCCTTCTTTTTATGTTCTATGATATTTTTTGATCAGATGCGTAGTTCTCGAGATATATCAAGATATTTAAAAGTTCCGAAGCCGCACCAACATAATAGAGATACAGAAACACCGTGGCCCCTTTCTTTGAGATAACTCTGCACTAGTGCGAGCCGCAAATGCCACTTCCAGCTTAGCTGTGCAGAAGAAGAACAACAAGAAGAAGAAATATCTCGAAATATGTCCGTCAGGCCCCTTCCCTTGAGATAAATCTGCAAATATCTCGGAAACGAAGCGAGCTATGGCAAAATGTTAAGAGACATTTTTGGAAGAGAATTAAGTTTCCTACTTTTTATGTTCTATGATATTTTTTGATCAGATGCGTAGTTCTCGAGATATATCAAGATATTTAAAAGTTCCGAAGCCGCACCAACATAATAGAGATACAGAAACACCGTGGCCCCTTTCTTTGAGATAACTCTGCACTAGTGCGAGCCGCAAATGCCACTTCCAGCTTAGCTGTGCAGAAGAAGAACAACAAGAAGAAGAAATATCTCGAAATATGACCGTCAGGCCCCTTCCCTTGAGATAAATCTGCAAATATCTCGGAAACGAAGCGAGCTATGGCAAAATGTTAAGAGACCTTTTTTGTAGAGAATTAAGTTTCCTACTTTTTATGTTCTATGATATTTTTTGATCAGATGCGTAGTTCTCGAGATATATCAAGATATTTAAAAGTTCCGAAGCCGCACCAACATAATAGAGATACAGAAACACCGTGGCCCCTTTCTTTGAGATAACTCTGCACTATTGCGAGCTGGAAATGCCACTTCCAGTTTAGCTGTGCAGAAGAAGAACATCAAGAAGAAGAAATATCTCGAAATATGTCCGTTAGGCCCCTTCCCTTGAGATAAATCTGCAAATATCTCGGAAACGAAGCGAGCTATTGCAAAATATTAAGAGACCTTTTTTGTAGAGAATTAAGTTTCCTACTTTTTATGTTCTATGATATTTTTTGATCAGACGCGTAGTTCTCGAGATATATCAAGATATTTAAAAGTTCCGAAGCCGCACCAACATAATAGAGATACAGAAACACCGTGGCCCCTTTCTTTGAGATATCTCTGCACTATTGCGAGCTGCAAATGCCACTTCCAGCTTAGCTGTGCAGAAGAAGAACAACAAGAAGAAGAAATATCTCGAAATATGTCCGTGAGGCCCCTTCCCTTGAGATATATCTGCAAATATCTCGGAAACGAAGCGAGCTATGGCAAAATGTTAAGAGACCTTGTTTGTAGAGAATTAAGTTTCCTACTTTTTATGTTCTATGATATTTTTTGATCAGATGCGTAGTTCTCGAGATATATCAAGATATTTAAAAGTTCCGAAACCGCACCAACATAATAGAGATACAGAAACACCGTGGCCCCTTTCTTTGAGATAACTCTGCACTAGTGCGAGCCGCAAATGCCACTTCCAACTTAGCTGTGCAGAAGAAGAACAACAAGAAGAAGAAATATCTCGAAATATGTCCGTTAGGCCCCTTCCCTTCAGATAAATCTGCAAATATCTCGGAAACGAAGCGAGCTATGGCAAAATGTTAAGAGACCTTTTTTGTAGAGAATTAAGTTTCCTACTTTTTATGTTCTATGATATTTTTTGATCAGATGCGTAGTTCTCGAGATATATCAAGATATTTAAAAGTTCCGAAGCCGCACCAACATAATAGAGATACAGAAACACCGTGGCCCCTTTCTTTGAGATAACTCTGCACTAGTGCGAGCCGCAAATGCCACTTCCAGCTTAGCTGTGCAGAAGAAGAACAACAAGAAGAAGAAATATCTCGAAATATGTCCGTCAGGCCCCTTCCCTTGAGATAAATCTGCAAATATCTCGGAAACGAAGCGAGCTATGGCAAAATGTTAAGAGACATTTTTGGAAGAGAATTAAGTTTCCTACTTTTTATGTTCTATGATATTTTTTGATCAGATGCGTAGTTCTCGAGATATATCAAGATATTTAAAAGTTCCGAAGCCGCACCAACATAATAGAGATACAGAAACACCGTGGCCCCTTTCTTTGAGATAACTCTGCACTAGTGCGAGCCGCAAATGCCACTTCCAGCTTAGCTGTGCAGAAGAAGAACAACAAGAAGAAGAAATATCTCGAAATATGTCCGTCAGGCCCCTTCCCTTGAGATAAATCTGCAAATATCTCGGAAACGAAGCGAGCTTTGGCAAAATGTTAAGAGACCTTTTTTGTAGAGAATTAAGTTTCCTACTTTTTATGTTCTATGATATTTTTTGATCAGATGCGTAGTTCTCGAGATATATCAAGATATTTAAAAGTTCCGAAGCCGCACCAACATAATAGAGATACAGAAACACCGTGGCCCCTTTCTTTGAGATAACTCTGCACTATTGCGAGCTGGAAATGCCACTTCCAGTTTAGCTGTGCAGAAGAAGAACATCAAGAAGAAGAAATATCTCGAAATATGTCCGTTAGGCCCCTTCCCTTGAGATAAATCTGCAAATATCTCGGAAACGAAGCGAGCTATTGCAAAATATTAAGAGACCTTTTTTGTAGAGAATTAAGTTTCCTACTTTTTATGTTCTATGATATTTTTTGATCAGACGCGTAGTTCTCGAGATATATCAAGATATTTAAAAGTTCCGAAGCCGCACCAACATAATAGAGATACAGAAACACCGTGGCCCCTTTCTTTGAGATATCTCTGCACTATTGCGAGCTGCAAATGCCACTTCCAGCTTAGCTGTGCAGAAGAACAACAAGAAGAAGAAATATCTCGAAATATGTCCGTGAGGCCCCTTCCCTTGAGATATATCTGCAAATATCTCGGAAACGAAGCGAGCTATGGCAAAATGTTGAGAGACCTTGTTTGTAGAGAATTAAGTTTCCTACTTTTTATGTTCTATGATATTTTTTGAGCAGATGCGTAGTTCTCGAGATATATCAAGATATTTAAAAGTTCCGAAACCGCACCAACATAATAGAGATACAGAAACACCGTGGCCCCTTTCTTTGAGATAACTCTGCACTAGTGCGAGCCGCAAATGCCACTTGCAACTTAGCTGTGCAGAAGAAGAACAACAAGAAGAAGAAATATCTCGAAATATGTCCGTTAGGCCCCTTCCCTTGAGATAAATCTGCAAATATCTCGGAAACGAAGCGAGCTATGGCAAAATGTTAAGAGACCTTTTTTGTAGAGAATTAAGTTTCCTACTTTTTATGTTCTATGATATTTTTTGATCAGATGCGTAGTTCTCGAGATATATCAAGATATTTAAAAGTTCCGAAGCCGCACCAACATAATAGAGATACAGAAACACCGTGGCCCCTTTCTTTGAGATAACTCTGCACTAGTGCGAGCCGCAAATGCCACTTCCAGCTTAGCTGTGCAGAAGAAGAACAACAAGAAGAAGAAATATCTCGAAATATGTCCGTCAGGCCCCTTCCCTTGAGATAAATCTGCAAATATCTCGGAAACGAAGCGAGCTATGGCAAAATGTTAAGAGACATTTTTGGAAGAGAATTAAGTTTCCTACTTTTTATGTTCTATGATATTTTTTGATCAGATGCGTAGTTCTCGAGATATATCAAGATATTTAAAAGTTCCGAAGCCGCACCAACATAATAGAGATACAGAAACACCGTGGCCCCTTTCTTTGAGATAACTCTGCACTATTGCGAGCTGGAAATGCCACTTCCAGTTTAGCTGTGCAGAAGAAGAACATCAAGAAGAAGAAATATCTCGAAATATGTCCGTTAG
The DNA here is from genome assembly GCF_051020975.1 of Osmia lignaria lignaria. Classification (NCBI taxonomy): domain Eukaryota; kingdom Metazoa; phylum Arthropoda; class Insecta; order Hymenoptera; family Megachilidae; genus Osmia; species Osmia lignaria. The sequence goes on from NW_027478164.1 coordinate 8,273,351, forward strand.
GCCCCTTCCCTTGAGATAAATCTGCAAATATCTCGGAAACGAAGCGAGCTATGGGAAAATGTTAAGAGACCTTTTTTGTAGAGAATTAAGTTTCCTACTTTTTATGTTCTGTGATATTTTTTGATCAGATGCGTAGTTCTCGAGATATATCAAGATATTTAAAAGTTCCGAAGCCGCACCAACATAATAGAGATACAGAAACACCGTGGCCCCTTTCTTTGAGATAACTCTGCACTATTGCGAGCTGCAAATGCCACTTCCAGCTTAGCTGTGCAGAGGAAGAACAACAAGAAGAAGAAATATCTCGAAATATGTCCGTCAGGCCAGTTCCTTTGAGCTGAATCTGCAAATATCTCGGAAACGAAGCGAGCTATGGCAAAATGATAAGAGACGTTTTTTGTAGACAATTATGTTTCCTACAATTTATGTTGTATGATATTTTTTGATCAGAAGCGTAGTTTTCGAGATATATCGAGATATTTAAAAGTTCCGAAGACGCTCCAACATAATAGAGATACAGAAACACCGTGGCCCCTTTCTTTGAGATAACTGTGCACTAGTGCGAGCCGCTAATGCCACTTCCAGCTTAGCTGTGCAGAAGAAGAACAACAAGAAGAAGAAATATCTCGAAATATGTCCGTCAGGCCCCTTCCCTTGAGATAAATCTGCAAATATCTCGGAAACGAAGCGAGCTATGGCAAAATGTTAAGAGACCTTTTTTGTAGAGAATTAAGTTTCCTACTTTTTATGTTCTATGATATTTTTTGATCAGATGCGTAGTTCTCGAGATATATCAAGATATTTAAAAGTTCCGAAGCCGCAGCAACATAATAGAGATACAGAAACACCGTGGCCCCTTTCTTTGAGATAACTCTGCACTATTGCGGGCTGGAAATGCCACTTCCAGTTTAGCTGTGCAGAAGAAGAACATCAAGAAGAAGAAATATCTCGAAATATGTCCGTTAGGCCCCTTCCCTTGAGATAAATCTGCAAATATCTCGGAAACGAAGCGAGCTATTGCAAAATATTAAGAGACCTTTTTTGTAGAGAATTAAGTTTCCTACTTTTTATGTTCTATGATATTTTTTGATCAGACGCGTAGTTCTCGAGATATATCAAGATATTTAAAAGTTCCGAAGCCGCACCAACATAATAGAGATACAGAAACACCGTGGCCCCTTTCTTTGAGATATCTCTGCACTATTGCGAGCTGCAAATGCCACTTCCAGCTTAGCTGTGCAGAAGAAGAACAACAAGAAGAAGAAATATCTCGAAATATGTCCGTGAGGCCCCTTCCCTTGAGATATATCTGCAAATATCTCGGAAACGAAGCGAGCTATGGCAAAATGTTAAGAGACATTTTTGGAAGAGAATTAAGTTTCCTACTTTTTATGTTCTATGATATTTTTTGATCAGATGCGTAGTTCTCGAGATATATCAAGATATTTAAAAGTTCCGAAGCCGCACCAACATAATAGAGATACAGAAACACCGTGGCCCCTTTCTTTGAGATAACTCTGCACTAGTGCGAGCCGCAAATGCCACTTCCAGCTTAGCTGTGCAGAAGAAGAACAACAAGAAGAAGAAATATCTCGAAATATGTCCGTCAGGCCCCTTCCCTTGAGATAAATCTGCAAATATCTCGGAAACGAAGCGAGCTATGGCAAAATGTTAAGAGACCTTTTTTGTAGAGAATTAAGTTTCCTACTTTTTATGTTCTATGATATTTTTTGATCAGATGCGTAGTTCTCGAGATATATCAAGATATTTAAAAGTTCCGAAGCCGCACCAACATAATAGAGATACAGAAACACCGTGGCCCCTTTCTTTGAGATAACTCTGCACTATTGCGAGCTGGAAATGCCACTTCCAGTTTAGCTGTGCAGAAGAAGAACATCAAGAAGAAGAAATATCTCGAAATATGTCCGTTAGGCCCCTTCCCTTGAGATAAATCTGCAAATATCTCGGAAACGAAGCGAGCTATTGCAAAATATTAAGAGACCTTTTTTGTAGAGAATTAAGTTTCCTACTTTTTATGTTCTATGATATTTTTTGATCAGACGCGTAGTTCTCGAGATATATCAAGATATTTAAAAGTTCCGAAGCCGCACCAACATAATAGAGATACAGAAACACCGTGGCCCCTTTCTTTGAGATATCTCTGCACTATTGCGAGCTGCAAATGCCACTTCCAGCTTAGCTGTGCAGAAGAACAACAAGAAGAAGAAATATCTCGAAATATGTCCGTGAGGCCCCTTCCCTTGAGATATATCTGCAAATATCTCGGAAACGAAGCGAGCTATGGCAAAATGTTAAGAGACCTTGTTTGTAGAGAATTAAGTTTCCTACTTTTTATGTTCTATGATATTTTTTGAGCAGATGCGTAGTTCTCGAGATATATCAAGATATTTAAAAGTTCCGAAACCGCACCAACATAATAGAGATACAGAAACACCGTGGCCCCTTTCTTTGAGATAACTCTGCACTAGTGCGAGCCGCAAATGCCACTTGCAACTTAGCTGTGCAGAAGAAGAACAACAAGAAGAAGAAATATCTCGAAATATGTCCGTTAGGCCCCTTCCCTTGAGATAAATCTGCAAATATCTCGGAAACAAAGCGAGCTATGGCAAAATGTTAAGAGACCTTTTTTGTAGAGAATTAAGTTTCCTACTTTTTATGTTCTATGATATTTTTTGATCAGATGCGTAGTTCTCGAGATATATCAAGATATTTAAAAGTTCCGAAGCCGCACCAACATAATAGAGATACAGAAACACCGTGGCCCCTTTCTTTGAGATAACTCTGCACTAGTGCGAGCCGCAAATGCCACTTCCAGCTTAGCTGTGCAGAAGAAGAACAACAAGAAGAAGAAATATCTCGAAATATGTCCGTCAGGCCCCTTCCCTTGAGATAAATCTGCAAATATCTCGGAAACGAAGCGAGCTATGGCAAAATGTTAAGAGACATTTTTGGAAGAGAATTAAGTTTCCTACTTTTTATGTTCTATGATATTTTTTGATCAGATGCGTAGTTCTCGAGATATATCAAGATATTTAAAAGTTCCGAAGCCGCACCAACATAATAGAGATACAGAAACACCGTGGCCCCTTTCTTTGAGATAACTCTGCACTATTGCGAGCTGGAAATGCCACTTCCAGTTTAGCTGTGCAGAAGAAGAACATCAAGAAGAAGAAATATCTCGAAATATGTCCGTTAGGCCCCTTCCCTTGAGATAAATCTGCAAATATCTCGGAAACGAAGCGAGCTATGGGAAAATGTTAAGAGACCTTTTTTGTAGAGAATTAAGTTTCCTACTTTTTATGTTCTGTGATATTTTTTGATCAGATGCGTAGTTCTCGAGATATATCAAGATATTTAAAAGTTCCGAAGCCGCACCAACATAATAGAGATACAGAAACACCGTGGCCCCTTTCTTTGAGATAACTCTGCACTATTGCGAGCTGCAAATGCCACTTCCAGCTTAGCTGTGCAGAGGAAGAACAACAAGAAGAAGAAATATCTCGAAATATGTCCGTCAGGCCAGTTCCTTTGAGCTGAATCTGCAAATATCTCGGAAACGAAGCGAGCTATGGCAAAATGATAAGAGACGTTTTTTGTAGACAATTATGTTTCCTACAATTTATGTTGTATGATATTTTTTGATCAGAAGCGTAGTTTTCGAGATATATCGAGATATTTAAAAGTTCCGAAGACGCACCAACATAATAGAGATACAGAAACACCGTGGCCCCTTTCTTTGAGATAACTGTGCACTAGTGCGAGCCGCTAATGCCACTTCCAGCTTAGCTGTGCAGAAGAAGAACAACAAGAAGAAGAAATATCTCGAAATATGTCCGTCAGGCCCCTTCCCTTGAGATATATCTGCAAATATCTCGGAAACGAAGCGAGCTATGGCAAAATGTTAAGAGACAGTTTTTGTAGAGAATTAAGTTTCCTACTTTTTATGTTCTATGATATTTTTTGATCAGATGCGTAGTTCTCGAGATATATCAAGATATTTAAAAGTTCCGAAGCCGCACCAACATAATAGAGATACAGAAACACCGTGGCCCCTTTCTTTGAGATAACTCTGCACTAGTGCGAGCCGCAAATGCCACTTCCAGCTTAGCTGTGCAGAAGAAGAACAACAAGAAGAAGAAATATCTCGAAATATGTCCGTCAGGCCAGTTCCTTTGAGCTGAATCTGCAAATATCTCGGAAACGAAGCGAGCTATGGCAAAATGATAAGAGACGTTTTTTGTAGACAATTATGTTTCCTACAATTTATGTTGTATGATATTTTTTGATCAGAAGCGTAGTTTTCGAGATATATCGAGATATTTAAAAGTTCCGAAGACGCACCAACATAATAGAGATACAGAAACACCGTGGCCCCTTTCTTTGAGATAACTGTGCACTAGTGCGAGCCGCTAATGCCACTTCCAGCTTAGCTGTGCAGAAGAAGAACAACAAGAAGAAGAAATATCTCGAAATATGTCCGTCAGGCCCCTTCCCTTGAGATAAATCTGCAAATATCTCGGAAACGAAGCGAGCTATGGCAAAATGTTAAGAGACCTTTTTTGTAGAGAATTAAGTTTCCTACTTTTTATGTTCTATGATATTTTTTGATCAGATGCGTAGTTCTCGAGATATATCAAGATATTTAAAAGTTCCGAAGCCGCAGCAACATAATAGAGATACAGAAACACCGTGGCCCCTTTCTTTGAGATAACTCTGCACTATTGCGAGCTGGAAATGCCACTTCCAGTTTAGCTGTGCAGAAGAAGAACATCAAGAAGAAGAAATATCTCGAAATATGTCCGTTAGGCCCCTTCCCTTGAGATAAATCTGCAAATATCTCGGAAACGAAGCGAGCTATTGCAAAATATTAAGAGACCTTTTTTGTAGAGAATTAAGTTTCCTACTTTTTATGTTCTATGATATTTTTTGATCAGACGCGTAGTTCTCGAGATATATCAAGATATTTAAAAGTTCCGAAGCCGCACCAACATAATAGAGATACAGAAACACCGTGGCCCCTTTCTTTGAGATATCTCTGCACTATTGCGAGCTGCAAATGCCACTTCCAGCTTAGCTGTGCAGAAGAAGAACAACAAGAAGAAGAAATATCTCGAAATATGTCCGTGAGGCCCCTTCCCTTGAGATATATCTGCAAATATCTCGGAAACGAAGCGAGCTATGGCAAAATGTTAAGAGACCTTGTTTGTAGAGAATTAAGTTTCCTACTTTTTATGTTCTATGATATTTTTTGATCAGATGCGTAGTTCTCGAGATATATCAAGATATTTAAAAGTTCCGAAACCGCACCAACATAATAGAGATACAGAAACACCGTGGCCCCTTTCTTTGAGATAACTCTGCACTAGTGCGAGCCGCAAATGCCACTTCCAACTTAGCTGTGCAGAAGAAGAACAACAAGGAGAAGAAATATCTCGAAATATGTCCGTTAGGCCCCTTCCCTTGAGATAAATCTGCAAATATCTCGGAAACGAAGCGAGCTATGGCAAAATGTTAAGAGACCTTTTTTGTAGAGAATTAAGTTTCCTACTTTTTATGTTCTATGATATTTTTTGATCAGATGCGTAGTTCTCGAGACATATCAAGATATTTAAAAGTTCCGAAGCCGCACCAACATAATAGAGATACAGAAACACCGTGGCCCCTTTCTTTGAGATAACTCTGCACTAGTGCGAGCCGCAAATGCCACTTCCAGCTTAGCTGTGCAGAAGAAGAACAACAAGAAGAAGAAATATCTCGAAATATGTCCGTCAGGCCCCTTCCCTTGAGATAAATCTGCAAATATCTCGGAAACGAAGCGAGCTATGGCAAAATGTTAAGAGACATTTTTGGAAGAGAATTAAGTTTCCTACTTTTTATGTTCTATGATATTTTTTGATCAGATGCGTAGTTCTCGAGATATATCAAGATATTTAAAAGTTCCGAAGCCGCACCAACATAATAGAGATACAGAAACACCGTGGCCCCTTTCTTTGAGATAACTCTGCACTATTGCGAGCTGGAAATGCCACTTCCAGTTTAGCTGTGCAGAAGAAGAACATCAAGAAGAAGAAATATCTCGAAATATGTCCGATAGGCCCCTTCCCTTGAGATAAATCTGCAAATATCTCGGAAACGAAACGAGCTATGGGAAAATGTTAAGAGACCTTTTTTGTAGAGAATTAAGTTTCCTACTTTTTATGTTCTGTGATATTTTTTGATCAGATGCGTAGTTCTCGAGATATATCAAGATATTTAAAAGTTCCGAAGCCGCACCAACATAATAGAGATACAGAAACACCGTGGCCCCTTTCTTTGAGATAACTCTGCACTATTGCGAGCTGCAAATGCCACTTCCAGCTTAGCTGTGCAGAGGAAGAACAACAAGAAGAAGAAATATCTCGAAATATGTCCGTCAGGCCAGTTCCTTTGAGCTGAATCTGCAAATATCTCGGAAACGAAGCGAGCTATGGCAAAATGATAAGAGACGTTTTTTGTAGACAATTATGTTTCCTACAATTTATGTTGTATGATATTTTTTGATCAGAAGCGTAGTTTTCGAGATATATCGAGATATTTAAAAGTTCCGAAGACGCACCAACATAATAGAGATACAGAAACACCGTGGCCCCTTTCTTTGAGATAACTGTGCACTAGTGCGAGCCGCTAATGCCACTTCCAGCTTAGCTGTGCAGAAGAAGAACAACAAGAAGAAGAAATATCTCGAAATATGTCCGTCAGGCCCCTTCCCTTGAGATATATCTGCAAATATCTCGGAAACGAAGCGAGCTATGGCAAAATGTTAAGAGACAGTTTTTGTAGAGAATTAAGTTTCCTACTTTTTATGTTCTATGATATTTTTTGATCAGACGAGTAGTTCTCGAGATATATCAAGATATTTAAAAGTTCCGAAGCCGCACCAACATAATAGAGATACAGAAACACCGTGGCCCCTTTCTTTGAGATAACTCTGCACTAGTGCGAGCCGCAAATGCCACTTCCAGCTTAGCTGTGCAGAAGAAGAACAACAAGAAGAAGAAATATCTCGAAATATGTCCGTCAGGCCCCTTCCCTTGAGATAAATCTGCAAATATCTCGGAAACGAAGCGAGCTATGGCAAAATGTTAAGAGACCTTTTTTGTAGAGAATTAAGTTTCCTACTTTTTATGTTCTATGATATTTTTTGATCAGATGCGTAGTTCTCGAGATATATCAAGATATTTAAAAGTTCCGAAGCCGCACCAACATAATAGAGATACAGAAACACCGTGGCCCCTTTCTTTGAGATAACTCTGCACTATTGCGAGCTGGAAATGCCACTTCCAGTTTAGCTGTGCAGAAGAAGAACATCAAGAAGAAGAAATATCTCGAAATATGTCCGTTAGGCCCCTTCCCTTGAGATAAATCTGCAAATATCTCGGAAACGAAGCGAGCAATGGCAAAATATTAAGAGACCTTTTTTGTAGAGAATTAAGTTTCCTACTTTTTATGTTCTATGATATTTTATGATCAGATGCGCAGTTCTCGAGATATATCAAGATATTTAAAAGTTCCGAAGCCGCACCAACATAATAGGGATACAGAAACACCGTGGCCCCTTTCTTTGAGATAACTCTGCACTATTGCGAGCTGGAAATGCCACTTCCAGTTTAGCTGTGCAGAAGAAGAACAACAAGAAGAAGAAATATCTCGAAATATGTCCGTTAGGCCCCTTCCCTTGAGATAAATCTGCAAATATCTCGGAAACGAAGCGAGCTATGGCAAAATGTTAAGAGACCTTTTTTGTAGAGAATTAAGTTTCCTACTTTTTATGTTCTATGATATTTTTTGATCAGATGCGTAGTTCTCGAGATATATCAAGATATTTAAAAGTTCCGAAGCCGCACCAACATAATAGAGATACAGAAACACCGTGGCCCCTTCCTTTGAGATAACTCTGCACTAGTGCGAGCCGCAAATGCCACTTCCAGCTTAGCTGTGCAGAAGAAGAACAACAAGAAGAAGAAATATCTCGAAATATGTCCGTCAGGCCCCTTCCCTTGAGATAAATCTGCAAATATCTCGGAAACGAAGCGAGCTATGGCAAAATGTTAAGAGACATTTTTGGAAGAGAATTAAGTTTCCTACTTTTTATGTTCTATGATATTTTTTGATCAGATGCGTAGTTCTCGAGATATATCAAGATATTTAAAAGTTCCGAAGCCGCACCAACATAATAGAGATACAGAAACACCGTGGCCCCTTTCTTTGAGATAACTCTGCACTATTGCGAGCTGGAAATGCCACTTCCAGTTTAGCTGTGCAGAAGAAGAACATCAAGAAGAAGAAATATCTCGAAATATGTCCGTCAGGCCCCTTCCCTTGAGATAAATCTGCAAATATCTCGGAAACGAAGCGAGCTATGGCAAAATGTTAAGAGACATTTTTGGAAGAGAATTAAGTTTCCTACTTTTTATGTTCTATGATATTTTTTGATCAGATGCGTAGTTCTCGAGATATATCAAGATATTTAAAAGTTCCGAAGCCGCACCAACATAATAGAGATACAGAAACACCGTGGCCCCTTTCTTTGAGATAACTCTGCACTATTGCGAGCTGCAAATGCCACTTCCAGCTTAGCTGTGCAGAGGAAGAACAACAAGAAGAAGAAATATCTCGAAATATGTCCGTCAGGCCAGTTCCTTTGAGCTGAATCTGCAAATATCTCGGAAACGAAGCGAGCTATGGCAAAATGATAAGAGACGTTTTTTGTAGACAATTATGTTTCCTACAATTTATGTTGTATGATATTTTTTGATCAGAAGCGTAGTTTTCGAGATATATCGAGATATTTAAAAGTTCCGAAGACGCACCAACATAATAGAGATACAGAAACACCGTGGCCCCTTTCTTTGAGATAACTGTGCACTAGTGCGAGCCGCTAATGCCACTTCCAGCTTAGCTGTGCAGAAGAAGAACAACAAGAAGAAGAAATATCTCGAAATATGTCCGTCAGGCCCCTTCCCTTGAGATAAATCTGCAAATATCTCGGAAACGAAGCGAGCTATGGCAAAATGTTAAGAGACCTTTTTTGTAGAGAATTAAGTTTCCTACTTTTTATGTTCTATGATATTTTTTGATCAGATGCGTAGTTCTCGAGATATATCAAGATATTTAAAAGTTCCGAAGCCGCAGCAACATAATAGAGATACAGAAACACCGTGGCCCCTTTCTTTGAGATAACTCTGCACTATTGCGAGCTGGAAATGCCACTTCCAGTTTAGCTGTGCAGAAGAAGAACATCAAGAAGAAGAAATATCTCGAAATATGTCCGTTAGGCCCCTTCCCTTGAGATAAATCTGCAAATATCTCGGAAACGAAGCGAGCTATTGCAAAATATTAAGAGACCTTTTTTGTAGAGAATTAAGTTTCCTACTTTTTATGTTCTATGATATTTTTTGATCAGACGCGTAGTTCTCGAGATATATCAAGATATTTAAAAGTTCCGAAGCCGCACCAACATAATAGAGATACAGAAACACCGTGGCCCCTTTCTTTGAGATATCTCTGCACTATTGCGAGCTGCAAATGCCACTTCCAGCTTAGCTGTGCAGAAGAAGAACAACAAGAAGAAGAAATATCTCGAAATATGTCCGTCAGGCCCCTTCCCTTGAGATATATCTGCAAATATCTCGGAAACGAAGCGAGCTATGGCAAAATGTTAAGAGACCTTTTTTGTAGAGAATTATGTTTCCTACAATTTATGTTCTATGATATTTTTTGATCAGATGCGTAGTTCTCGAGATATATCAAGATATTTAAAAGTTCCGAAGCCGCACCAACATAATAGAGATACAGAAACACCGTGGCCCCTTTCTTTGAGATAACTCTGCACTAGTGCGAGCCGCAAATGCCACTTCCAGCTTAGCTGTGCAGAAGAAGAACAACAAGAAGAAGAAATATCTCGAAATATGTCCGTCAGGCCCCTTCCCTTGAGATAAATCTGCAAATATCTCGGAAACGAAGCGAGCTATGGCAAAATGTTAAGAGACATTTTTGGAAGAGAATTAAGTTTCCTACTTTTTATGTTCTATGATATTTTTTGATCAGATGCGTAGTTCTCGAGATATATCAAGATATTTAAAAGTTCCGAAGCCGCACCAACATAATAGAGATACAGAAACACCGTGGCCCCTTTCTTTGAGATAACTCTGCACTATTGCGAGCTGGAAATGCCACTTCCAGTTTAGCTGTGCAGAAGAAGAACATCAAGAAGAAGAAATATCTCGAAATATGTCCGTCAGGCCCCTTCCCTTGAGATAAATCTGCAAATATCTCGGAAACGAAGCGAGCTATGGCAAAATGTTCAGAGACATTTTTGGAAGAGAATTAAGTTTCCTACTTTTTATGTTCTATGATATTTTTTGATCAGATGCGTAGTTCTCGAGATATATCAAGATATTTAAAAGTTCCGAAGCCGCACCAACATAATAGAGATACAGAAACACCGTGGCCCCTTTCTTTGAGATAACTCTGCACTATTGCGAGCTGCAAATGCCACTTCCAGCTTAGCTGTGCAGAGGAAGAACAACAAGAAGAAGAAATATCTCGAAATATGTCCGTCAGGCCAGTTCCTTTGAGCTGAATCTGCAAATATCTCGGAAACGAAGCGAGCTATGGCAAAATGATAAGAGACGTTTTTTGTAGACAATTATGTTTCCTACAATTTATGTTGTATGATATTTTTTGATCAGAAGCGTAGTTTTCGAGATATATCGAGATATTTAAAAGTTCCGAAGACGCACCAACATAATAGAGATACAGAAACACCGTGGCCCCTTTCTTTGAGATAACTGTGCACTAGTGCGAGCCGCTAATGCCACTTCCAGCTTAGCTGTGCAGAAGAAGAACAACAAGAAGAAGAAATATCTCGAAATATGTCCGTCAGGCCCCTTCCCTTGAGATAAATCTGCAAATATCTCGGAAACGAAGCGAGCTATGGCAAAATGTTAAGAGACCTTTTTTGTAGAGAATTAAGTTTCCTACTTTTTATGTTCTATGATATTTTTTGATCAGATGCGTAGTTCTCGAGATATATCAAGATATTTAAAAGTTCCGAAGCCGCAGCAACATAATAGAGATACAGAAACACCGTGGCCCCTTTCTTTGAGATAACTCTGCACTATTGCGAGCTGGAAATGCCACTTCCAGTTTAGCTGTGCAGAAGAAGAACATCAAGAAGAAGAAATATCTCGAAATATGTCCGTTAGGCCCCTTCCCTTGAGATAAATCTGCAAATATCTCGGAAACGAAGCGAGCTATTGCAAAATATTAAGAGACCTTTTTTGTAGAGAATTAAGTTTCCTACTTTTTATGTTCTATGATATTTTTTGATCAGACGCGTAGTTCTCGAGATATATCAAGATATTTAAAAGTTCCGAAGCCGCACCAACATAATAGAGATACAGAAACACCGTGGCCCCTTTCTTTGAGATATCTCTGCACTATTGCGAGCTGCAAATGCCACTTCCAGCTTAGCTGTGCAGAAGAAGAACAACAAGAAGAAGAAATATCTCGAAATATGTCCGTCAGGCCCCTTCCCTTGAGATATATCTGCAAATATCTCGGAAACGAAGCGAGCTATGGCAAAATGTTAAGAGACCTTTTTTGTAGAGAATTATGTTTCCTACAATTTATGTTCTATGATATTTTTTGATCAGATGCGTAGTTCTCGAGATATATCAAGATATTTAAAAGTTCCGAAGCCGCACCAACATAATAGAGATACAGAAACACCGTGGCCTCTTTCTTTGAGATAACTCTGCACTATTGCGAGCTGCAAATGCCACTTCGAGCTTAGCTGTGCAGAAGAAGAGTAACAAGAAGAAGAAATATCTCGAAATATGTCCGACAGGCCCCTTCCCTTGAGATAAATCTGCAAATATCTCGGAAACGAAGCGAGCTATGGCAAAATGTTAAGAGACCTTTTTTGTAGAGAATTAAGTTTCCTACTTTTTATGTTCTATGATATTTTTTGATCAGATGCGCAGTTCTCGAGATATATCAAGATATTTAAAAGTTCCGAAGCCGCACCAACATAATAGAGATACAGAAACACCGTGGCCCCTTTCTTTGAGATAACTCTGCACTATTGCGAGCTGGAAATGCCACTTCCAGTTTAGCTGTGCAGAAGAAGAACAACAAGAAGAAGAAATATCTCGAAATATGTCCGTTAGGCCCCTTCCCTTGAGATAAATCTGCAAATATCTGGGAAACGAAGCGAGCTATGGCAAAATGTTGAGAGACCTTTTTTGTAGAGAATTAAGTTTCCTACTTTTTATGTTCTATGATATTTTTTGATCAGAAGCGTAGTTTTCGAGATATATCGAGATATTTAAAAGTTCCGAAGCCGCACCAACATAATAGAGATACAGAAACACCGTGGCCCCTTTCTTTGAGATAACTCTGCACTAGTGCGAGCCGCAAATGCCACTTCCAGCTTAGCTGTGCAGAAGAAGAACAACAAGAAGAAGAAATATCTCGAAATATGTCCGTCAGGCCCCTTCCCTTGAGATAAATCTGCAAATATCTCGGAAACGAAGCGAGCTATGGCAAAATCTTAAGAGACCTTTTTTGTAGAGAATTAAGTTTCCTACTTTTTATGTTCTATGATATTTTTTGATCAGATGCGTAGTTCTCGAGATATATCAAGATATTTAAAAGTTCCGAAGCCGCACCAACATAATAGAGATACAGAAACACCGTGGCCCCTTTCTTTGAGATAACTCTGCACTATTGCGAGCTGGAAATGCCACTTCCAGTTTAGCTGTGCAGAAGAAGAACATCAAGAAGAAGAAATATCTCGAAATATGTCCGTTAGGCCCCTTCCCTTGAGATAAATCTGCAAATATCTCGGAAACGAAGCGAGCTATGGCAAAATGTTAAGAGACCTTTTTTGTAGAGAATTAAGTTTCCTACTTTTTATGTTCGATGATATTTTTTGATCAGATGCGTAGTTCTCGAGATATATCGAGATATTTAAAAGTTCCGAAGCCGCACCAACATAATAGAGATACAGAAACACCGTGGCCCCTTTCTTTGAGATAACTCTGCACTATTGCGAGCTGGAAATGCCACTTCCAGTTTAGCTGAGCAGAAGAAGAACATCAAGAAGAAGAAATATCTCGAAATATGTCCGTTAGGCCCCTTCCCTTGAGATAAATCTGCAAATATCTCGGAAACGAAGCGAGCTATGGCAAAATGTTAAGAGACCTTTTTTGTAGAGAATTAAGTTTCCTACTTTTTATGTTCTATGATATTTTTTGATCAGATGCGCAGTTCTCGAGATATATCAAGATATTTAAAAGTTCCGAAGCCGCACCAACATAATAGAGATACAGAAACACCGTGGCCCCTTTCTTTGAGATAACTCTGCACTATTGCGAGCTGGAAATGCCACTTCCAGTTTAGCTGTGCAGAAGAAGAACATCAAGAAGAAGAAATATCTCGAAATATGTCCGTTAGGCCCCTTCCCTTGAGATAAATCTGCAAATATCTCGGAAACGAAGCGAGCTATGGCAAAATGTTAAGAGACCTTTTTTGTAGAGAATTAAGTTTCCTACTTTTTATGTTCTATGATATTTTTTGATCAGATGCGCAGTTCTCGAGATATATCAAGATATTTAAAAGTTCCGAAGCCGCACCAACATAATAGAGATACAGAAACACCGTGGCCCCTTTCTTTGAGATAACTCTGCACTATTGCGAGCTGGAAATGCCACTTCCAGTTTAGCTGTGCAGAAGAAGAACAACAAGAAGAAGAAATATCTCGAAATATGTCCGTTAGGCCCCTTCCCTTGAGATAAATCTGCAAATATCTGGGAAACGAAGCGAGCTATGGCAAAATGTTGAGAGACCTTTTTTGTAGAGAATTAAGTTTCCTACTTTTTATGTTCTATGATATTTTTTGATCAGAAGCGTAGTTTTCGAGATATATCGAGATATTTAAAAGTTCCGAAGCCGCACCAACATAATAGAGATACAGAAACACCGTGGCCCCTTTCTTTGAGATAACTCTGCACTAGTGCGAGCCGCAAATGCCACTTCCAGCTTAGCTGTGCAGAAGAAGAACAACAAGAAGAAGAAATATCTCGAAATATGTCCGTCAGGCCCCTTCCCTTGAGATAAATCTGCAAATATCTCGGAAACGAAGCGAGCTATGGCAAAATGTGAAGAGACCTTTTTTGTAGAGAATTAAGTTTCCTACTTTTTATGTTCTATGATATTTTTTGATCAGATGCGTAGTTCTCGAGATATATCAAGATATTTAAAAGTTCCGAAGCCGCACCAACATAATAGAGATACAGAAACACCGTGGCCCCTTTCTTTGAGATAACTCTGCACTATTGCGAGCTGGAAATGCCACTTCCAGTTTAGCTGTGCAGAAGAAGAACATCAAGAAGAAGAAATATCTCGAAATATGTCCGTTAGGCCCCTTCCCTTGAGATAAATCTGCAAATATCTCGGAAACGAAGCGAGCTATGGCAAAATGTTAAGAGACCTTTTTTGTAGAGAATTAAGTTTCCTACTTTTTATGTTCGATGATATTTTTTGATCAGATGCGTAGTTCTCGAGATATATCAAGATATTTAAAAGTTCCGAAGCTGCACCAACATAATAGAGGTACAGAAACACCGTGGCCTCTTTCTTTGAGATAACTCTGCACTATTGCGAGCTGCAAATGCCGCTTCGAGCTTAGCTGTGCAGAAGAAGAACAACAAGAAGAAGAAATATCTCGAAATATGTCCGTCAGACCCCTTCCCTTGAGATGAATCTGCAAATATCTCGGAAACGAAGCGAGCTATGGCAAAATGTTAAGAGACCTTTTTTGTAGAGAATTAAGTTTCCTACTTTTTATGTTCGATGATATTTTTTGATCAGATGCGTAGTTCTCGAGATATATCAAGATATTTAAAAGTTCCGAAGCTGCACCAACATAATAGAGGTACAGAAACACCGTGGCCTCTTTCTTTGAGATAACTCTGCACTATTGCGAGCTGCAAATGCCACTTCGAGCTTAGCTGTGCAGAAGAAGAGCAACAAGAAGAAGAAATATCTCGAAATATGTCCGACAGGCCCCTTCCCTTGAGATAAATCTGCAAATATCTCGGAAACGATGCGAGCTATGGCGAAATGTTAAGAGACCTTTTTTGTAGAGAATTAAGTTTCCTACTTTTTATCTTCTATGATATTTTTTGATCAGATGCGTAGTTCTCGAGATAGATCAAGATACTTAAAAGTTCCGAAGCCGCACCAACATAATAGAGATACAGAAACACCGTAGCCCCTCTCTTTGAGAAAACTCTGCACTATTGCGAGCTGCAAATGCCACTTCCAGCTTAGCTGTGCAGAAGAAGAACAACAAGAAGAAGAAATATCCCGAAATATGTCCGTCAGGCCCCTTCCCTTGAGATAAATCTGCAAATATCTCGGAAACGAAGAGAGCTATGGCAAAATGTTAAGAGACCTTTTTTGTAGAGAAGTAAGTTTCCTACTTTTCATGTTCTATGATATTTTTTGATCAGATGCGTAGTTCTCGAGATATATCAAGATATTTAAAAGTTCCGAAGCCGCACCAACATAATAGAGATACAGAAACACCGTGGCCCCTTTCTTTGAGATAACTCTGCACTATTGCGAGCTGCAAATGCCGCTTCGAGCTTAGCTGTGCAGAAGAAGAACAACAAGAAGAAGAAATATCTCGAAATATGTCCGTCAGACCCCTTCCCTTGAGATAAATCTGCAAATATCTCGGAAACGAAGCGAGCTATGGCAAAATGTTAAGAGACCTTTTTTGTAGAGAATTAAGTTTCCTACTTTTTATGTTCTATGATATTTTTTGATCAGAAGCGTAGTTTTCGAGATATATCGAGATATTTAAAAGTTCCGAAGCCGCACCAACATAATAGAGATACAGAAACACCGTGGCCCCTTTCTTTGAGATAACTCTGCACTAGTGCGAGCCGCAAATGCCACTTCCAGCTTAGCTGTGCAGAAGAAGAACAACAAGAAGAAGAAATATCTCGAAATATGTCCGTCAGGCCCCTTCCCTTGAGATATATATGCAAATATCTCGGAAACGAAGCGAGCTATGGCAAAATGTTAAGAGACCTTTTTTGTAGAGAATTAAGTTTCCTACTTTTTATGTTCTATGAAATTTTTTGATCAGATGCGTAGTTCTCGAGATATATCAAGATATTTAAAAGTTCCGAAGCCGCACCAACATAATAGAGATACAGAAACACCGTGGCCCCTTTCTTTAAGATAACTCTGCACTATTGCGAGCTGCAAATGCCACTTCCAGCTTAGCTGTGCAGAGGAAGAACAACAAGAAGAAGAAATATCTCGAAATATGTCCGTCAGGCCAGTTCCTTTGAGCTGAATCTGTAAATATCTCGGAAACGAAGCGAGCTATGGCAAAATGTTAAGAGACCTTTTTTGTAGAGAATTAAGTTTCCTACTTTTCATGTTCTATGATATTTTTTGATCAGATGCGTAGCTCTCGAGATATATCAAGATATTTAAAAGTTCCGAAGCCGCACCAACATAATAGAGATACAGAAACACCGTGGCCCCTTTCTTTGAGATAACTCTGCACTATTGCGAGCTGCAAATGCCACTTCCAGCTTAGCTGTGCAGAGGAAGAACAACAAGAAGAAGAAATATTTCGAAATATGTCCGTCAGGCCAGTTCCTTTGAGCTGAATCTGCAAATATCTCGGAAACGAAGCGAGCTATGGCAAAATGTTAAGAGACGTTTTTTGTAGAGAATTATGTTTCCTACAATTTATGTTCTATGATATTTTTTGATCAGAAGCGTAGTTTTCGAGATATATCGAGATATTTAAAAGTTCCGAAGACGCACCAACATAATAGAGATACAGAAACACCGTGGCCCCTTTCTTTGAGATAACTGTGCACTAGTGCGAGCCGCAAAAGCAACTTCCAGCTTAGCTGTGCAGAAGAAGAACAACAAGAAGAAGAAATATCTCGAAATATGTCCGTCAGGCCCCTTCCCTTGAGATATATCTGCAAATATCTCGGAAACGAAGCGAGCTATGGCAAAATGTTAAGAGACCGTTTTTGTAGAGAATTATGTTTCCTACTTTTTATGTTCTATGATATTTTTTGATCAGACGCGTAGTTCTCGAGATATATCAAGATATTTAAAAGTTCCGAAGCCGCACCAACATAATAGAGATACAGAAACACCGTGGCCTCTTTCTTTGAGATAACTCTGCACTATTGCGAGCTGCAAATGCCGCTTCGAGCTTAGCTGTGCAGAAGAAGAACAACAAGAAGAAGAAATATCTCGAAATATGTCCGTCAGACACCTTCCCTTGAGATGAATCTGCAAATATCTCGGAAACGAAGCGAGCTATGGCAAAATGTTAAGAGACCTTTTTTGTAGAGAATAATGTTTCCTACAATTTACGTTCTATGATATTTTTTGATCAGAAGCGTAGTTTTCGAGATATATCGAGATATTTAAAAGTTCCGAAGCCGCACCAACATAATAGAGATACAGAAACACCGTGGCCCCTTTCTTTGAGATAACTCTGCACTAGTGCGAGCCGCAAATGCCACTTCCAGCTTAGCTGTGCAGAAGAAGAACAACAAGAAGAAGAAATATCTCGAAATATGTCCGTCAGGCCCCTTCCCTTGAGATATATATGCAAATATCTCGGAAACGAAGCGAGCTATGGCAAAATGTTAAGAGACCTTTTTTGTAGAGAATTAAGTTTCCTACTTTTTATGTTCTATGAAATTTTTTGATCAGATGCGTAGTTCTCGAGATATATCAAGATATTTAAAAGTTCCGAAGCCGCACCAACATAATAGAGATACAGAAACACCGTGGCCCCTTTCTTTAAGATAACTCTGCACTATTGCGAGCTGCAAATGCCACTTCCAGCTTAGCTGTGCAGAGGAAGAACAACAAGAAGAAGAAATATCTCGAAATATGTCCGTCAGGCCAGTTCCTTTGAGCTGAATCTGTAAATATCTCGGAAACGAAGCGAGCTATGGCAAAATGTTAAGAGACCTTTTTTGTAGAGAATTAAGTTTCCTACTTTTCATGTTCTATGATATTTTTTGATCAGATGCGTAGCTCTCGAGATATATCAAGATATTTAAAAGTTCCGAAGCCGCACCAACATAATAGAGATACAGAAACACCGTGGCCCCTTTCTTTGAGATAACTCTGCACTATTGCGAGCTGCAAATGCCACTTCCAGCTTAGCTGTGCAGAGGAAGAACAACAAGAAGAAGAAATATTTCGAAATATGTCCGTCAGGCCAGTTCCTTTGAGCTGAATCTGCAAATATCTCGGAAACGAAGCGAGCTATGGCAAAATGTTAAGAGACGTTTTTTGTAGAGAATTATGTTTCCTACAATTTATGTTCTATGATATTTTTTGATCAGAAGCGTAGTTTTCGAGATATATCGAGATATTTAAAAGTTCCGAAGACGCACCAACATAATAGAGATACAGAAACACCGTGGCCCCTTTCTTTGAGATAACTGTGCACTAGTGCGAGCCGCAAAAGCAACTTCCAGCTTAGCTGTGCAGAAGAAGAACAACAAGAAGAAGAAATATCTCGAAATATGTCCGTCAGGCCCCTTCCCTTGAGATATATCTGCAAATATCTCGGAAACGAAGCGAGCTATGGCAAAATGTTAAGAGACCGTTTTTGTAGAGAATTATGTTTCCTACTTTTTATGTTCTATGATATTTTTTGATCAGACGCGTAGTTCTCGAGATATATCAAGATATTTAAAAGTTCCGAAGCCGCACCAACATAATAGAGATACAGAAACACCGTGGCCTCTTTCTTTGAGATAACTCTGCACTATTGCGAGCTGCAAATGCCGCTTCGAGCTTAGCTGTGCAGAAGAAGAACAACAAGAAGAAGAAATATCTCGAAATATGTCCGTCAGACCCCTTCCCTTGAGATGAATCTGCAAATATCTCGGAAACGAAGCGAGCTATGGCAAAATGTTAAGAGACCTTTTTTGTAGAGAATAATGTTTCCTACAATTTACGTTCTATGATATTTTTTGATCAGAAGCGTAGTTTTCGAGATATATCGAGATATTTAAAAGTTCCGAAGCCGCACCAACATAATAGAGATACAGAAACACCGTGGCCCCTTTCTTTGAGATAACTCTGCACTATTGCGACCTGCAAATGCCACTTCCAGCTCAGCTGTGCAGAAGAAGAACAACAAGAAGAAGAAATATCTCGAAATATGTCCGTCAGGCCACTTCCCTTGAGATAAATCTGCAAATATCTCGGAAACGAAGCGAGCTATGGCAAAATGTTAAGAGACCTTTTTTGTAGAGAATTAAGTTTCCTACTTTTTATGTTCGATGATATTTTTTGATCAGATGCGTAGTTCTCGAGATATATCAAGATATTTAAAAGTTCCGAAGCTGCACCAACATAATAGAGGTACAGAAACACCGTGGCCTCTTTCTTTGAGATAACTCTGCACTATTGCGAGCTGCAAATGCCGCTTCGAGCTTAGCTGTGCAGAAGAAGAACAACAAGAAGAAGAAATATCTCGAAATATGTCCGTCAGACCCCTTCCCTTGAGATGAATCTGCAAATATCTCGGAAACGAAGCGAGCTATGGCAAAATGTTAAGAGACCTTTTTTGTAGAGAATAATGTTTCCTACAATTTACGTTCTATGATATTTTTTGATCAGAAGCGTAGTTTTCGAGATATATCGAGATATTTAAAAGTTCCGAAGCCGCACCAACATAATAGAGATACAGAAACACCGTGGCCCCTTTCTTTGAGATAACTCTGCACTATTGCGACCTGCAAATGCCACTTCCAGCTCAGCTGTGCAGAAGAAGAACAACAAGAAGAAGAAATATCTCGAAATATGTCCGTCAGGCCCCTTCCCTTGAGATAAATCTGCAAATATCTCGGAAACGAAGCGAGCTATGGCAAAATGTTAAGAGACCTTTTGTGTAGAGAATTAAGTTTCCTACTTTTTATGTTCTATGACATTTTTTGATCAGATGCGTAGTTCTCGAGATATATCAAGATATTTAAAAGTTCCGAAACCGCACCAACATAATAGAGATACAGAAACACCGTGGCCCCTTTCTTTGAGATAACTCTGCACTATTGCGAGCTGGAAATGCCACTTCCAGTTTAGCTGTGCAGAAGAAGAACAACAAGAAGAAGCAATATCTCGAAATATGTCCGTCAGGCCAGTTCCTTTGAGCTGAATCTGTAAATATCTCGGAAACGAAGCGAGCTATGGCAAAATGTTAAGAGACCTTTTTTGTAGAGAATTAAGTTTCCTACTTTTCATGTTCTATGATATTTTTTGATCAGATGCGTAGCTCTCGAGATATATCAAGATATTTAAAAGTTCCGAAGCCGCACCAACATAATAGAGATACAGAAACACCGTGGCCCCTTTCTTTGAGATAACTCTGCACTATTGCGAGCTGCAAATGCCACTTCCAGCTTAGCTGTGCAGAGGAAGAACAACAAGAAGAAGAAATATCTCGAAATATGTCCGTCAGGCCAGTTCCTTTGAGCTGAATCTGCAAATATCTCGGAAACGAAGCGAGCTATGGCAAAATGTTAAGAGACGTTTTTTGTAGAGAATTATGTTTCCTACAATTTATGTTCTATGATATTTTTTGATCAGAAGCGTAGTTTTCGAGATATATCGAGATATTTAAAAGTTCCGAAGACGCACCAACATAATAGAGATACAGAAACACCGTGGCCCCTTTCTTTGAGATAACTGTGCACTAGTGCGAGCCGCAAAAGCAACTTCCAGCTTAGCTGTGCAGAAGAAGAACAACAAGAAGAAGAAATATCTCGAAATATGTCCGTCAGGCCCCTTCCCTTGAGATATATCTGCAAATATCTCGGAAACGAAGCGAGCTATGGCAAAATGTGAAGAGACCGTTTTTGTAGAGAATTATGTTTCCTACTTTTTATGCTCTATGATATTTTTTGATCAGACGCATAGTTCTCGAGATATATCAAGATATTTAAAAGTTCCGAAGCCGCACCAACATAATAGAGATACAGAAACACCGTGGCCTCTTTCTTTGAGATAACTCTGCACTATTGCGAGCTGCAAATGCCGCTTCGAGCTTAGCTGTGCAGAAGAAGAACAACAAGAAGAAGAAATATCTCGAAATATGTCCGTCAGACCCCTTCCCTTGAGATGAATCTGCAAATATCTCGGAAACGAAGCGAGCTATGGCAAAATGTTAAGAGACCTTTTTTGTAGAGAATAATGTTTCCTACAATTTACGTTCTATGATATTTTTTGATCAGAAGCGTAGTTTTCGAGATATATCGAGATATTTAAAAGTTCCGAAGCCGCACCAACATAATAGAGATACAGAAACACCGTGGCCCCTTTCTTTGAGATAACTCTGCACTATTGCGACCTGCAAATGCCACTTCCAGCTCAGCTGTGCAGAAGAAGAACAACAAGAAGAAGAAATATCTCGAAATATGTCCGTCAGGCCCCTTCCCTTGAGATAAATCTGCAAATATCTCGGAAACGAAGCGAGCTATGGCAAAATGTTAAGAGACCTTTTGTGTAGAGAATTAAGTTTCCTACTTTTTATGTTCTATGACATTTTTTGATCAGATGCGTAGTTCTCGAGATATATCAAGATATTTAAAAGTTCCGAAACCGCACCAACATAATAGAGATACAGAAACACCGTGGCCCCTTTCTTTGAGATAACTCTGCACTATTGCGAGCTGGAAATGCCACTTCCAGTTTAGCTG
This sequence comes from Osmia lignaria lignaria, assembly GCF_051020975.1. Taxonomy (NCBI): domain Eukaryota; kingdom Metazoa; phylum Arthropoda; class Insecta; order Hymenoptera; family Megachilidae; genus Osmia; species Osmia lignaria. The sequence goes on from NW_027478164.1 coordinate 8,295,193, forward strand.
TGCAGAAGAAGAACAACAAGAAGAAGAAATATCTCGAAATATGTCCGTTAGGCCCCTTCCCTTGAGATAAATCTGCAAATATCTCGGAAACGAAGCGAGCTATGGCAAAATGTTAAGAGACCTTTTTTGTAGAGAATTAAGTTTCCTACTTTTCATGTTCTATGATATTTTTTGATCAGAAGCGTAGTTTTCGAGATATATCGAGATATTTAAAAGTTCCGAAGCCGCACCAACATAATAGAGATACAGAAACACCGTGGCCCCTTTCTTTGAGATAACTCTGCACTAGTGCGAGCCGCAAATGCCACTTCCAGCTTAGCTGTGCAGAAGAAGAACAACAAGAAGAAGAAATATCTCGAAATATGTCCGTCAGGCCCCTTCCCTTGAGATATATATGCAAATATCTCGGAAACGAAGCGAGCTATGGCAAAATGTTAAGAGACCTTTTTTGTAGAGAATTAAGTTTCCTACTTTTTATGTTCTATGACATTTTTTGATCAGATGCGTAGTTCTCGAGATATATCAAGATATTTAAAAGTTCCGAAGCCGCACCAACATAATAGAGATACAGAAACACCGTGGCCCCTTTCTTTAAGATAACTCTGCACTATTGCGAGCTGCAAATGCCACTTCCAGCTTAGCTGTGCAGAGGAAGAACAACAAGAAGAAGAAATATCTCGAAATATGTCCGTCAGGCCAGTTCCTTTGAGCTGAATCTGTAAATATCTCGGAAACGAAGCGAGCTATGGCAAAATGTTAAGAGACCTTTTTTGTAGAGAATTAAGTTTCCTACTTTTCATGTTCTATGATATTTTTTGATCAGATGCGTAGCTCTCGAGATATATCAAGATATTTAAAAGTTCCGAAGCCGCACCAACATAATAGAGATACAGAAACACCGTGGCCCCTTTCTTTGAGATAACTCTGCACTATTGCGAGCTGCAAATGCCACTTCCAGCTTAGCTGTGCAGAAGAAGAACAACAAGAAGAAGAAATATCTCGAAATATGTCCGTCAGGCCCCCTCCCTTGAGATATATCTGCAAGTATCTCGGAAACGAAGCGAGCTATGGCAAAATGTTAAGAGACCGTTTTTGTAGAGAATTATGTTTCCTACTTTTTATGTTCTATGATATTTTTTGATCAGACGCGTAGTTCTCGAGATATATCAAGATATTTAAAAGTTCCGAAGCCGCACCAACATAATAGAGATACAGAAACACCGTGGCCTCTTTCTTTGAGATAACTCTGCACTATTGCGAGCTGCAAATGCCGCTTCGAGCTTAGCTGTGCAGAAGAAGAACAACAAGAAGAAGAAATATCTCGAAATATGTCCGTCAGACCCCTTCCCTTGAGATGAATCTGCAAATATCTCGGAAACCAAGCGAGCTATGGCAAAATGTTAAGAGACCTTTTTTGTAGAGAATAATGTTTCCTACAATTTACGTTCTATGATATTTTTTGATCAGAAGCGTAGTTTTTGAGATATATCGAGATATTTAAAAGTTCCGAAGCCGCACCAACATAATAGAGATACAGAAACACCGTGGCCCCTTTCTTTGAGATAACTCTGCACTAGTGCGAGCCGCAAATGCCACTTCCAGCTTAGCTGTGCAGAAGAAGAACAACAAGAAGAAGAAATATCTCGAAATATGTCCGTCAGGCCCCTTCCCTTGAGATATATATGCAAATATCTCGGAAACGAAGCGAGCTATGGCAAAATGTTAAGAGACCTTTTTTGTAGAGAATTAAGTTTCCTACTTTTTATGTTCTATGACATTTTTTGATCAGATGCGTAGTTCTCGAGATATATCAAGATATTTAAAAGTTCCGAAGCCGCACCAACATAATAGAGATACAGAAACACCGTGGCCCCTTTCTTTAAGATAACTCTGCACTATTGCGAGCTGCAAATGCCACTTCCAGCTTAGCTGTGCAGAGGAAGAACAACAAGAAGAAGAAATATCTCGAAATATGTCCGTCAGGCCAGTTCCTTTGAGCTGAATCTGTAAATATCTCGGAAACGAAGCGAGCTATGGCAAAATGTTAAGAGACCTTTTTTGTAGAGAATTAAGTTTCCTACTTTTCATGTTCTATGATATTTTTTGATCAGATGCGTAGCTCTCGAGATATATCAAGATATTTAAAAGTTCCGAAGCCGCACCAACATAATAGAGATACAGAAACACCGTGGCCCCTTTCTTTGAGATAACTCTGCACTATTGCGAGCTGCAAATGCCACTTCCAGCTTAGCTGTGCAGAAGAAGAACAACAAGAAGAAGAAATATCTCGAAATATGTCCGTCAGGCCCCCTCCCTTGAGATATATCTGCAAGTATCTCGGAAACGAAGCGAGCTATGGCAAAATGTTAAGAGACCGTTTTTGTAGAGAATTATGTTTCCTACTTTTTATGTTCTATGATATTTTTTGATCAGACGCGTAGTTCTCGAGATATATCAAGATATTTAAAAGTTCCGAAGCCGCACCAACATAATAGAGATACAGAAACACCGTGGCCTCTTTCTTTGAGATAACTCTGCACTATTGCGAGCTGCAAATGCCGCTTCGAGCTTAGCTGTGCAGAAGAAGAACAACAAGAAGAAGAAATATCTCGAAATATGTCCGTCAGACCCCTTCCCTTGAGATGAATCTGCAAATATCTCGGAAACCAAGCGAGCTATGGCAAAATGTTAAGAGACCTTTTTTGTAGAGAATAATGTTTCCTACAATTTACGTTCTATGATATTTTTTGATCAGAAGCGTAGTTTTTGAGATATATCGAGATATTTAAAAGTTCCGAAGCCGCACCAACATAATAGAGATACAGAAACACCGTGGCCCCTTTCTTTGAGATAACTCTGCACTATTGCGACCTGCAAATGCCACTTCCAGCTCAGCTGTGCAGAAGAAGAACAACAAGAAGAAGAAATATCTCGAAATATGTCCGTCAGGCCCCTTCCCTTGAGATAAATCTGCAAATATCTCGGAAACGAAGCGAGCTATGGCAAAATGTTAAGAGACCTTTTTTGTAGAGAATTAAGTTTCCTACTTTTTATGTTCTATGATATTTTTTGATCAGATGCGTAGTTCTCGAGATATATCAAGATATTTAAAAGTTCCGAAACCGCACCAACATAATAGAGATACAGAAACACCGTGGCCCCTTTCTTTGAGATAACTCTGCACTATTGCGAGCTGGAAATGCCACTTCCAGTTTAGCTGTGCAGAAGAAGAACAACAAGAAGAAGAAATATCTCGAAATATGTCCGTTAGGCCCCTTCCCTTGAGATAAATCTGCAAATATCTCGGAAACGAAGCGAGCTATGGCAAAATGTTAAGAGACCTTTTTCGTAGAGAATTAAGTTTCCTACTTTTTATGTTCTATGATATTTTTTGATCAGAAGCGTAGTTTTCGAGATATATCGAGATATTTAAAAGTTCCGAAGCCGCACCAACATAATAGAGATACAGAAACACCGTGGCCCCTTTCTTTGAGATAACTCTGCACTAGTGCGAGCCGCAAATGCCACTTCCAGCTTAGCTGTGCAGAAGAAGAACAACAAGAAGAAGAAATATCTCGAAATATGTCCGTCAGGCCCCTTCCCTTGAGATATATATGCAAATATCTCGGAAACGAAGCGAGGTATGGCAAAATGTTAAGAGACCTTTTTTGTAGAGAATTAAGTTTCCTACTTTTTATGTTCTATGACATTTTTTGATCAGATGCGTAGTTCTCGAGATATATCAAGATATTTAAAAGTTCCGAAGCCGCACCAACATAATAGAGATACAGAAACACCGTGGCCCCTTTCTTTAAGATAACTCTGCACTATTGCGAGCTGCAAATGCCACTTCCAGCTTAGCTGTGCAGAGGAAGAAGAACAAGAAGAAGAAATATCTCGAAATATGTCCGTCAGGCCAGTTCCTTTGAGCTGAATCTGCAAATATCTCGGAAACGAAGCGAGCTATGGCAAAATGTTAAGAGACCTTTTTTGTAGGGAATTAAGTTTCCTACTTTTCATGTTCTATGATATTTTTTGATCAGATGCGTAGCTCTCGAGATATATCAAGATATTTAAAAGTTCCGAAGCCGCACCAACATAATAGAGATACAGAAACACCGTGGCCCCTTTCTTTGAGATAACTCTGCACTATTGCGAGCTGCAAATGCCACTTCCAGCTTAGCTGTGCAGAGGAAGAACAACAAGAAGAAGAAATATCTCGAAATATGTCCGTCAGGCCCCTTCCCTTGAGATAAATATGCAAATATCTCGGAAACGAAGCGAGCTATGGCAAAATGTTAAGAGACCGTTTTTGTAGAGAATTATGTTTCCTACTTTTTATGTTCTATGATATTTTTTGATCAGACGCGTAGTTCTCGAGATATATCAAGATATTTAAAAGTTCCGAAGCCGCACCAACATAATAGAGATACAGAAACACCGTGGCCCCTTTCTTTGAGATAACTCTGCACTATTGCGAGCTGCAAATGCCACTTCCAGCTTAGCTGTGCAGAAGAAGAACAACAAGAAGAAGAAATATCTCGAAATATGTCCGTCAGGCCCCTTCCCTTGAGATATATCTGCAAATATCTCGGAAACGAAGCGAGCTATGGCAAAATGTTAGGAGACCTTTTTTGTAGAGAATTATGCTTCCTACAATTTATGTTCTATGATATTTTTTGATCAGAAGCGTAGTTTTCGAGATATATCGAGATATTTAAAAGTTCCGAAGCCGCACCAACATAATAGAGATACAGAAACACCGTGGCCCCTTTCGTTGAGATAACTCTGCACTAGTGCGAGCCGCAAATGCCACTTCCAGCTTAGCTGTGCAGAAGAAGAACAACAAGAAGAAGAAATATCTCGAAATATGTCCGTTAGGCCCCTTCCCTTCAGATAAATCTGCAAATATCTCGGAAACGAAGCGAGCTATGGCAAAATGTTAAGAGACCTTTTTTGTAGAGAATTAAGTTTCCTACTTTTCATGTTCTATGATATTTTTTGATCAGATGCGTAGTTCTCGAGATATATCAAGATATTTAAAAGTTCCGAAGCCGCACCAACATAATAGAGATACAGAAACACCGTGGCCCCTTTCTTTGAGATAACTCTGCACTATTGCGAGCTGTAAATGCCACTTTCAGCTTAGCTGTGCAGAAGAAGAACAACAAGAAGAAGAAATATCTCGAAATATGTCCGTCAGACCCCTTCCCTTGAGATGAATCTGCAAATATCTCGGAAACGAAGCGAGCTATGGCAAAATGTTAAGAGACCTTTTTTGTAGAGAATAATGTTTCCTACAATTTACGCTCTATGATATTTTTTGATCAGAAGCGTAGTTTTCGAGATATATCGAAATATTTAAAAGTTCCGAAGCCGCACCAACATAATAGAGATACAGAAACACCGTGGCCCCTTTCTTTGAGATAACTCTGCACTATTGCGCCCTGCAAATGCCACTTCCAGCTCAGCTGTGCAGAAGAAGAACAACAAGAAGAAGAAATATCTCGAAATATGTCCGTCAGGCCCCTTCCCTTGAGATAAATCTGCAAATATCTCGGAAACGAAGCGAGCTATGGCAAAATGTTAAGAGACCTTTTTTGTAGAAAATTAAGTTTCCTACTTTTTATGTTCTATGATATTTTTTGATCAGAAGCGTAGTTGTCGAGATATATCGAGATATTTAAAAGTTCCGAAGCCGTACCAACATAATAGAGATACAGAAACACCGTGGCCCCTTTCTTTGAGATAACTCTGCACTATTGCGAGCTGCAAATGCCACTTCCAGCTTAGCTGTGCAGAGGAAGAACAACAAGAAAAAGAAGTATCTCGAAATATGTCCGTCAGGCCCGTTCCTTTGAGCTGAATCTGCAAATATCTCGGAAACGAAGCGAGCTATGGCAAAATGTTAAGAGACGTTTTTTGTAGAGAATTATGTTTCCTACAATTTATGTTCTATGATATTTTTCGATCAGAAACGTAGTTTTCGAGATATATCGAGATATTTAAAAGTTCCGAAGCCGCACCAACATAATAGAGATACAGAAACACCGTGGCCCCTTTCTTTGAGATAACTCTGCACTAGTGCGAGCCGCAAATGCCACTTCCAGCTTAGCTGTGCAGAAGAAGAACAACAAGAAGAAGAAATATCTCGAAATATGTCCGTCAGGCCCCTTCCCTTGAGATATATATGCAAATATCTCGGAAACGAAGCGAGCTATGGCAAAATGTTAAGAGACCTTTTTTGTAGAGAATTAAGTTTCCTACTTTTTACGTTCTATGACATTTTTTGATCAGATGCGTAGTTCTCGAGATATATCAAGATATTTAAAAGTTCCGAAGCCGCACCAACATAATAGAGATACAGAAACACCGTGGCCCCTTTCTTTAAGATAACTCTGCACTATTGCGAGCTGCAAATGCCACTTCCAGCTTAGCTGTGCAGAGGAAGAACAACAAGAAGAAGAAATATCTCGAAATATGTCCGTCAGGCCAGTTCCTTTGAGCTGAATCTGTAAATATCTCGGAAACGAAGCGAGCTATGGCAAAATGTTAAGAGACCTTTTTTGTAGAGAATTAAGTTTCCTACTTTTCATGTTCTATGATATTTTTTGATCAGATGCGTAGCTCTCGAGATATATCAAGATATTTAAAAGTTCCGAAGCCGCACCAACATAATAGAGATACAGAAACACCGTGGCCCCTTTCTTTGAGATAACTCTGCACTATTGCGAGCTGCAAATGCCACTTCCAGCTTAGCTGTGCAGAAGAAGAACAACAAGAAGAAGAAATATCTCGAAATATGTCCGTCAGGCCCCCTCCCTTGAGATATATCTGCAAGTATCTCGGAAACGAAGCGAGCTATGGCAAAATGTTAAGAGACCGTTTTTGTAGAGAATTATGTTTCCTACTTTTTATGTTCTATGATATTTTTTGATCAGAAGCGTAGTTTTTGAGATATATCGAGATATTTAAAAGTTCCGAAGCCGCACCAACATAATAGAGATACAGAAACACCGTGGCCCCTTTCTTTGAGATAACTCTGCACTATTGCGACCTGCAAATGCCACTTCCAGCTCAGCTGTGCAGAAGAAGAACAACAAGAAGAAGAAATATCTCGAAATATGTCCGTCAGGCCCCTTCCCTTGAGATAAATCTGCAAATATCTCGGAAACGAAGCGAGCTATGGCAAAATGTTAAGAGACCTTTTTTGTAGAGAATTAAGTTTCCTACTTTTTATGTTCTATGATATTTTTTGATCAGATGCGTAGTTCTCGAGATATATCAAGATATTTAAAAGTTCCGAAACCGCACCAACATAATAGAGATACAGAAACACCGTGGCCCCTTTCTTTGAGATAACTCTGCACTATTGCGAGCTGGAAATGCCACTTCCAGTTTAGCTGTGCAGAAGAAGAACAACAAGAAGAAGAAATATCTCGAAATATGTCCGTTAGGCCCCTTCCCTTGAGATAAATCTGCAAATATCTCGGAAACGAAGCGAGCTATGGCAAAATGTTAAGAGACCTTTTTCGTAGAGAATTAAGTTTCCTACTTTTTATGTTCTATGATATTTTTTGATCAGAAGCGTAGTTTTCGAGATATATCGAGATATTTAAAAGTTCCGAAGCCGCACCAACATAATAGAGATACAGAAACACCGTGGCCCCTTTCTTTGAGATAACTCTGCACTAGTGCGAGCCGCAAATGCCACTTCCAGCTTAGCTGTGCAGAAGAAGAACAACAAGAAGAAGAAATATCTCGAAATATGTCCGTCAGGCCCCTTCCCTTGAGATATATATGCAAATATCTCGGAAACGAAGCGAGGTATGGCAAAATGTTAAGAGACCTTTTTTGTAGAGAATTAAGTTTCCTACTTTTTATGTTCTATGACATTTTTTGATCAGATGCGTAGTTCTCGAGATATATCAAGATATTTAAAAGTTCCGAAGCCGCACCAACATAATAGAGATACAGAAACACCGTGGCCCCTTTCTTTAAGATAACTCTGCACTATTGCGAGCTGCAAATGCCACTTCCAGCTTAGCTGTGCAGAGGAAGAAGAACAAGAAGAAGAAATATCTCGAAATATGTCCGTCAGGCCAGTTCCTTTGAGCTGAATCTGCAAATATCTCGGAAACGAAGCGAGCTATGGCAAAATGTTAAGAGACCTTTTTTGTAGGGAATTAAGTTTCCTACTTTTCATGTTCTATGATATTTTTTGATCAGATGCGTAGCTCTCGAGATATATCAAGATATTTAAAAGTTCCGAAGCCGCACCAACATAATAGAGATACAGAAACACCGTGGCCCCTTTCTTTGAGATAACTCTGCACTATTGCGAGCTGCAAATGCCACTTCCAGCTTAGCTGTGCAGAGGAAGAACAACAAGAAGAAGAAATATCTCGAAATATGTCCGTCAGGCCCCTTCCCTTGAGATAAATATGCAAATATCTCGGAAACGAAGCGAGCTATGGCAAAATGTTAAGAGACCGTTTTTGTAGAGAATTATGTTTCCTACTTTTTATGTTCTATGATATTTTTTGATCAGACGCGTAGTTCTCGAGATATATCAAGATATTTAAAAGTTCCGAAGCCGCACCAACATAATAGAGATACAGAAACACCGTGGCCCCTTTCTTTGAGATAACTCTGCACTATTGCGAGCTGCAAATGCCACTTCCAGCTTAGCTGTGCAGAAGAAGAACAACAAGAAGAAGAAATATCTCGAAATATGTCCGTCAGGCCCCTTCCCTTGAGATATATCTCCAAATATCTCGGAAACGAAGCGAGCTATGGCAAAATGTTAGGAGACCTTTTTTGTAGAGAATTATGCTTCCTACAATTTATGTTCTATGATATTTTTTGATCAGAAGCGTAGTTTTCGAGATATATCGAGATATTTAAAAGTTCCGAAGCCGCACCAACATAATAGAGATACAGAAACACCGTGGCCCCTTTCGTTGAGATAACTCTGCACTAGTGCGAGCCGCAAATGCCACTTCCAGCTTAGCTGTGCAGAAGAAGAACAACAAGAAGAAGAAATATCTCGAAATATGTCCGTTAGGCCCCTTCCCTTCAGATAAATCTGCAAATATCTCGGAAACGAAGCGAGCTATGGCAAAATGTTAAGAGACCTTTTTTGTAGAGAATTAAGTTTCCTACTTTTCATGTTCTATGATATTTTTTGATCAGATGCGTAGTTCTCGAGATATATCAAGATATTTAAAAGTTCCGAAGCCGCACCAACATAATAGAGATACAGAAACACCGTGGCCCCTTTCTTTGAGATAACTCTGCACTATTGCGAGCTGTAAATGCCACTTTCAGCTTAGCTGTGCAGAAGAAGAACAACAAGAAGAAGAAATATCTCGAAATATGTCCGTCAGACCCCTTCCCTTGAGATGAATCTGCAAATATCTCGGAAACGAAGCGAGCTATGGCAAAATGTTAAGAGACCTTTTTTGTAGAGAATAATGTTTCCTACAATTTACGCTCTATGATATTTTTTGATCAGAAGCGTAGTTTTCGAGATATATCGAAATATTTAAAAGTTCCGAAGCCGCACCAACATAATAGAGATACAGAAACACCGTGGCCCCTTTCTTTGAGATAACTCTGCACTATTGCGCCCTGCAAATGCCACTTCCAGCTCAGCTGTGCAGAAGAAGAACAACAAGAAGAAGAAATATCTCGAAATATGTCCGTCAGGCCCCTTCCCTTGAGATAAATCTGCAAATATCTCGGAAACGAAGCGAGCTATGGCAAAATGTTAAGAGACCTTTTTTGTAGAGAATTAAGTTTCCTACTTTTTATGTTCTATGATATTTTTTGATCAGAAGCGTAGTTGTCGAGATATATCGAGATATTTAAAAGTTCCGAAGCCGTACCAACATAATAGAGATACAGAAACACCGTGGCCCCTTTCTTTGAGATAACTCTGCACTATTGCGAGCTGCAAATGCCACTTCCAGCTTAGCTGTGCAGAGGAAGAACAACAAGAAAAAGAAGTATCTCGAAATATGTCCGTCAGGCCCGTTCCTTTGAGCTGAATCTGCAAATATCTCGGAAACGAAGCGAGCTATGGCAAAATGTTAAGAGACGTTTTTTGTAGAGAATTATGTTTCCTACAATTTATGTTCTATGATATTTTTCGATCAGAAACGTAGTTTTCGAGATATATCGAGATATTTAAAAGTTCCGAAGCCGCACCAACATAATAGAGATACAGAAACACCGTGGCCCCTTTCTTTGAGATAACTCTGCACTAGTGCGAGCCGCAAATGCCACTTCCAGCTTAGCTGTGCAGAAGAAGAACAACAAGAAGAAGAAATATCTCGAAATATGTCCGACAGGCCCCTTCCCTTGAGATAAATCTGCAAATATCTCGGAAACGAAGCGAGCTATGGCGAAATGTTAAGAGACCTTTTTTGTAGAGAATTAAGTTTCCTACTTTTTGTGTTCTATGATATTTTTTGATCAGATGCGTAGTTCTCGAGATATATCAAGATATTTAAAAGTTCCGAAGCCGCACCAACATAATAGAGATACAGAAACACCGTGGCCCCTCTCTTTGAGATAACTCTGCACTATTGCGAGCTGCAAATGCCACTTCCAGCTTAGCTGTGCAGAAGAAGAACAACAAGAAGAAGAAATATCTCGAAATATGTCCGTTAGGCCCCTTCCCTTCAGATAAATCTGCAAATATCTCGGAAACGAAGCGAGCTATGGCAAAATGTTAAGAGACCTTTTTTGTAGAGAATTAAGTTTCCTACTTTTCATGTTCTATGATATTTTTTGATCAGATGCGTAGTTCTCGAGATATATCAAGATATTTAAAAGTTCCGAAGCCGCACCAACATAATAGAGATACAGAAACACCGTGGCCCCTTTCTTTGAGATAACTCTGCACTATTGCGAGCTGTAAATGCCACTTCCAGCTTAGCTGTGCAGAAGAAGAACAACAAGAAGAAGAAATATCTCGAAATATGTCCGTCAGACCCCTTCCCTTGAGATGAATCTGCAAATATCTCGGAAACGAAGCGAGCTATGGAAAAATGTTAAGAGACCTTTTTTGTAGAGAATAATGTTTCCTACAATTTACGCTCTATGATATTTTTTGATCAGAAGCGTAGTTTTCGAGATATATCGAAATATTTAAAAGTTCCGAAGCCGCACCAACATAATAGAGATACAGAAACACCGTGGCCCCTTTCTTTGAGATAACTCTGCACTAGTGCGAGCCGCAAATGCCACTTCCAGCTTAGCTGTGCAGAAGAAGAACAACAAGAAGAAGAAATATCTCGAAATATGTCCGTCAGGCCCCTTCCCTTGAGATATATATGCAAATATCTCGGAAACGAAGCGAGCTATGGCAAAATGTTAAGAGACCTTTTTTGTAGAGAATTAAGTTTCCTACTTTTTGTGTTCTATGATATTTTTTGATCAGATGCGTAGTTCTCGAGATATATCAAGATATTTAAAAGTTCCGAAGCCGCACCAACATAATAGAGATACAGAAACACCGTGGCCCCTTTCTTTGAGATAACTCTGCACTATTGCGAGCTGGAAATGCCACTTCCAGTTTAGCTGTGCAGAAGAAGAACAACAAGAAGAAGAAATATCTCGAAATATGTCCGTTAGGCCCCTTCCCTTGAGATAAATCTGCAAATATCTCGGAAACGAAGCGAGCTATGGCAAAATGTTAAGAGACCTTTTTTGTAGAGAATTAAGTTTCCTACAATTTATGTTCTATGATATTTTTTGATCAGAAGCGTAGTTTTCGAGATATATCGAGATATTTAAAAGTTCCGAAGACGCACCAACATAATAGAGATACAGAAACACCGTGGCCCCTTTCTTTGAGATAACTGTGCACTAGTGCGAGCCGCAAATGCAACTTCCAGCTTAGCTGTGCAGAAGAAGAACAACAAGAAGAAGAAATATCTCGAAATATGTCCGTCAGGCCCCTTCCCTTGAGATATATCTGCAAATATCTCGGAAACGAAGCGAGCTATGGCAAAATGTTAAGAGACCTTTTTTGTAGAGAATTATGTTTCCTACAATTTATGTTCTATGATATTTTTTGATCAGAAGCGTAGTTTTCGAGATATATCGAGATATTTAAAAGTTCCGAAGACGCACCAACATAATAGAGATACAGAAACACCGTTGCCCCTTTCTTTGAGATAACTCTGCACTATTGCGAGCTGCAAATGCCACTTCCAGCTTAGCTGTGCAGAGGAAGAACAACAAGAAAAAGAAGTATCTCGAAATATGTCCGTCAGGCCCGTTCCTTTGAGCTGAATCTGCAAATATCTCGGAAACGAAGCGAGCTATGGCAAAATGTTAAGAGACGTTTTTTGTAGAGAATTATGTTTCCTACAATTTATGTTCTATGATATTTTTCGATCAGAAACGTAGTTTTCGAGATATATCGAGATATTTAAAAGTTCCGAAGCCGCACCAACATAATAGAGATACAGAAACACCGTGGCCCCTTTCTTTGAGATAACTCTGCACTAGTGCGAGCCGCAAATGCCACTTCCAGCTTAGCTGTGCAGAAGAAGAACAACAAGAAGAAGAAATATCTCGAAATATGTCCGTCAGGCCCCTTCCCTTGAAATGAATCTGCAAATATCTCGGAAACGAAGCGAGCTATGGAAAAATGTTAAGAGACCTTTTTTGTAGAGAATAATGTTTCCTACAATTTACGCTCTATGATATTTTTTGATCAGAAGCGTAGTTTTCGAGATATATCGAAATATTTAAAAGTTCCGAAGCCGCACCAACATAATAGAGATACAGAAACACCGTGGCCCCTTTCTTTGAGATAACTCTGCACTAGTGCGAGCCGCAAATGCCACTTCCAGCTTAGCTGTGCAGAAGAAGAACAACAAGAAGAAGAAATATCTCGAAATATGTCCGTCAGGCCCCTTCCCTTGAGATATATATGCAAATATCTCGGAAACGAAGCGAGCTATGGCAAAATGTTAAGAGACCTTTTTTGTAGAGAATTAAGTTTCCTACTTTTTGTGTTCTATGATATTTTTTGATCAGATGCGTAGTTCTCGAGATATATCAAGATATTTAAAAGTTCCGAAGCCGCACCAACATAATAGAGATACAGAAACACCGTGGCCCCTTTCTTTGAGATAACTCTGCACTATTGCGAGCTGGAAATGCCACTTCCAGTTTAGCTGTGCAGAAGAAGAACAACAAGAAGAAGAAATATCTCGAAATATGTCCGTTAGGCCCCTTCCCTTGAGATAAATCTGCAAATATCTCGGAAACGAAGCGAGCTATGGCAAAATGTTAAGAGACCTTTTTTGTAGAGAATTAAGTTTCCTACTTTTTATGTTCGATGATATTTTTTGATCAGATGCGTAGTTCTCGAGATATATCAAGATATTTAAAAGTTCCGAAGCTGCACCAACATAATAGAGGTACAGAAACACCGTGGCCTCTTTCTTTGAGATAACTCTGCACTATTGCGAGCTGCAAATGCCGCTTCGAGCTTAGCTGTGCAGAAGAAGAACAACAAGAAGAAGAAATATCTCGAAATATGTCCGTCAGGCCCCTTCCCTTGAGATATATCTGCAAATATCTCGGAAACGAAGCGAGCTATGGCAAAATGTTAAGAGACCTTTTTTGTAGAGAATTATGTTTCCTACAATTTATGTTCTATGATATTTTTTGATCAGAAGCGTAGTTTTCGAGATATATCGAGATATTTAAAAGTTCCGAAGACGCACCAACATAATAGAGATACAGAAACACCGTTGCCCCTTTCTTTGAGATAACTCTGCACTATTGCGAGCTGCAAATGCCACTTCCAGCTTAGCTGTGCAGAGGAAGAACAACAAGAAAAAGAAGTATCTCGAAATATGTCCGTCAGGCCCGTTCCTTTGAGCTGAATCTGCAAATATCTCGGAAACGAAGCGAGCTATGGCAAAATGTTAAGAGACGTTTTTTGTAGAGAATTATGTTTCCTACAATTTATGTTCTATGATATTTTTCGATCAGAAACGTAGTTTTCGAGATATATCGAGATATTTAAAAGTTCCGAAGCCGCACCAACATAATAGAGATACAGAAACACCGTGGCCCCTTTCTTTGAGATAACTCTGCACTAGTGCGAGCCGCAAATGCCACTTCCAGCTTAGCTGTGCAGAAGAAGAACAACAAGAAGAAGAAATATCTCGAAATATGTCCGTCAGGCCCCTTCCCTTGAAATGAATCTGCAAATATCTCGGAAACGAAGCGAGCTATGGAAAAATGTTAAGAGACCTTTTTTGTAGAGAATAATGTTTCCTACAATTTACGCTCTATGATATTTTTTGATCAGAAGCGTAGTTTTCGAGATATATCGAAATATTTAAAAGTTCCGAAGCCGCACCAACATAATAGAGATACAGAAACACCGTGGCCCCTTTCTTTGAGATAACTCTGCACTAGTGCGAGCCGCAAATGCCACTTCCAGCTTAGCTGTGCAGAAGAAGAACAACAAGAAGAAGAAATATCTCGAAATATGTCCGTCAGGCCCCTTCCCTTGAGATATATATGCAAATATCTCGGAAACGAAGCGAGCTATGGCAAAATGTTAAGAGACCTTTTTTGTAGAGAATTAAGTTTCCTACTTTTTGTGTTCTATGATATTTTTTGATCAGATGCGTAGTTCTCGAGATATATCAAGATATTTAAAAGTTCCGAAGCCGCACCAACATAATAGAGATACAGAAACACCGTGGCCCCTTTCTTTGAGATAACTCTGCACTATTGCGAGCTGGAAATGCCACTTCCAGTTTAGCTGTGCAGAAGAAGAACAACAAGAAGAAGAAATATCTCGAAATATGTCCGTTAGGCCCCTTCCCTTGAGATAAATCTGCAAATATCTCGGAAACGAAGCGAGCTATGGCAAAATGTTAAGAGACCTTTTTTGTAGAGAATTAAGTTTCCTACTTTTTATGTTCGATGATATTTTTTGATCAGATGCGTAGTTCTCGAGATATATCAAGATATTTAAAAGTTCCGAAGCTGCACCAACATAATAGAGGTACAGAAACACCGTGGCCTCTTTCTTTGAGATAACTCTGCACTATTGCGAGCTGCAAATGCCGCTTCGAGCTTAGCTGTGCAGAAGAAGAACAACAAGAAGAAGAAATATCTCGAAATATGTCCGTCAGGCCCCTTCCCTTGAGATAAATCTGCAAATATCTCGGAAACGAAGCGAGCTATGGCAAAATGTTGAGAGACCTTTTTTGTACAGAATTAAGTTTCCTACTTTTTATGTTCTATGATATTTTTTGATCAGATGCGTAGTTCTCGAGATATATCAAGATATTTAAAAGTTCCGAAACCGCACCAACATAATAGAGATACAGAAACACCGTGGCCCCTTTCTTTGAGATAACTCTGCACTATTGCGAGCTGGAAATGCCACTTCCAGTTTAGCTGTGCAGAAGAAGAACAACAAGAAGAAGAAATATCTCGAAATATGTCCGTTAGGCCCCTTCCCTTGAGATAAATCTGCAAATATCTCGGAAACGAAGCGAGCTATGGCAAAATGTTAAGAGACCTTTTTTGTAGAGAATTAAGTTTCCTACAATTTATGTTCTATGATATTTTTTGATCAGAAGCGTAGTTTTCGAGATATATCGAGATATTTAAAAGTTCCGAAGACGCACCAACATAATAGAGATACAGAAACACCGTGGCCCCTTTCTTTGAGATAACTGTGCACTAGTGCGAGCCGCAAATGCAACTTCCAGCTTAGCTGTGCAGAAGAAGAACAACAAGAAGAAGAAATATCTCGAAATATGTCCGTCAGGCCCCTTCCCTTGAGATATATCTGCAAATATCTCGGAAACGAAGCGAGCTATGGCAAAATGTTAAGAGACCTTTTTTGTAGAGAATTATGTTTCCTACAATTTATGTTCTATGATATTTTTTGATCAGAAGCGTAGTTTTCGAGATATATCGAGATATTTAAAAGTTCCGAAGACGCACCAACATAATAGAGATACAGAAACACCGTTGCCCCTTTCTTTGAGATAACTCTGCACTATTGCGAGCTGCAAATGCCACTTCCAGCTTAGCTGTGCAGAGGAAGAACAACAAGAAAAAGAAGTATCTCGAAATATGTCCGTCAGGCCCGTTCCTTTGAGCTGAATCTGCAAATATCTCGGAAACGAAGCGAGCTATGGCAAAATGTTAAGAGACGTTTTTTGTAGAGAATTATGTTTCCTACAATTTACGTTCTATGATATTTTTCGATCAGAAACGTAGTTTTCGAGATATATCGAGATATTTAAAAGTTCCGAAGCCGCACCAACATAATAGAGATACAGAAACACCGTGGCCCCTTTCTTTGAGATAACTCTGCACTAGTGCGAGCCGCAAATGCCACTTCCAGCTTAGCTGTGCAGAAGAAGAACAACAAGAAGAAGAAATATCTCGAAATATGTCCGACAGGCCCCTTCCCTTGAGATAAATCTGCAAATATCTCGGAAACGAAGCGAGCTATGGCGAAATGTTAAGAGACCTTTTTTGTAGAGAATTAAGTTTCCTACTTTTTGTGTTCTATGATATTTTTTGATCAGATGCGTAGTTCTCGAGATATATCAAGATATTTAAAAGTTCCGAAGCCGCACCAACATAATAGAGATACAGAAACACCGTGGCCCCTCTCTTTGAGATAACTCTGCACTATTGCGAGCTGCAAATGCCACTTCCAGCTTAGCTGTGCAGAAGAAGAACAACAAGAAGAAGAAATATCTCGAAATATGTCCGTTAGGCCCCTTCCCTTCAGATAAATCTGCAAATATCTCGGAAACGAAGCGAGCTATGGCAAAATGTTAAGAGACCTTTTTTGTAGAGAATTAAGTTTCCTACTTTTCATGTTCTATGATATTTTTTGATCAGATGCGTAGTTCTCGAGATATATCAAGATATTTAAAAGTTCCGAAGCCGCACCAACATAATAGAGATACAGAAACACCGTGGCCCCTTTCTTTTAGATAACTCTGCACTATTGCGAGCTGTAAATGCCACTTCCAGCTTAGCTGTGCAGAAGAAGAACAACAAGAAGAAGAAATATCTCGAAATATGTCCGTCAGACCCCTTCCCTTGAGATGAATCTGCAAATATCTCGGAAACGAAGCGAGCTATGGCAAAATGTTAAGAGACCTTTTTTGTAGAGAATAATGTTTCTTACAATTTACGCTCTATGATATTTTTTGATCAGAAGCGTAGTTTTCGAGATATATCGAAATATTTAAAAGTTCCGAAGCCGCACCAACATAATAGAGATACAGAAACACCGTGGCCCCTTTCTTTGAGATAACTCTGCACTATTGCGAGCTGGAAATGCCACTTCCAGTTTAGCTGTGCAGAAGAAGAACAACAAGAAGAAGAAATATCTCGAAATATGTCCGTTAGGCCCCTTCCCTTGAGATAAATCTGCAAATATCTCGGAAACGAAGCGAGCTATGGCAAAATGTTAAGAGACCTTTTTTGTAGAGAATTAAGTTTCCTACTTTTTATGTTCGATGATATTTTTTGATCAGATGCGTAGTTCTCGAGATATATCAAGATATTTAAAAGTTCCGAAGCTGCACCAACATAATAGAGGTACAGAAACACCGTGGCCTCTTTCTTTGAGATAACTCTGCACTATTGCGAGCTGCAAATGCCGCTTCGAGCTTAGCTGTGCAGAAGAAGAACAACAAGAAGAAGAAATATCTCGAAATATGTCCGTCAGACCCCTTCCCTTGAGATGAATCTGCAAATATCTCGGAAACGAAGCGAGCTATGGCAAAATGTTAAGAGACCTTTTTTGTAGAGAATAATGTTTCCTACAATTTACGTTCTATGATATTTTTTGATCAGAAGCGTAGTTTTCGAGATATATCGAGATATTTAAAAGTTCCGAAGCCGCACCAACATAATAGAGATACAGAATCACCGTGGCCCCTTTCTTTGAGATAACTCTGCACTATTGCGACCTGCAAATGCCACTTCCAGCTCAGCTGTGCAGAAGAAGAACAACAAGAAGAAGAAATATCTCGAAATATGTCCGTCAGGCCCCTTCCCTTGAGATAAATCTGCAAATATCTCGGAAACGAAGCGAGCTATGGCAAAATGTTAAGAGACCTTTTTTGTAGAGAATTAAGTTTCCTACTTTTTATGTTCTATGATATTTTTTGATCAGAAGCGTAGTTTTCGAGATATATCGAGATATTTAAAAGTTCCGAAGCCGCACCAACATAATAGAGATACAGAAACACCGTGGCCCCTTTCTTTGAGATAACTCTGCACTAGTGCGAGCCGCAAATGCCACTTCCAGCTTAGCTGTGCAGAAGAAGAACAACAAGAAGAAGAAATATCTCGAAATATGTCCGTCAGGCCCCTTCCCTTGAGATATATATGCAAATATCTCGGAAACGAAGCGAGCTATGGCAAAATGTTAAGAGACCTTTTTTGTAGAGAATTAAGTTTCCTACTTTTTATGTTCTATGACATTTTTTGATCAGATGCGTAGTTCTCGAGATATATCAAGATATTTAAAAGTTCCGAAGCCGCACCAACATAATAGAGATACAGAAACACCGTGGCCCCTTTCTTTGAGATAACTCTGCACTATTGCGAGCTGCAAATGCCACTTCCAGCTTAGCTGTGCAGAGGAAGAACAACAAGAAGAAGAAATATCTCGAAATATGTCCGTCAGGCCAGTTCCTTTGAGCTGAATCTGTAAATATCTCGGAAACGAAGCGAGCTATGGCAAAATGTTAAGAGACCTTTTTTGTAGAGAATTAAGTTTCCTACTTTTCATGTTCTATGATATTTTTTGATCAGATGCGTAGCTCTCGAGATATATCAAGATATTTAAAAGTTCCGAAGCCGCACCAACATAATAGAGATACAGAAACACCGTGGCCCCTTTCTTTGAGATAACTCTGCACTATTGCGAGCTGCAAATGCCACTTCCAGCTTAGCTGTGCAGAGGAAGAACAACAAGAAGAAGAAATATCTCGAAATATGGCCGTCAGGCCAGTTCCTTTGAGCTGAATCTGCAAATATCTCGGAAACGAAGCGAGCTATGGCAAAATGTTAAGAGACGTTTTTTGTAGAGAATTATGTTTCCTACAATTTATGTTCTATGATATTTTTTGATCAGAAGCGTAGTTTTCGAGATATATCGAGATATTTAAAAGTTCCGAAGACGCACCAACATAATAGAGATACAGAAACACCGTTGCCCCTTTCTTTGAGATAACTGTGCACTAGTGCGAGCCGCAAATGCAACTTCCAGCGTAGCTGTGCAGAAGAAGAACAACAAGAAGAAGAAATATCTCGAAATATGTCCGTCAGGCCCCCTCCCTTGAGATATATCTGCAAGTATCTCGGAAACGAAGCGAGCTATGGCAAAATGTTAAGAGACCGTTTTTGTAGAGAATTATGTTTCCTACTTTTTATGTTCTATGATATTTTTTGATCAGACGCGTAGTTCTCGAGATATATCAAGATATTTAAAAGTTCCGAAGCCGCACCAACATAATAGAGATACAGAAACACCGTGGCCTCTTTCTTTGAGATAACTCTGCACTATTGCGAGCTGCAAATGCCGCTTCGAGCTTAGCTGTGCAGAAGAAGAACAACAAGAAGAAGAAATATCTCGAAATATGTCCGTCAGACCCCTTCCCTTGAGATGAATCTGCAAATATCTCGGAAACGAAGCGAGCTATGGCAAAATGTTAAGAGACCTGTTTTGTAGAGAATTATGCTTCCTACAATTTATGTTCTATGATATTTTTTGATCAGAAGCGTAGTTTTCGAGATATATCGAGATATTTAAAAGTTCCGAAGCCGCACCAACATAATAGAGATACAGAAACACCGTGGCCCCTTTCGTTGAGATAACTCTGCACTAGTGCGAGCCGCAAATGCCACTTCCAGCTTAGCTGTGCAGAAGAAGAACAACAAGAAGAAGAAATATCTCGAAATATGTCCGTTAGGCCCCTTCCCTTCAGATAAATCTGCAAATATCTCGGAAACGAAGCGAGCTATGGCAAAATGTTAAGAGACCTTTTTTGTAGAGAATTAAGTTTCCTACTTTTCATGTTCTATGATATTTTTTGATCAGATGCGTAGTTCTCGAGATATATCAAGATATTTAAAAGTTCCGAAGCCGCACCAACATAATAGAGATACAGAAACACCGTGGCCCCTTTCTTTGAGATAACTCTGCACTATTGCGAGCTGTAAATGCCACTTTCAGCTTAGCTGTGCAGAAGAAGAACAACAAGAAGAAGAAATATCTCGAAATATGTCCGTCAGACCCCTTCCCTTGAGATGAATCTGCAAATATCTCGGAAACGAAGCGAGCTATGGCAAAATGTTAAGAGACCTTTTTTGTAGAGAATAATGTTTCCTACAATTTACGCTCTATGATATTTTTTGATCAGAAGCGTAGTTTTCGAGATATATCGAAATATTTAAAAGTTCCGAAGCCGCACCAACATAATAGAGATACAGAAACACCGTGGCCCCTTTCTTTGAGATAACTCTGCACTATTGCGCCCTGCAAATGCCACTTCCAGCTCAGCTGTGCAGAAGAAGAACAACAAGAAGAAGAAATATCTCGAAATATGACCGTCAGGCCCCTTCCCTTGAGATAAATCTGCAAATATCTCGGAAACGAAGCGAGCTATGGCAAAATGTTAAGAGAGCTTTTTTGTAGAGAATTAAGTTTCCTACTTTTTATGTTCTATGATATTTTTTGATCAGAAGCGTAGTTGTCGAGATAGATCGAGATATTTAAAAGTTCCGAAGCCGCACCAACATAATAGAGATACAGAAACACCGTGGCCCCTTTCTTTGAGATAACTCTGTACTATTGCGAGCTGCAAATGCCACTTCCAGCTTAGCTGTGCAGAGGAAGAACAACAAGAAAAAGAAGTATCTCGAAATATGTCCGTCAGGCCCGTTCCTTTGAGCTGAATCTGCAAATATCTCGGAAACGAAGCGAGCGATGGCAAAATGTTAAGAGACGTTTTTTGTAGAGAATTATGTTTCCTACAATTTATGTTCTATGA